>NW_027363066.1:1800000-2273796 GCF_046119375.1 Phyllobates terribilis | reverse complement strand
AAGTCATTATTACACCTAATACCAGTAATTACTGATCGGTGTACTATGGTAACACTGCCTGGCACAAGTCATTATTACACCTAATACCAGTAATTACTGATCGGTGTACTATGGTAACACTGCCTGGCACAAGTCATTATCACACCTAATACCAGTAATTACTGATCGGTGTACTATGATAACACTGCCTGGCACAAGTCATTATCACACCTAATACCAGTAATTACTGATCGGTGTACTATGATAACACTGCCTGGCACAAGTCACTATCACACCTAATACCAGTAATTACTGATCGGTGTACTATGGTAACACTGCCTGGCACAAGTCACTATCACACCTAATACCAGTAATTACTGATCGGTGTACTATGGTAACACTGCCTGGCACAAGTCATTATCACACCTAATACCAGTAATTACTGATCGGTGTACTATGGTAACACTGCCTGGCACAAGTCATTATCACACCTAATACCAGTAATTACTGATCGGTGTACTATGATAACACTGCCTGGCACAAGTCATTATCACTCCTAATACCAGTAATTACTGATCGGTGTACTATGGTAACACTGCCTGGCACAAGTCACTATCACACCTAATACCAGTAATTACTGATCGGTGTACTATGGTAACACTGCCTGGCACAAGTCACTATCACACCTAATACCAGTAATTACTGATCGGTGTACTATGGTAACACTGCCTGGCACAAGTCATTATCACACCTAATACCAGTAATTACTGATCGGTGTACTATGATAACACTGCCTGGCACAAGTCACTATCACACCTAATACCAGTAATTACTGATCGGTGTACTATGGTAACACTGCCTGGCACAAGTCACTATCACACCTAATACCAGTAATTACTGATCGGTGTACTATGGTAACACTGCCTGGCACAAGTCACTATCACACCTAATACCAGTAATTACTGATCGGTGTACTATGGTAACACTGCCTGGCACAAGTCATTATCACACCTAATACCAGTAATTACTGATCGGTGTACTATGGTAACACTGCCTGGCACAAGTCATTATCACACCTAATACCAGTAATTACTGATCGGTGTACTATGATAACACTGCCTGGCACAAGTCATTATCACTCCTAATACCAGTAATTACTGATCGGTGTACTATGGTAACACTGCCTGGCACAAGTCATTATCACACCTAATACCAGTAATTACTGATCGGTGTACTATGGTAACACTGCCTGGCACAAGTCACTATCACACCTAATACCAGTAATTACTGATCGGTGTACTATGGTAACACTGCCTGGCACAAGTCACTATCACTCCTAATACCAGTAATTACTGATCGGTGTACTATGGTAACACTGCCTGGCACAAGTCATTATCACACCTAATACCAGTAATTACTGATCGGTGTACTATGATAACACTGCCTGGCACAAGTCACTATCACACCTAATACCAGTAATTACTGATCGGTGTACTATGGTAACACTGCCTGGCACAAATCACTATCACACCTAATACCAGTAATTACTGATCGGTGTACTATGGTAACACTGCCTGGCACAAGTCACTATCACTCCAAATACCAGTAATTACTGATCGGTGTACTATGGTAACACTGCCTGGCACAAGTCACTATCACACCTAATACCAGTAATTACTGATCGGTGTACTATGGTAACACTGCCTGGCACAAGTCATTATCACACCTAATACCAGTAATTACTGATCGGTGTACTATGGTAACACTGCCTGGCACAAGTCATTATCACACCTAATACCAGTAATTACTGATCGGTGTACTATGGTAACACTGCCTGGCACAAGTCATTATCACTCCTAATACCAGTAATTACTGATCGGTGTACTATGGTAACACTGCCTGGCACAAGTCATTATCACTCCTAATACCAGTAATTACTGATCGGTGTACTATGATAACACTGCCTGGCACAAGTCATTATCACTCCTAATACCAGTAATTACTGATCGGTGTACTATGGTAACACTGCCTGGCACAAGTCACTATCACACCTAATACCAGTAATTACTGATCGGTGTACTATGATAACACTGCCTGGCACAAGTCACTATCACTCCTAATACCAGTAATTACTGATCGGTGTACTATGGTAACACTGCCTGGCACAAGTCATTATCACTCCTAATACCAGTAATTACTGATCGGTGTACTATGATAACACTGCCTGGCACAAGTCATTATCACTCCTAATACCAGTAATTACTGATCGGTGTACTATGGTAACACTGCCTGGCACAAGTCACTATCACACCTAATACCAGTAATTACTGATCGGTGTACTATGGTAACACTGCCTGGCACAAGTCACTATCACACCTAATACCAGTAATTACTGATCGGTGTACTATGGTAACACTGCCTGGCACAAGTCATTATCACTCCTAATACCAGTAATTACTGATCGGTGTACTATGGTAACACTGCCTGGCACAAGTCACTATCACACCTAATACCAGTAATTACTGATCGGTGTACTATGGTAACACTGCCTGGCACAAGTCATTATCACTCCTAATACCAGTAATTACTGATCGGTGTACTATGATAACACTGCCTGGCACAAGTCATTATCACTCCTAATACCAGTAATTACTGATCGGTGTACTATGGTAACACTGCCTGGCACAAGTCATTATCACACCTAATACCAGTAATTACTGATCGGTGTACTATGATAACACTGCCTGGCACAAGTCACTATCACACCTAATACCAGTAGTTACTGATCGGTGTACTATGGTAACACTGCCTGGCACAAGTCATTATCACACCTAATACCAGTAATTACTGATCGGTGTACTATGGTAACACTGCCTGGCACAAGTCACTATCACACCTAATACCAGTAGTTACTGATCGGTGTACTATGATAACACTGCCTGGCACAAGTCATTATCACTCCTAATACCAGTAATTACTGATCGGTGTACTATGGTAACACTGCCTGGCACAAGTCACTATCACACCTAATACCAGTAGTTACTGATCGGTGTACTATGGTAACACTGCCTGGCACAAGTCATTATTACACCTAATACCAGTAATTACTGATCGGTGTACTATGGTAACACTGCCTGGCACAAGTCATTATTACACCTAATACCAGTAATTACTGATCGGTGTACTATGGTAACACTGCCTGGCACAAGTCATTATTACACCTAATACCAGTAATTACTGATCGGTGTACTATGGTAACACTGCCTGGCACAAGTCATTATCACACCTAATACCAGTAATTACTGATCGGTGTACTATGGTAACACTGCCTGGCACAAGTCATTATCACACCTAATACCAGTAATTACTGATCGGTGTACTATGGTAACACTGCCTGGCACAAGTCATTATCACACCTAATACCAGTAATTACTGATCGGTGTACTATGGTAACACTGCCTGGCACAAGTCATTATTACACCTAATACCAGTAATTACTGATCGGTGTACTATGGTAACACTGCCTGGCACAAGTCATTATTACACCTAATACCAGTAATTACTGATCGGTGTACTATGGTAACACTGCCTGGCACAAGTCATTATCACACCTAATACCAGTAATTACTGATCGGTGTACTATGGTAACACTGCCTGGCACAAGTCACTATCACAACTAATACCAGTAGTTACTGATCGGTGTACTATGATAACACTGCCTGGCACAAGTCATTATCACTCCTAATACCAGTAATTACTGATCGGTGTACTATGGTAACACTGCCTGGCACAAGTCACTATCACACCTAATACCAGTAGTTACTGATCGGTGTACTATGGTAACACTGCCTGGCACAAGTCATTATTACACCTAATACCAGTAATTACTGATCGGTGTACTATGGTAACACTGCCTGGCACAAGTCATTATTACACCTAATACCAGTAATTACTGATCGGTGTACTATGGTAACACTGCCTGGCACAAGTCATTATTACACCTAATACCAGTAATTACTGATCGGTGTACTATGGTAACACTGCCTGGCACAAGTCATTATCACACCTAATACCAGTAATTACTGATCGGTGTACTATGGTAACACTGCCTGGCACAAGTCATTATCACACCTAATACCAGTAATTACTGATCGGTGTACTATGGTAACACTGCCTGGCACAAGTCATTATCACACCTAATACCAGTAATTACTGATCGGTGTACTATGGTAACACTGCCTGGCACAAGTCATTATTACACCTAATACCAGTAATTACTGATCGGTGTACTATGGTAACACTGCCTGGCACAAGTCATTATCACACCTAATACCAGTAATTACTGATCGGTGTACTATGATAACACTGCCTGGCACAAGTCATTATCACACCTAATACCAGTAATTACTGATCGGTGTACTATGATAACACTGCCTGGCACAAGTCACTATCACACCTAATACCAGTAATTACTGATCGGTGTACTATGGTAACACTGCCTGGCACAAGTCACTATCACACCTAATACCAGTAATTACTGATCGGTGTACTATGGTAACACTGCCTGGCACAAGTCACTATCACACCTAATACCAGTAATTACTGATCGGTGTACTATGGTAACACTGCCTGGCACAAGTCATTATCACACCTAATACCAGTAATTACTGATCGGTGTACTATGGTAATACTGCCTGGCACAAGTCACTATCACTCCAAATACCAGTAATTACTGATCGGTGTACTATGGTAACACTGCCTGGCACAAGTCACTATCACACCTAATACCAGTAATTACTGATCGGTGTACTATGGTAATACTGCCTGGCACAAGTCACTATCACTCCAAATACCAGTAATTACTGATCGGTGTACTATGGTAACACTGCCTGGCACAAGTCACTATCACACCTAATACCAGTAATTACTGATCGGTGTACTATGGTAACACTGCCTGGCACAAGTCATTATCACACCTAATACCAGTAATTACTGATCGGTGTACTATGGTAACACTGCCTGGCACAAGTCATTATTACACCTAATACCAGTAATTACTGATCGGTGTACTATGGTAACACTGCCTGGCACAAGTCATTATCACACCTAATACCAGTAATTACTGATCGGTGTACTATGGTAACACTGCCTGGCACAAGTCATTATTACACCTAATACCAGTAATTACTGATCGGTGTACTATGGTAACACTGCCTGGCACAAGTCATTATTACACCTAATACCAGTAATTACTGATCGGTGTACTATGGTAACACTGCCTGGCACAAGTCATTATCACACCTAATACCAGTAATTACTGATCGGTGTACTATGGTAACACTGCCTGGCACAAGTCACTATCACACCTAATACCAGTAATTACTGATTAGTGTACTATGATAACACTGCCTGGCACAAGTCATTATCACACCTAATACCAGTAATTACTGATCGGTGTACTATGATAACACTGCCTGGCACAAGTCACTATCACACCTAATACCAGTAATTACTGATCGGTGTACTATGATAACACTGCCTGGCACAAGTCACTATCACACCTAATACCAGTAATTACTGATCGGTGTACTATGGTAACACTGCCTGGCACAAGTCACTATCACACCTAATACCAGTAATTACTGATCGGTGTACTATGGTAACACTGCCTGGCACAAGTCATTATCACACCTAATACCAGTAATTACTGATCGGTGTACTATGATAACACTGCCTGGCACAAGTCATTATTACACCTAATACCAGTAATTACTGATCGGTGTACTATGGTAACACTGCCTGGCACAAGTCACTATCACACCTAATACCAGTAATTACTGATCGGTGTACTATGGTAACACTGCCTGGCACAAGTCATTATCACACCTAATACCAGTAATTACTGATCGGTGTACTATGGTAACACTGCCTGGCACAAGTCATTATCACACCTAATACCAGTAATTACTGATCGGTGTACTATGATAACACTGCCTGGCACAAGTCATTATCACACCTAATACCAGTAATTACTGATCGGTGTACTATGGTAACACTGCCTGGCACAAGTCACTATCACACCTAATACCAATAATTACTGATCGGTGTACTATGGTAACACTGCCTGGCACAAGTCACTATCACACCTAATACCAGTAATTACTGATCGGTGCACTATGGTAACACTGCCTGGCACAAGTCACTATCACTCCTAATACCAGTAATTACTGATCGGTGTACTATGGTAACACTGCCTGGCACAAGTCATTATCACACCTAATACCAGTAATTACTGATCGGTGTACTATGATAACACTGCCTGGCACAAGTCACTATCACACCTAATACCAGTAATTACTGATCGGTGTACTATGGTAACACTGCCTGGCACAAGTCATTATCACACCTAATACCAGTAATTACTGATCGGTGTACTATGATAACACTGCCTGGCACAAGTCACTATCACACCTAATACCAGTAATTACTGATCGGTGTACTATGGTAACACTGCCTGGCACAAGTCACTATCACACCTAATACCAGTAATTACTGATCGGTGTACTATGGTAACACTGCCTGGCACAAGTCACTATCACTCCTAATACCAGTAATTACTGATCGGTGTACTATGGTAACACTGCCTGGCACAAGTCACTATCACACCTAATACCAGTAATTACTGATCGGTGTACTATGATAACACTGCCTGGCACAAGTCATTATCACACCTAATACCAGTAATTACTGATCGGTGTACTATGATAACACTGCCTGGCACAAGTCACTATCACACCTAATACCAGTAATTACTGATCGGTGTACTATGGTAACACTGCCTGGCACAAGTCACTATCACACCTAATACCAGTAATTACTGATCGGTGTACTATGGTAACACTGCCTGGCACAAGTCACTATCACACCTAATACCAGTAATTACTGATCGGTGTACTATGATAACACTGCCTGGCACAAGTCATTATCACTCCTAATACCAGTAATTACTGATCGGTGTACTATGGTAACACTGCCTGGCACAAGTCACTATCACACCTAATACCAGTAATTACTGATCGGTGTACTATGGTAACACTGCCTGGCACAAGTCACTATCACACCTAATACCAGTAATTACTGATCGGTGTACTATGGTAACACTGCCTGGCACAAGTCACTATCACTCCTAATACCAGTAATTACTGATCGGTGTACTATGGTAACACTGCCTGGCACAAGTCACTATCACTCCTAATACCAGTAATTACTGATCGGTGTACTATGATAACACTGCCTGGCACAAGTCACTATCACTCCTAATACCAGTAATTACTGATCGGTGTACTATGATAACACTGCCTGGCACAAGTCACTATCACACCTAATACCAGTAATTACTGATCGGTGTACTATGATAACACTGCCTGGCACAAGTCATTATCACACCTAATACCAGTAATTACTGATCGGTGTACTATGGTAACACTGCCTGGCACAAGTCACTATCACACCTAATACCAGTAATTACTGATCGGTGTACTATGATAACACTGCCTGGCACAAGTCATTATCACACCTAATACCAGTAATTACTGATCGGTGTACTATGGTAACACTGCCTGGCACAAGTCATTATCACACCTAATACCAGTAATTACTGATCATTGTACTATGGTAACACTGCCTGGCACAAGTCATTATCACACCTAATACCAGTAATTACTGATCGGTGTACTATGGTAACACTGCCTGGCACAAGTCATTATCACACCTAATACCAGTAATTACTGATCGGTGTACTATGGTAACACTGCCTGGCACAAGTCATTATCACTCCTAATACCAGTAATTATTGATCGGTGTACTATGGTAACACTGCCTGGCACAAGTCACTATCACTTCTAATACCAGTAATTACTGATCGGTGTACTATGGTAACACTGCCTGGCACAAGTCATTATCACTCCTAATACCAGTAATTATTGATCGGTGTACTATGGTAACACTGCCTGGCACAATCACTATCACTACTAATACCAGTAATTACTGATCGGTGTACTATGGTAACACTGCCTGGCACAAGTCATTATCACACCTAATACCAGTAATTATTGATCGGTGTACTATGGTAACACTGCCTGGCACAATCACTATCACTACTAATACCAGTAATTACTGATCGGTGTACTATGATAACACTGCCTGGCACAGTCATTATCACTCCTAATATTAGTAATTACTGATCGGTGTACTATGGTAACACTGCCTGGCACAAGTCATTATTACACCTAATACCAGTAATTACTGATCAGTGTACTATGGTAACACTGCCTGGCACAAGTCACTATCACACCTAATACCAGTAATTACTGATCGGTGTACTATGGTAACACTGCCTGGCACAAGTCATTATCACTCCTAATACCAGTAATTACTGATCGGTGTACTATGGTAACACTGCCTGGCACAAGTCACTATCACACCTAATACCAGTAATTACTGATCGGTGTACTATGGTAACACTGCCTAGCACAAGTCATTATCACACCTAATACCAGTAATTACTGATCGGTGTACTATGATAACACTGCCTGGCACAAGTCATTATCACTCCTAATACCAGTAATTACTGATCGGTGTACTATGGTAACACTGCCTAGCACAAGTCATTATCACACCTAATACCAGTAATTACTGATCGGTGTACTATGGTAACACTGCCTGGCACAAGTCATTATCACTCCTAATACCAGTAATTACTGATCGGTGTACTATGGTAACACTGCCTGGCCCAAGTCACTATCACACCTATTACCAGTAATTACTGATCGGTGTACTATGGTAACACTGCCTGGCACAAGTCATTATCACACCTAATACCAGTAATTACTGATCGGTGTACTATGGTAACACTGCCTGGCACAAGTCATTATCACACCTAATACCAGTAATTACTGATCGGTGTACTATGGTAACACTGCCTGGCACAAGTCATTATCACTCCTAATACCAGTAATTACTGATCGGTGTACTATGGTAACACTGCCTGGCACAGTCATTATCACACCTAATACCAGAAATTACTGATCGGTGTACTATGATAACACTGCCTGGCACAAGTCACTATCACACCTAATACCAGTAATTACTGATCGGTGTACTATGGTAACACTGCCTGGTACAAGTCACTATCACTCCTAATACCAGTAATTACTGATCGGTGTACTATGGTAACACTGCCTGGCACAAGTCATTATCACTCCTAATACCAGTAATTACTGATCGGTGTACTATGGTAACACTGCCTGGCACAAGTCATTATCACAGCTAATACCAGTAATTACTGATCGGTGTACTATGATAACACTGCCTGGCACAGTCATTATCACTCCTAATACCAGTAATTACTGATCTGTGTACTATGATAACACTGCCTGGCACAAGTCATTATTACACCTAATACCAGTAATTACTGATCAGTGTACTATGGTAACACTGCCTGGCACAAGTCATTATCACACCTAATACCAGTAATTACTGATCGGTGTACTATGATAACACTGCCTGGCACAAGTCATTATCACACCTAATACCAGTAATTACTGATCGGTGTACTATGGTAACACTGCCTGGCACAAGTCATTATCACACCTAATACCAGTAATTACTGATCGGTGTACTATGGTAACACTGCCTGGCACAAGTCATTATTACACCTAATACCAGTAATTACTGATCAGTGTACTATGGTAACACTGCCTGGCACAAGTCACTATCACTCCTAATACCAGTAATTACTGATCGGTGTACTATGATAACACTGCCTGGCACAAGTCATTATCACACCTAATACCAGTAATTACTGATCGGTGTACTATGGTAACACTGCCTGGCACAAGTCACTATCACACCTAATACCAGTAATTACTGATCGGTGTACTATGATAACACTGCCTGGCACAAGTCATTATCACACCTAATACCAGTAATTACTGATCGGTGTACTATGGTAACACTGCCTGGCACAAGTCATTATCACACCTAATACCAGTAATTACTGATCGGTGTACTATGGTAACACTGCATGGCACAAGTCACTATCACACCTAATACCAGTAATTACTGATCGGTGTACTATGATAACACTGCCTGGCACAGTCATTATCACACCTAATACCAGTAATTACTGATCGGTGTACTATGGTAACACTGCCTGGCACAAGTCATTATTACACCTAATACCAGTAATTACTGATCGGTGTACTATGATAACACTGCCTGGCACAAGTCACTATCACACCTAATACCAGTAATTACTGATCGGTGTACTATGGTAACACTGCCTGGCACAAGTCATTATCACACCTAATACCAGTAATTACTGATCGGTGTACTATGATAACACTGCCTGGCACAAGTCATTATCACACCTAATACCAGTAATTACTGATCGGTGTACTATGGTAACACTGCCTGGCACAAGTCACTATCACACCTAATACCAGTAATTACTGATCGGTGTACTATGATAACACTGCCTGGCACAAGTCATTATCACACCTAATACCAGTAATTACTGATCGGTGTACTATGGTAACACTGCCTGGCACAAGTCATTATCACACCTAATACCAGTAATTACTGATCGGTGTACTATGGTAACACTGCATGGCACAAGTCACTATCACACCTAATACCAGTAATTACTGATCGGTGTACTATGATAACACTGCCTGGCACAGTCATTATCACACCTAATACCAGTAATTACTGATCGGTGTACTATGGTAACACTGCCTGGCACAAGTCATTATTACACCTAATACCAGTAATTACTGATCGGTGTACTATGATAACACTGCCTGGCACAAGTCACTATCACACCTAATACCAGTAATTACTGATCGGTGTACTATGGTAACACTGCCTGGCACAAGTCATTATCACACCTAATACCAGTAATTACTGATCGGTGTACTATGGTAACACTGCCTGGCACAAGTCATTATCACACCTAATACCAGTAATTACTGATCGGTGTACTATGGTAACACTGCCTGGCACAAGTCATTATCACTCCTAATACCAGTAATTACTGATCGGTGTACTATGGTAACACTGCCTGGCACAGTCATTATCACACCTAATACCAGAAATTACTGATCGGTGTACTATGGTAACACTGCCTGGCACAAGTCACTATCACTCCTAATACCAGTAATTACTGATCGGTGTACTATGGTAACACTGCCTGGCACAAGTCATTATCACACCTAATACCAGTAATTACTGATCGGTGTACTATGATAACACTGCCTGGCACAGTCATTATCACTCCTAATACCAGTAATTACTGATCGGTGTACTATGATAACACTGCCTGGCACAGTCATTATCACTCCTAATATTAGTAATTACTGATCGGTGTACTATGATAACACTGCCTGGCACAAGTCATTATTACACCTAATACCAGTAATTACTGATCAGTGTACTATGGTAACACTGCCTGGCACAAGTCATTATCACACCTAATACCAGTAATTACTGATCGGTGTACTATGATAACACTGCCTGGCACAAGTCATTATCACACCTAATACCAGTAATTACTGATCGGTGTACTATGGTAACACTGCCTGGCACAAGTCATTATCACACCTAATACCAGTAATTACTGATCGGTGTACTATGGTAACACTGCCTGGCACAAGTCACTATCACACCTAATACCAGTAATTACTGATCGGTGTACTATGATAACACTGCCTGGCACAAGTCACTATCACACCTAATACCAGTAATTACTGATCGGTGTACTATGGTAACACTGCCTGGCACAAGTCATTATTACACCTAATACCAGTAATTACTGATCAGTGTACTATGGTAACACTGCCTGGCACAAGTCACTATCACACCTAATACCAGTAATTACTGATCGGTGTACTATGATAACACTGCCTGGCACAAGTCATTATTACACCTAATACAAGTAATTACTGATCGGTGTACTATGGTAACACTGCCTGGCACAAGTCATTATCACACCTAATACCAGTAATTACTGATCGTTGTACTATGATAACACTGCCTGGCACAAGTCATTATCACACCTAATACCAGTAATTACTGATCGGTGTACTAAGATAACACTGCCTGGCACAAGTCATTATCACTCCTAATACCAGTAATTACTGATCGGTGTACTATGGTAACACTGCCTGGCACAAGTCATTATCACACCTAATACCAGTAATTACTGATCGGTGTACTATGGTAACACTGCCTGGCACAAGTCATTATCACTCCTAATACCAGTAATTACTGATCGGTGTACTATGGTAACACTGCCTGGCACAAGTCATTATCACACCTAATACCAGTAATTACTGATCGGTGTACTATGATAACACTGCCTGGCACAAGTCATTATCACACCTAATACCAGTAATTACTGATCTGTGTACTATGGTAACACTGCCTGGCACAGTCATTATCACTCCTAATATTAGTAATTACTGATTGGTGTACTATGGTAACACTGCCTGGCACAAGTCATTATCACACCTAATACCAGTAATTACTGATCGGTGTACTATGGTAACACTGCCTGGCACAAGTCATAATCACTCCTAATACCAGTAATTACTGATTGGTGTACTATGGTAACACTGCCTGGCACAAGTGATTATCACACCTAATACCAGTAATTACTGATTGGTGTACTATGGTAACACTGCCTGGCACAAGTCATTATCACACCTAATACCAGTAATTACTGATCGGTGTACTATGGTAACACTGCCTGGCACAAGTCACTATCACACCTAATACCAGTAATTACTGATCGGTGTACTATGATAGCACTGCCTGGCACAAGTCATTATCACACCTAATACCAGTAATTACTGATCGGTGTACTATGATAACACTGCCTGGCACAAGTCATTATCACACCTAATACCAGTAATTACTGATCGGTGTACTATGGCAACACTGCCTGGCACAAGTCATTATCACACCTAATACCAGTAATTACTGATCGGTGTACTATGGTAACACTGCCTGGCACAGTCATTATCACTCCTAATATTAGTAATTACTGATCGGTGTACTATGGTAACACTGCCTGGCACAAGTCATTATTACACCTAATACAAGTAATTACTGATCGGTGTACTATGGTAACACTGCCTGGCACAAGTCATTATCACTCCTAATATTAGTAATTACTGATCGTTGTACTATGATAACACTGCCTGGCACAAGTCATTATCACACCTAATACCAGTAATTACTGATTGGTGTACTATGGTAACACTGCCTGGCACAAGTCATTATCACACCTAATACCAGTAATTACTGATCGGTGTACTATGGTAACACTGCCTGGCACAGTCATTATCACTCCTAATATTAGTAATTACTGATCGGTGTACTATGGTAACACTGCCTGGCACAAGTCATTATTACACCTAATACAAGTAATTACTGATCGGTGTACTATGGTAACACTGCCTGGCACAAGTCATTATCACTCCTAATATTAGTAATTACTGATCGTTGTACTATGATAACACTGCCTGGCACAAGTCATTATCACACCTAATACCAGTAATTACTGATTGGTGTACTATGGTAACACTGCCTGGCACAAGTCATTATCACACCTAATACCAGTAATTACTGATCGGTGTACTATGGTAACACTGCCTGGCACAAGTCATTATCACTCCTAATACCAGTAATTACTGATTGGTGTACTATGGTAACACTGCCTGGCACAAGTCATTATCACACCTAATACCAGTAATTACTGATTGGTGTACTATGGTAACACTGCCTGGCACAAGTCATTATCACACCTAATACCAGTAATTACTGATCGGTGTACTATGGTAACACTGCCTGGCACAAGTCATTATCACACCTAATACCTGTAATTACTGATCGGTGTACTATGGTAACACTGCCTGGCACAAGTCAGTATCACACCTAATACCAGTAATTACTGATTGGTGTACTATGATAACACTGCCTGGCACAAGTCATTCTCACACCTAATACCAGTAATTACTGATCGGTGTACTTTGATAACACTGCCTGGCACAAGTCATTATCACACCTAATACCAGTAATTACTGATCGGTGTACTATGATAACACTGCCTGGCACAAGTCATTATCACACCTAATACCAGTAATTACTGATCGCTGCACTATGGTAACACTGCCTGGCACAAGTCACTATCACACCTAATACCAGTAATTACTGATCGGTGTACTATGGTAACACTGCCTGGCACAAGTCATTATCACTCCTAATACCAGTAATTACTGATCGGTGTACTATGGTAACACTGCCTGGCACAAGTCATTATCACACCTAATACCAGTAATTACTGATCGGTGTACTATGATAACACTGCCTGGCACAAGTCATTATCACACCTAATACCAGTAATTACTGATCGGTGTACTATGGTAACACTGCCTGGCACAAGTCACTATCACACCTAATACCAGTAATTACTGATCGGTGTACTATGATAGCACTGCCTGGCACAAGTCATTATCACACCTAATACCAGTAATTACTGATCGGTGTACTATGATAACACTGCCTGGCACAAGTCATTATCACACCTAATACCAGTAATTACTGATCGGTGTACTATGGTAACACTGCCTGGCACAAGTCATTATCACACCTAATACCAGTAATTACTGATCGGTGTACTATGGTAACACTGCCTGGCACAGTCATTATCACTCCTAATATTAGTAATTACTGATCGGTGTACTATGGTAACACTGCCTGGCACAAGTCATTATTACACCTAATACAAGTGATTACTGATCGGTGTACTATGGTAACACTGCCTGGCACAAGTCATTATCACACCTAATACCAGTAATTACTGATCGTTGTACTATGATAACACTGCCTGGCACAAGTCATTATCACACCTAATACCAGTAATTACTGATCGGTGTACTAAGATAACACTGCCTGGCACAAGTCATTATCACTCCTAATACCAGTAATTACTGATCGGTGTACTATGGTAACACTGCCTGACACAAGTCATTATCACACCTAATACCAGTAATTACTGATCGGTGTACTATGGTAACACTGCCTGGCACAAGTCATTATCACACCTAATACCAGTAATTACTGATCGGTGTACTATGGTAACACTGCCTGGCACAAGTCATTATCACACCTAATACCAGTAATTACTGATCGGTGTACTATGGTAACACTGCCTGGCACAAGTCATTATCACACCTAATACCAGTAATTACTGATCGGTGTACTATGATAACACTGCCTGGCACAAGTCATTATCACACCTAATACCAGTAATTACTGATCTGTGTACTATGGTAACACTGCCTGGCACAAGTCATAATCACTCCTAATACCAGTAATTACTGATTGGTGTACTATGGTAACACTGCCTGGCACAAGTGATTATCACACCTAATACCAGTAATTACTGATTGGTGTACTATGGTAACACTGCCTGGCACAAGTCATTATCACACCTAATACCAGTAATTACTGATCGGTGTACTATGGTAACACTGCCTGGCACAAGTCACTATCACACCTAATACCAGTAATTACTGATCGGTGTACTATGATAGCACTGCCTGGCACAAGTCATTATCACACCTAATACCAGTAATTACTGATCGGTGTACTATGATAACACTGCCTGGCACAAGTCATTATCACACCTAATACCAGTAATTACTGATCGGTGTACTATGGCAACACTGCCTGGCACAAGTCATTATCACACCTAATACCAGTAATTACTGATCGGTGTACTATGGTAACACTGCCTGGCACAGTCATTATCACTCCTAATATTAGTAATTACTGATCGGTGTACTATGGTAACACTGCCTGGCACAAGTCATTATTACACCTAATACAAGTAATTACTGATCGGTGTACTATGGTAACACTGCCTGGCACAAGTCATTATCACTCCTAATATTAGTAATTACTGATCGTTGTACTATGATAACACTGCCTGGCACAAGTCATTATCACACCTAATACCAGTAATTACTGATTGGTGTACTATGGTAACACTGCCTGGCACAAGTCATTTTCACTCCTAATACCAGTAATTACTGATTGGTGTACTATGGTAACACTGCCTGGCACAAGTCATTATCACACCTAATACCAGTAATTACTGATTGGTGTACTATGGTAACACTGCCTGGCACAAGTCATTATCACACCTAATACCAGTAATTACTGATCGGTGTACTATGGTAACACTGCCTGGCACAGTCATTATCACTCCTAATATTAGTAATTACTGATCGGTGTACTATGGTAACACTGCCTGGCACAAGTCATTATTACACCTAATACAAGTAATTACTGATCGGTGTACTATGGTAACACTGCCTGGCACAAGTCATTATCACTCCTAATATTAGTAATTACTGATCGTTGTACTATGATAACACTGCCTGGCACAAGTCATTATCACACCTAATACCAGTAATTACTGATTGGTGTACTATGGTAACACTGCCTGGCACAAGTCATTATCACACCTAATACCAGTAATTACTGATCGGTGTACTATGGTAACACTGCCTGGCACAAGTCATTATCACTCCTAATACCAGTAATTACTGATTGGTGTACTATGGTAACACTGCCTGGCACAAGTCATTATCACACCTAATACCAGTAATTACTGATTGGTGTACTATGATAGCACTGCCAGGCACAAGTCATTATCACACCTAATACCAGTAATTACTGATCGGTGTACTATGGTAACACTGCCTGGCACAAGTCATTATCACACCTAATACCAGTAATTACTGATCGGTGTACTATGGTAACACTGCCTGGCACAAGTCACTATCACACCTAATACCAGTAATTACTGATCGGTGTACTATGATAGCACTGCCTGGCACAAGTCATTATCACACCTAATACCAGTAATTACTGATCGGTGTACTATGGTAACACTGCCTGGCACAAGTCATTATCACACCTAATACCAGTAATTACTGATCGGTGTACTATGGTAACACTGCCTGGCACAGTCATTATCACTCCTAATATTAGTAATTACTGATCGGTGTACTATGGTAACACTGCCTGGCACAAGTCATTATTACACCTAATACAAGTAATTACTGATCGGTGTACTATGGTAACACTGCCTGGCACAAGTCATTATCACACCTAATACCAGTAATTACTGATCGTTGTACTATGATAACACTGCCTGGCACAAGTCATTATCACACCTAATACCAGTAATTACTGATCGGTGTACTAAGATAACACTGCCTGGCACAAGTCATTATCACTCCTAATACCAGTAATTACTGATCGGTGTACTATGATAACACTGCCTGGCACAAGTCACTATCACTCCTAATACCAGTAATTACTGATCGGTGTACTATGATAACACTGCCTGGCACAGTCATTATCACTCCTAATATTAGTAATTACTGATCGGTGTACTATGATAACACTGCCTGGCACAAGTCATTATCACACCTAATACCAGTAATTACTGATCGGTGTACTATGATAACACTGCTTGGCACAAGTCATTGTCACTCCTAATATTAGTAATTACTGATCGGTGTACTATGGTAACACTGCCTGGCACAACTCACTATCACACCTAATACCAGTAATTACTGATCGGTGTACTATGGTAACACTGCCTGGCACAAGTCAGTATCACACCTAATACCAGTAATTACTGATCGGTGTACTATGGTAACACTGCCTGGCACAAGTCATTATTACACCTAATACCAGTAATTACTGATCGGTGTACTATGATAACACTGCCTGGCACAAGTCATTATCACACCTAATACCAGTAATTACTGATCGGTGTACTATTGTAACACTGCCTGGCACAAGTCAGTATCACACCTAATACCAGTAATTACTGATCGGTGTACTATGGTAACACTGCCTGGCACAAGTCACTATCACTCCTAATACCAGTAATTACTGATCGGTGTACTATGATAACACTGCCTGGTACAAGTCATTTTCACACCTAATACCAGTAATTACTGATCGGTGTACTATGGTAACACTGCCTGGCACAAGTCAGTATCACACCTAATACCAGTAATTACTGATCGTTGTACTATGATAACACTGCCTGGCACAAGTCATTATCACACCTAATACCAGTAATTACTGATCGGTGTACTAAGATAACACTGCCTGGCACAAGTCATTATCACACCTAATACCAGTAATTACTGATTGGTGTACTATGGTAACACTGCCTGGCACAAGTCAGTATCACACCTAATTCCAGTAATTACTGATCGTTGTACTATGATAACACTGCCTGGCACAAGTCATTATCACACCTAATACCAGTAATTACTGATCGGTGTACTATGATAACACTGCCTGGCACAAGTCAGTATCACACCTAATACCAGTAATTACTGATCGGTGTACTATGGTAACACTGCCGGGCACAAGTCATTATCACTCCTAATACCAGTAATTACTGATCGGTGTACTATGATAACACTGCCTGGTACAAGTCATTTTCACACCTAATACCAGTAATTACTGATCGGTGTACTAAGATAACACTGCCTGGCACAAGTCATTATCACACCTAATACCAGTAATTACTGATCGGTGTACTATGATAACACTGCCTGGTACAAGTCATTTTCACACCTAATACCAGTAATTACTGATCGGTGTACTAAGATAACACTGCCTGGCACAAGTCATTATCACACCTAATACCAGTAATTACTGATCGGTGTACTAAGATAACACTGCCTGGCACAAGTCATTATCACACCTAATACCAGTAATTACTGATTGGTGTACTATGGTAACACTGCCTGGCACAAGTCAGTATCACACCTAATACCAGTAATTACTGATCGTTGTACTATGATAACACTGCCTGGCACAAGTCATTATCACACCTAATACCAGTAATTACTGATCGGTGTACTATGATAACACTGCCTGGCACAAGTCAGTATCACACCTAATACCAGTAATTACTGATCGGTGTACTATGGTAACACTGCCGGGCACAAGTCATTATCACTCCTAATACCAGTAATTACTGATCGTTGTACTATGATAACACTGCCTGGCACAAGTCATTATCACTCCTAATACCAGTAATTACTGATCGGTGTACTATGATAACACTGCCTGGCACAAGTCACTATCACACCTAATACCAGTAATTACTGATCGGTGTACTATGATAACACTGCCTGGCACAAGTCACTATCACACCTAATACCAGTATTTACTGATCGGTGTACTATGATAACACTGCCTGGCACAGTCATTATCACTCCTAATATTAGTAATTACTGATCGGTGTACTATGATAACACTGCCTGGCACAAGTCATTATCACACCTAATACCAGTAATTACTGATCGGTGTACTATGATAACACTGCCTGGCACAAGTCATTATCACACCTAATACCAGTAATTACTGATCGTTGTACTATGATAACACTGCCTGGCACAAGTCATTATCACTCCTAATACCAGTAATTACTGATCGGTGTACTATGATAACACTGCCTGGCACAAGTCACTATCACACCTAATACCAGTATTTACTGATCGGTGTACTATGATAACACTGCCTGGCACAGTCATTATCACTCCTAATATTAGTAATTACTGATCGGTGTACTATGGTAACACTGCCTGGCACAAGTCATTATCACACCTAATACCAGTAATTACTGATCGGTGTACTATGGTAACACTGCCTGGCACAAGTCATTATCACACCTAATACCAGTAATTACTGATCGGTGTACTATGGTAACACTGCCTGGCACAAGTCATTATCACACCTAATACCAGTAATTACTGATCGGTGTACTATGATAACACTGCCTGGCACAAGTCATTATCACACCTAATACCAGTAATTACTGATCGGTGTACTATGATAACACTGCCTGGCACAAGTCATTATCACACCTAATACCAGTAATTACTGATCGGTGTACTATGGTAACACTGCCTGGCACAAGTCACTATCACACCTAATACCAGTAATTACTGATCGGTGTACTATGGTAACACTGCCTGGCACAAGTCATTATTACACCTAATACCAGTAATTACTGATCGGTGTACTATGGTAACACTGCCTGGCACAAGTCATTATTACACCTAATACCAGTAATTACTGATCGGTGTACTATGGTAACACTGCCTGGCACAAGTCAGTATCACACCTAATACCAGTAATTACTGATCGGTGTACTATGGTAACACTGCCTGGCACAAGTCAGTATCACACCTAATACCAGTAATTACTGATCGGTGTACTAAGATAACACTGCCTGGCACAAGTCATTATCACACCTAATACCAGTAATTACTGATCGGTGTACTAAGATAACACTGCCTGGCACAAGTCATTATCACACCTAATACCAGTAATTACTGATCGGTGTACTATGGTAACACTGCCTGGCACAAGTCAGTATCACACCTAATACCAGTAATTACTGATCGTTGTACTATGATAACACTGCCTGGTACAAGTCACTATCACACCTAATACCAGTAATTACTGATCGTTGTACTATGATAACACTGCCTGGCACAAGTCATTATCACACCTAATACCAGTAATTACTGATCGGTGAACTAAGATAACACTGCCTGGCACAAGTCATTATCAAACCTAATACCAGTAATTACTGATCGGTGTACTATGATAACACTGCCTGGCACAGTCATTATCACTCCTAATATTAGTAATTACTGATCGGTGTACTATGGTAACACTGCCTGGCACAAGTCATTATCACACCTAATACCAGTAATTACTGATCGGTGTACTATGGTAACACTGCCTGGCACAAGTCACTATCACACCTAATACCAGTAATTACTGATCGGTGTACTATGGTAACACTGCCTGGCACAAGTCAGTATCACACCTATTACCAGTAATTACTGATCGTTGTACTATGATAACACTGCCTGGCACAAGTCATTATCACACCTAATACCAGTAATTACTGATCGGTGTACTATGGTAACACTGCCTGGCACAAGTCATTATCACACCTAATACCAGTAATTACTGATCGGTGTACTATGGTAACACTGCCTGGCACAAGTCATTATCACACCTAATACGAGTAATTACTGATCGGTGTACTATGATAACACTGCCTGGCACAAGTCACTATCACACCTAATACCAGTAATTACTGATCGGTGTACTATGGTAACACTGCCTGGCACAAGTCACTATCACACCTAATACCAGTAATTACTGATCGGTGTACTATGGTAACACTGCCTGGCACAAGTCACTATCACTACTAATACCAGTAATTACTGATCGGTGTACTATGATAACACTGCCTGGCACAAGTCATTATCACACCTAATACCAGTAATTACTGATGGGTGTACTATGGTAACACTGCCTGGCACAGTCATTATCACTCCTAATATTAGTAATTACTGATCGGTGTACTATGGTAACACTGCCTGGCACAAGTCATTATCACACCTAATACCAGTAATTACTGATCGGTGTACTATGATAACACTGCCTGGCACAAGTCACTATCACTACTAATACCAGTAATTACTGATCGGTGTACTATGATAACACTGCCTGGCACAAGTCATTATCACACCTAATACCAGTAATTACTGATGGGTGTACTATGGTAACACTGCCTGGCACAGTCATTATCACTCCTAATATTAGTAATTACTGATCGGTGTACTATGGTAACACTGCCTGGCACAAGTCATTATCACACCTAATACCAGTAATTACTGATCGGTGTACTATGATAACACTGCCTGGCACAAGTCATTATCACACCTAATACCAGTAATTACTGATCGGTGTACTATGATAACACTGCCTGGCACAGTCATTATCACTCCTAATATTAGTAATTACTGATCGGTGTACTATGGTAACACTGCCTGGCACAAGTCATTATCACACCTAATACCAGTAATTACTGATCGGTGTACTATGATAACACTGCCTGGCACAAGTCACTATCACACCTAATACCAGTAATTACTGATCGGTGTACTATGATAACACTGCCTGGCACAAGTCACTATCACTACTAATACCAGTAATTACTGATCGGTGTACTATGATAACACTGCCTGGCACAAGTCATTATCACACCTAATACCAGTAATTACTGATCGGTGTACTATGGTAACACTGCCTGGCACAAGTCATTATCACTCCTAATACCAGTAATTACTGATCGGTGTACTATGATAACACTGCCTGGCACAAGTCACTATCACTACTAATACCAGTAATTACTGATCGGTGTACTATGATAACACTGCCTGGCACAAGTCACTATCACTACTAATACCAGTAATTACTGATCGGTGTACTATGGTAACACTGCCTGGCACAGTCATTATCACTCCGAATATTAGTAATTACTGATCGGTGTACTATGGTAACACTGCCTGGCACAAGTCATTATTACACCTAATACCAGTAATTACTGATCAGTGTACTATGGTAACACTGCCTGGCACAAGTCATTATCACACCTAATACCAGTAATTACTGATCGTTGTACTATGATAACACTGCCTGGCACAAGTCATTATCACACCTAATACCAGTAATTACTGATCGGTGTACTATGATAACACTGCCTGGCACAAGTCATTATCACACCTAATACCAGTAATTACTGATCGGTGTACTAAGATAACACTGCCTGGCACAAGTCATTATCACACCTAATACCAGTAATTACTGATCGGTGTACTATGATAACACTGCCTGGCACAGTCATTATCACTCCTAATATTAGTAATTACTGATCGGTGTACTATGGTAACACTGCCTGGCACAAGTCATTATCACTCCTAATACCAGTAATTACTGATCGGTGTACTATGGTCACACTGCCTGGCACAAGTCACTATCACACCTAATACCAGTAATTACTGATCGGTGTACTATGGTAACACTGCCTGGCACAAGTCATTATTACACCTAATACCAGTAATTACTGATCGGTGTACTATGGTAACACTGCCTGGCACAAGTCACTATCACACCTAATACCAGTAATTACTGATCGGTGTACTATGGTAACACTGCCTGGCACAAGTCATTATTACACCTAATACCAGTAATTACTGATCGGTGTACTATGGTAACACTGCCTGGCACAAGTCATTATCACACCTAATACCAGTAATTACTGATCGGTGTACTATGGTAACACTGCCTGGCACAAGTCACTATCACACCTAATACCAGTAATTACTGATCGGTGTACTATGGTAACACTGCCTGGCACAAGTCATTATCACACCTAATACCAGTAATTACTGATCGGTGTACTATGATAACACTGCCTGGCACAAGTCATTATCACTCCTAATACCAGTAATTACTGATCGGTGTACTATGGTAACACTGCCTGGCACAAGTCATTATTACACCTAATACCAGTAATTACTGATCGGTGTACTATGGTAACACTGCCTGGCACAAGTCATTATCACACCTAATACCAGTAATTACTGATCGGTGTACTATGGTAACACTGCCTGGCACAAGTCACTATCACACCTAATACCAGTAATTACTGATCGGTGTACTATGGTAACACTGCCTGGCACAAGTCATTATCACACCTAATACCAGTAATTACTGATCGGTGTACTATGATAACACTGCCTGGCACAAGTCATTATCACTCCTAATACCAGTAATTACTGATCGGTGTACTATGATAACACTGCCTGGCACAAGTAATTATCACACCTAATACAAGTAATTACTGATCGGTGTGCTATGATAACACTGCCTGGCACAGTCATTATCACACCTAATACCAGTAATTACTGATCGGTGTACTATGGTAACACTGCCTGGCACAAGTCATTATTACACCTAATACCAGTAATTACTGATCGGTGTACTATGGTAACACTGCCTGGCACAAGTCACTATCACACCTAATACCAGTAATTACTGATCGGTGTACTATGGTAACACTGCCTGGCACAAGTCACTATCACACCTAATACCAGTAATTACTGATCGGTGTACTATGATAACACTGCCTGGCACAAGTAATTATCACACCTAATACAAGTAATTACTGATCGGTGTACTATGATAACACTGCCTGGCACAAGTCACTATCACACCTAATACCAGTAATTACTGATCGGTGTACTATGGTAACACTGCCTGGCACAAGTCAGTATCACACCTAATACCAGTAATTACTGATTGGTGTACTATGATAACACTGCCTGGCACAAGTCATTATCACTCCTAATACCAGTAATTACTGATCGGTGTACTATGATAACACTGCCTGGCACAAGTCACTATCACACCTAATACCAGTAATTACTGATCGGTGTACTATGATAACACTGCCTGGCACAAGTCACTATCACACCTAATACCAGTAATTACTGATCGGTGTACTATGATAACACTGCCTGGCACAAGTCACTATCACACCTATTACCAGTAATTACTGATCGGTGTACTATGATAACACTGCCTGGCACAAGTCACTATCACACCTAATACCAGTAATTACTGATCGGTGTACTATGGTAACACTGCCTGGCACAAGTCAGTATCACACCTAATACCAGTAATTACTGATTGGTGTACTATGATAACACTGCCTGGCACAAGTCATTATCACTCCTAATACCAGTAATTACTGATCGGTGTACTATGATAACACTGCCTGGCACAAGTCATTATCACACCTAATACCAGTAATTACTGATCGGTGTACTATGGTAACACTGCCTGGCACAAGTCATTATCACTCCTAATACCAGTAATTACTGATCGGTGTACTATGGTAACACTGCCTGGCACAAGTCATTATCACACCTAATACCAGTAATTACTGATCGGTGTACTATGATAACACTGCCTGGCACAAGTCACTATCACACCTAATACCAGTAATTACTGATCGGTGTACTATGGTAACACTGCCTGGCACAAGTCACTATCACACCTAATACCAGTAATTACTGATCGGTGTACTATGATAACACTGCCTGGCACAAGTCACTATCACTACTAATACCAGTAATTACTGATCGGTGTACTATGATAACACTGCCTGGCACAAGTCATTATCACACCTAATACCAGTAATTACTGATCGGTGTACTATGGTAACACTGCCTGGCACAGTCATTATCACTCCTAATATTAGTAATTACTGATCGGTGTACTATGGTAACACTGCCTGGCACAAGTCATTATCACACCTAATACCAGTAATTACTGATCGGTGTACTATGATAACACTGCCTGGCACAGTCATTATCACACCTAATACCAGTAATTACTGATCGGTGTACTATGATAACACTGCCTGGCACAGTCATTATCACTCCTAATATTAGTAATTACTGATCGGTGTACTATGGTAACACTGCCTGGCACAAGTCATTATCACACCTAATACCAGTAATTACTGATCGGTGTACTATGGTAACACTGCCTGGCACAAGTCATTATCACACCTAATACCAGTAATTACTGATCGGTGTACTATGATAACACTGCCTGGCACAAGTCACTATCACACCTAATACCAGTAATTACTGATCGGTGTACTATGATAACACTGCCTGGCACAAGTCACTATCACTACTAATACCAGTAATTACTGATCGGTGTACTATGATAACACTGCCTGGCACAAGTCATTATCACACCTAATACCAGTAATTACTGATCGGTGTACTATGGTAACACTGCCTGGCACAAGTCATTATCACTCCTCATACCAGTAATTACTGATCGGTGTACTATGATAACACTGCCTGGCACAAGTCACTATCACTACTAATACCAGTAATTACTGATCGGTGTACTATGATAACACTGCCTGGCACAAGTCACTATCACACCTAATACCAGTAATTACTGATCGGTGTACTATGGTAACACTGCCTGGCACAAGTCACTATCACTACTAATACCAGTAATTACTGATCGGTGTACTATGATAACACTGCCTGGCACAAGTCACTATCACACCTAATACCAGTAATTACTGATCGGTGTACTATGGTAACACTGCCTGGCACAAGTCACTATCACTACTAATACCAGTAATTACTGATCGGTGTACTATGATAACACTGCCTGGCACAAGTCATTATCACACCTAATACCAGTAATTACTGATCGGTGTACTATGGTAACACTGCCTGGCACAGTCATTATCACTCCTAATATTAGTAATTACTGATCGGTGTACTATGGTAACACTGCCTGGCACAAGTCATTATTACACCTAATACCAGTAATTACTGATCAGTGTACTATGGTAACACTGCCTGGCACAAGTCATTATCACACCTAATACCAGTAATTACTGATCGTTGTACTATGATAACACTGCCTGGCACAAGTCATTATCACACCTAATACCAGTAATTACTGATCGGTGTACTAAGATAACACTGCCTGGCACAAGTCATTATCACACCTAATACCAGTAATTACTGATCGGTGTACTATGATAACACTGCCTGGCACAAGTCATTATCACACCTAATACCAGTAATTACTGATCGGTGTACTATGATAACACTGCCTGGCACAAGTCATTATCACACCTAATACCAGTAATTACTGATCGGTGTACTATGGTAACACTGCCTGGCACAAGTCATTATCACACCTAATACCAGTAATTACTGATCGGTGTACTATGGTAACACTGCCTGGCACAAGTCACTATCACACCTAATACCAGTAATTACTGATCGGTGTACTATGATAACACTGCCTGGCACAGTCATTATCACACCTAGTACCAGTAATTACTGATCGGTGTACTATGGTAACACTGCCTGGCACAAGTAATTATCACACCTAATACAAGTAATTACTGATCGGTGTACTATGGTAACACTGCCTGGCACAAGTCACTATCACACCTAATACCAGTAATTACTGATCGGTGTACTATGATAACACTGCCTGGCACAAGTAATTATCACACCTAATACAAGTAATTACTGATCGGTGTACTATGATAACACTGCCTGGCACAAGTCACTATCACACCTAATACCAGTAATTACTGATCGGTGTACTATGATAACACTGCCTGGCACAAGTCATTATCACACCTAATACCAGTAATTACTGATCGGTGTACTATGGTAACACTGCCTGGTACAAGTCAGTATCACACCTAATACCAGTAATTACTGATCGGTGTACTATGATAACACTGCCTGGCACAAGTCATTATCACACCTAATACCAGTAATTACTGATCGGTGTACTATGGTAACACTGCCTGGCACAAGTCAGTATCACACCTAATACCAGTAATTACTGATTGGTGTACTATGATAACACTGCCTGGCACAAGTCATTATCACTCCTAATATTAGTAATTACTGATCGGTGTACTATGGTAACACTGCCTGGCACAAGTCATTATCACTCCTAATACCAGTAATTACTGATCGGTGTACTATGGTAACACTGCCTGGCACAAGTCACTATCACACCTAATACCAGTAATTACTGATCGGTGTACTATGGTAACACTGCCTGGCACAAGTCATTATTACACCTAATACCAGTAATTACTGATCGGTGTACTATGGTAACACTGCCTGGCACAAGTCATTATTACACCTAATACCAGTAATTACTGATCGGTGTACTATGGTAACACTGCCTGGCACAAGTCATTATCACTCCTAATACCAGTAATTACTGATCGGTGTACTATGGTAACACTGCCTGGCACAAGTCACTATCACACCTAATACCAGTAATTACTGATCGGTGTACTATGATAACACTGCCTGGCACAGTCATTATCACACCTAATACCAGTAATTACTGATCGGTGTACTATGGTAACACTGCCTGGCACAAGTCATTATTACATCTAATACCAGTAATTACTGATCGGTGTACTATGGTAACACTGCCTGGCACAAGTCACTATCACACCTAATACCAGTAATTACTGATCGGTGTACTATGATAACACTGCCTGGCACAAGTCATTATCACACCTAATACCAGTAATTATTGATCGGTGTACTATGGTAACACTGCCTGGTACAAGTCAGTATCACACCTAATACCAGTAATTACTGATCGGTGTACTATGATAACACTGCCTGGCACAAGTCATTATCACACCTAATACCAGTAATTACTGATCGGTGTACTATGGTAACACTGCCTGGCACAAGTCAGTATCACACCTAATACCAGTAATTACTGATTGGTGTACTATGATAACACTGCCTGGCACAAGTCATTATCACTCCTAATACCAGTAATTACTGATCGGTGTACTATGATAACACTGCCTGGCACAAGTCACTATCACACCTAATACCAGTAATTACTGATCGGTGTACTATGATAACACTGCCTGGCACAAGTCATTATCACACCTAATACCAGTAATTACTGATCGGTGTACTATGGTAACACTGCCTGGCACAAGTCACTATCACACCCAATACCAGTAATTACTGATCGGTGTACTATGATAACACTGCCTGGCACAAGTCATTATCACACCCAATACCAGTAATTACTGATCGGTGTACTATGATAACACTGCCTGGCACAAGTCATTATCACACCTAATACCAGTAATTACTGATCGCTGCACTATGGTAACACTGCCTGGCACAAGTCACTATCACACCTAATACCAGTAATTACTGATCGGTGTACTATGGTAACACTGCCTGGCACAAGTCATTATCACTCCTAATACCAGTAATTACTGATCGGTGTACTATGGTAACACTGCCTGGCACAAGTCACTATCACACCTAATACCAGTAATTACTGATCGGTGTACTATGATAACACTGCCTGGCACAAGTCATTATCACACCTAATACCAGTAATTACTGATCGGTGTACTATGGTAACACTGCCTGGCACAAGTCACTATCACACCTAATACCAGTAATTACTGATCGGTGTACTATGGTAACACTGCCTGGCACAAGTCAGTATCACACCTAATACCAGTAATTACTGATCGGGTACTATGGTAACACTGCCTGGCACAAGTCATTATCACTCCTAATACCAGTAATTATTGATCGGTGTACTATGGTAACACTGCCTGGCACAAGTCATTATCACACCTAATACCAGTAATTACTGATCGGTGTACTATGGTAACACTGCCTGGCACAAGTCATTATCACTCCTAATACCAGTAATTACTGATCGGTGTACTATGGTAACACTGCCTGGCACAAGTCATTATCACACTTAATACCAGTAATTACTGATCGGTGTACTATGGTAACACTGCCTGGCACAAGTCATTATCACTCCTAATACCAGTAATTACTGATCGGTGTTCTATGGTAACACTGCCTGGCACAAGTCATTATCACACCTAATACCAGTAATTACTGATCGGTGTACTATGGTAACACTGCCTGGCACAAGTCACTATCACACCTAATACCAGTAATTACTGATCGGTGTACTATGGTAACACTGCCTGGCACAAATCATTAACACTCCTAATACCAGTAATTACTGATCGGTGTACTATGGTAACACTGCCTGGCACAAGTCATTATCACACTTAATACCAGTAATTACTGATCGGTGTACTATGGTAACACTGCCTGGCACAAGTCATTATCACACCTAATACCAGTAATTACTGATCGCTGCACTATGGTAACACTGCCTGGCACAAGTCACTATCACACCTAATACCAGTAATTACTGATCGGTGTACTATGGTAACACTGCCTGGCACAAGTCATTATCACACCTAATACCAGTAATTACTGATCGGTGTACTATGATAACACTGCCTGGCACAAGTCATTATCACACCTAATACCAGTAATTACTGATCGGTGTACTATGGTAACACTGCCTGGCACAAGTCATTATCACACCTAATACCAGTAATTACTGATCGGTGTACTATGGTAACACTGCCTGGCACAAGTCATTATCACACCTAATACCAGTAATTACTGATCGGTGTACTATGGTAACACTGCCTGGCACAAGTCATTATCACTCCTAATACCAGTAATTACTGATCGGTGTACTATGGTAACACTGCCTGGCACAAGTCATTATCACACCTAATACCAGTAATTACTGATCTGTGTACTATGGTAACACTGCCTGGCACAGTCATTATCACTCCTAATATTAGTAATTACTGATCTGTGTACTATGGTAACACTGCCTGGCACAGTCATTATCACTCCTAATACCAGTAATTACTGATCGGTGTACTATGGTAACACTGCCTGGCACAAGTCATTATCACACCTAATACCAGTAATTACTGATCGGTGTACTATGGTAACACTGCCTGGCACAAGTCATTATCACACCTAATACCAGTAATTACTGATCGGTGTACTATGGTAACACTGCCTGGCACAAGTCATTATCACACCTAATACCAGTAATTACTGATCGGTGTACTATGATAGCACTGCCTGGCACAAGTCATTATCACACCTAATACCAGTAATTACTGATCGGTGTACTATGGTAACACTGCCTGGCACAGTCATTATCACTCCTAATATTAGTAATTACTGATCGGTGTACTATGGTAACACTGCCTGGCACAAGACATTATTACACCTAATACAAGTAATTACTGATCGGTGTACTATGGTAACACTGCCTGGCACAAGTCATTATCATACCTAATACCAGTAATTACTGATCGTTGTACTATGATAACACTGCCTGGCACAAGTCATTATCACACCTAATACCAGTAATTACTGATCGGTGTACTAAGATAACACTGCCTGGCACAAGTCATTATCACTCCTAATACCAGCAATTACTGATCGGTGTACTATGATAACACTGCCTGGCACAGTCATTATCACTCCTAATATTAGTAATTACTGATCGGTGTACTATGGTAACACTGCCTGGCACAAGTCATTATCACACCTAATACCAGTAATTACTGATCGGTGTACTATGGTAACACTGCCTGGCACAAGTCAGTATCACACCTAATACCAGTAATTACTGATCGGTGTACTATGGTAACACTGCCTGGCACAAGTCATTATTACACCTAATACCAGTAATTACTGATCGGTGTACTATGATAACACTGCCTGGTACAAGTCGTTATCACACCTAATACCAGTAATTACTGATCGGTGTACTATGGTAACACTGCCTGGCACAAGTCATTATCACACCTAATACCAGTAATTACTGATCGGTGTACTATGATAACACTGCCTGGTACAAGTCATTATCACACCTAATACCAGTAATTACTGATCGGTGTACTAAGATAACACTGCCTGGCACAAGTCATTATCACACCTAATACCAGTAATTACTGATCGGTGTACTAAGATAACACTGCCTGGCACAAGTCATTATCACACCTAATACCAGTAATTACTGATCGGTGTACTATGATAACACTGCCTGGCACAAGTCAGTATCACACCTAATACCAGTAATTACTGATCGGTGTACTAAGATAATACTGCCTGGCACAAGTCATTATCACACCTAATACCAGTAATTACTGATCGGTGTACTATGATAACACTGCCTGGCACAAGTCATTATCACACCTAATACCAGTAATTACTGATCGTTGTACTATGATAACACTGCCTGGCACAAGTCATTATTACACCTAATACCAGTAATTACTGATCGGTGTACTATGATAACACTGCCTGGCACAAGTCATTATCACACCTAATACCAGTAATTACTGATCGGTGTACTAAGATAACACTGCCTGGCACAAGTCATTATCACACCTAATACCAGTAATTACTGATCGGTGTACTATGATAACACTGCCTGGCACAGTCATTATCACTCCTAATACCAGTAATTACTGATCGGTGTACTATGGTAACACTGCCTGGCACAAGTCATTATCACACCTAATACCAGTAATTACTGATCGGTGTACTATGGTAACACTGCCTGGCACAAGTCATTATCACACCTAATACCAGTAATTACTGATCGGTGTACTATGGTAACACTGCCTGGCACAGTCATTATCACTCCTAATATTAGTAACTACTGATCGGTGTACTATGGTAACACTGCCTGGCACAAGTCATTATCACACCTAATACCAGTAATTACTGATCGGTGTACTATGGTAACACTGCCTGGCACAAGTCAGTATCACACCTAATACCAGTAATTACTGATCGGTGTACTAAGATAACACTGCCTGGCACAAGTCATTATCACACCTAATACCAGTAATTACTGATCGGTGTACTAAGATAACACTGCCTGGCACAAGTCATTATCACACCTAATACCAGTAATTACTGATCGGTGTACTATGGTAACACTGCCTGACACAAGTCATTATCACTCCTAATACCAGTAATTACTGATCGGTGTACTAAGATAACACTGCCTGGCACAAGTCATTATCACACCTAATACCAGTAATTACTGATCGGTGTACTAAGATAACACTGCCTGGCACAAGTCATTATCACTCCTAATACCAGTAATTACTGATCGGTGTACTATGATAACACTGCCTGGCACAAGTCATTATCACTCCTAATACCAGTAATTACTGATCGGTGTACTATGGTAACACTGCCTGGCACAAGTCATTATCACTCCTAATACCAGTAATTACTGATCGGTGTACTATGATAACACTGCCTGGCACAAGTCATTATCACACCTAATACCAGTAATTACTGATCGGTGTACTATGATAACACTGCCTGGCACAGTCATTATCCCTCCTTATATTAGTAATTACTGATCGGTGTACTATGGTAACACTGCCTGGCACAAGTCATTATCACACCTAATACCAGTAATTACTGATCGGTGTACTATGGTAACACTGCCTGGCACAGTCATTATCACTCCTAATATTAGTAACTACTGATCGGTGTACTATGGTAACACTGCCTGGCACAAGTCATTATCACACCTAATACCAGTAATTACTGATCGGTGTACTATGGTAACACTGCCTGGCACAAGTCAGTATCACACCTAATACCAGTAATTACTGATCGGTGTACTAAGATAACACTGCCTGGCACAAGTCATTATCACACCTAATACCAGTAATTACTGATCGGTGTACTAAGATAACACTGCCTGGCACAAGTCATTATCACACCTAATACCAGTAATTACTGATCGGTGTACTATGGTAACACTGCCTGACACAAGTCATTATCACTCCTAATACCAGTAATTACTGATCGGTGTACTATGATAACACTGCCTGGCACAAGTCATTATCACTCCTAATACCAGTAATTACTGATCGGTGTACTATGGTAACACTGCCTGGCACAAGTCATTATCACACCTAATACCAGTAATTACTGATCGGTGTACTATGATAACACTGCCTGGCACAGTCATTATCACTCCTTATATTAGTAATTACTGATCGGTGTACTATGGTAACACTGCCTGGCACAAGTCATTATCACACCTAATACCAGTAATTACTGATCGGTGTACTATGGTAACACTGCCTGGCACAAGTCACTATCACACCTAATACCAGTAATTACTGATCGGTGTACTATGGTAACACTGCCTGGCACAAGTCAGTATCACACCTAATACCAGTAATTACTGATCGGTGTACTATGATAACACTGCCTGGCACAAGTCATTATCACACCTAATACCAGTAATTACTGATCGGTGTACTAAGATAACACTGCCTGGCACAAGTCATTATCACACCTAATACCAGTAATTACTGATCGGTGTACTATGATAACACTGCCTGGCACAAGTCATTATTACACCTAATACCAGTAATTACTGATCGGTGTACTATGATAACACTGCCTGGCACAAGTCACTATCACTACTAATACCAGTAATTACTGATCGGTGTACTATGATAACACTGCCTGGCACAAGTCATTATCACACCTAATACCAGTAATTACTGATCGGTGTACTATGGTAACACTGCCTGGCACAAGTCACTATCACTACTAATACCAGTAATTACTGATCGGTGTACTATGATAACACTGCCTGGCACAAGTCACTATCACTACTAATACCAGTAATTACTGATCGGTGTACTATGATAACACTGCCTGGCACAAGTCATTATCACACCTAATACCAGTAATTACTGATCGGTGTACTATGGTAACACTGCCTGGCACAAGTCATTATCACACCTAATACCAGTAATTACTGATCGGTGTACTATGATAACACTGCCTGGCACAAGTCATTATCACACCTAATACCAGTAATTACTGATCGGTGTACTATGGTAACACTGCCTGGCACAAGTCACTATCACTCCTAATACCAGTAATTACTGATCGGTGTACTATGGTAACACTGCCTGGCACAAGTCACTATCACACCTAATACCAGTAATTACTGATCGGTGTACTATGGTAACACTGCCTGGCACAAGTCATTATCACTCCTAATATTAGTAATTACTGATCGGTGTACTATGATAACACTGCCTGGCACAAGTCATTATCACACCTAATACCAGTAATTACTGATCGGTGTACTATGGTAACACTGCCTGGCACAAGTCATTATCACACCTAATACCAGTAATTACTGATCGGTGTACTATGATAACACTGCCTGGCACAAGTCATTATCACACCTAATACCAGTAATTACTGATCGGTGTACTATGGTAACACTGCCTGGCACAAGTCACTATCACTCCTAATACCAGTAATTACTGATCGGTGTACTATGGTAACACTGCCTGGCACAAGTCACTATCACACCTAATACCAGTAATTACTGATCGGTGTACTATGGTAACACTGCCTGGCACAAGTCATTATCACACCTAATACCAGTAATTACTGATCGGTGTACTATGGTAACACTGCCTGGCACAAGTCATTATCACACCTAATACCAGTAATTACTGATCGGTGTACTATGGTAACACTGCCTGGCACAAGTCACTATCACTCCTAATACCAGTAATTACTGATCGGTGTACTATGGTAACACTGCCTGGCACAAGTCATTATCACTCCTAATATTAGTAATTACTGATCGGTGTACTATGGTAACACTGCCTGGCACAAGTCACTATCACTCCTAATACCAGTAATTACTGATCGGTGTACTATGATAACACTGCCTGGCACAAGTCATTATCACACCTAATACCAGTAATTACTGATCGGTGTACTATGGTAACACTGCCTGGCACAAGTCATTATCACACCTAATACCAGTAATTACTGATCGGTGTACTATGATAACACTGCCTGGCACAAGTCACTATCACTACTAATACCAGTAATTACTGATCGGTGTACTATGGTAACACTGCCTGGCACAAGTCACTATCACTAATAATACCAGTAATTACTGATCGGTGTACTATGGTAACACTGCCTGGCACAAGTCATTATCACACCTAATACCAGTAATTACTGATCGGTGTACTATGGTAACACTGCCTGGCACAAGTCATTATCACACCTAATACCAGTAATTACTGATCGTTGTACTATGATAACACTGCCTGGCACAAGTCATTATCACTCCTAATACCAGTAATTACTGATCGGTGTACTATGGTATCACTGCCTGGCACAAGTCAATATCACTACTAATACCAGTAATTACTGATTGGTGTACTATGGTAACACTGCCTGGCACAAGTCATTATCACACCTAATACCAGTAATTACTGATCGGTGTACTATGGTAACACTGCCTGGCACAAGTCATTATCACACCTAATACCAGTAATTACTGATCGGTGTACTATGGTATCACTGCCTGGCACAAGTCAATATCACTACTAATACCAGTAATTACTGATTGGTGTACTATGGTAACACTGCCTGGCACAAGTCATTATCACACCTAATACCAGTAATTACTGATCGTTGTACTATGATAACACTGCCTGGCACAAGTCATTATCACTCCTAATACCAGTAATTACTGATCGGTGTACTATGGTAACACTGCCTGGCACAAGTCATTATCACACCTAATACCAGTAATTACTGATCGGTGTACTATGATAACACTGCCTGGCACAAGTCACTATCACACCTAATACCAGTAATTACTGATCGGTGTACTATGGTAACACTGCCTGGCACAAGTCATTATCACTCCTAATACCAGTAATTACTGATCGGTGTACTATGATAACACTGCCTGGCACAAGTCACTATCACACCTAATACCAGTAATTACTGATCGGTGTACTATGGTAACACTGCCTGGCACAAGTCATTATCACACCTAATACCAGTAATTACTGATCGGTGTACTATGATAACACTGCCTGGCACAAGTCATTATCACACCTAATACCAGTAATTACTGATCGGTGTACTATGGTAACACTGCCTGGCACAAGTCACTATCACTCCTAATACCAGTAATTACTGATCGGTGTACTATGGTAACACTGCCTGGCACAAGTCATTATCACTCCTAATATTAGTAATTACTGATCGGTGTACTATGGTAACACTGCCTGGCACAAGTCATTATCACACCTAATACCAGTAATTACTGATCGGTGTACTATGGTAACACTGCCTGGCACAAGTCATTATCACACCTAATACCAGTAATTACTGATCGGTGTACTATGATAACACTGCCTGGCACAAGTCACTATCACACCTAATACCAGTAATTACTGATCGGTGTACTATGATAACACTGCCTGGCACAAGTCACTATCACTACTAATACCAGTAATTACTGATCGGTGTACTATGGTAACACTGCCTGGCACAAGTCACTATCACTACTAATACCAGTAATTACTGATCGGTGTACTATGATAACACTGCCTGGCACAAGTCATTATCACACCTAATACCAGTAATTACTGATCGGTGTACTATGGTAACACTGCCTGGCACAAGTCATTATCACACCTAATACCAGTAATTACTGATCGGTGTACTATGATAACACTGCCTGGCACAAGTCATTATCACACCTAATACCAGTAATTACTGATCGGTGTACTATGGTAACACTGCCTGGCACAAGTCACTATCACTCCTAATACCAGTAATTACTGATCGGTGTACTATGGTAACACTGCCTGGCACAAGTCACTATCACACCTAATACCAGTAATTACTGATCGGTGTACTATGGTAACACTGCCTGGCACAAGTCATTATCACTCCTAATATTAGTAATTACTGATCGGTGTACTATGATAACACTGCCTGGCACAAGTCATTATCACACCTAATACCAGTAATTACTGATCGGTGTACTATGGTAACACTGCCTGGCACAAGTCATTATCACACCTAATACCAGTAATTACTGATCGGTGTACTATGATAACACTGCCTGGCACAAGTCATTATCACACCTAATACCAGTAATTACTGATCGGTGTACTATGGTAACACTGCCTGGCACAAGTCACTATCACTCCTAATACCAGTAATTACTGATCGGTGTACTATGGTAACACTGCCTGGCACAAGTCACTATCACACCTAATACCAGTAATTACTGATCGGTGTACTATGGTAACACTGCCTGGCACAAGTCATTATCACACCTAATACCAGTAATTACTGATCGGTGTACTATGGTAACACTGCCTGGCACAAGTCATTATCACACCTAATACCAGTAATTACTGATCGGTGTACTATGGTAACACTGCCTGGCACAAGTCACTATCACTCCTAATACCAGTAATTACTGATCGGTGTACTATGGTAACACTGCCTGGCACAAGTCATTATCACTCCTAATATTAGTAATTACTGATCGGTGTACTATGGTAACACTGCCTGGCACAAGTCACTATCACTCCTAATACCAGTAATTACTGATCGGTGTACTATGATAACACTGCCTGGCACAAGTCATTATCACACCTAATACCAGTAATTACTGATCGGTGTACTATGGTAACACTGCCTGGCACAAGTCATTATCACACCTAATACCAGTAATTACTGATCGGTGTACTATGATAACACTGCCTGGCACAAGTCACTATCACTACTAATACCAGTAATTACTGATCGGTGTACTATGGTAACACTGCCTGGCACAAGTCACTATCACTAATAATACCAGTAATTACTGATCGGTGTACTATGGTAACACTGCCTGGCACAAGTCATTATCACACCTAATACCAGTAATTACTGATCGGTGTACTATGGTAACACTGCCTGGCACAAGTCATTATCACACCTAATACCAGTAATTACTGATCGTTGTACTATGATAACACTGCCTGGCACAAGTCATTATCACTCCTAATACCAGTAATTACTGATCGGTGTACTATGGTATCACTGCCTGGCACAAGTCAATATCACTACTAATACCAGTAATTACTGATTGGTGTACTATGGTAACACTGCCTGGCACAAGTCATTATCACACCTAATACCAGTAATTACTGATCGGTGTACTATGGTAACACTGCCTGGCACAAGTCATTATCACACCTAATACCAGTAATTACTGATCGGTGTACTATGGTATCACTGCCTGGCACAAGTCAATATCACTACTAATACCAGTAATTACTGATTGGTGTACTATGGTAACACTGCCTGGCACAAGTCATTATCACACCTAATACCAGTAATTACTGATCGTTGTACTATGATAACACTGCCTGGCACAAGTCATTATCACTCCTAATACCAGTAATTACTGATCGGTGTACTATGGTAACACTGCCTGGCACAAGTCATTATCACACCTAATACCAGTAATTACTGATCGGTGTACTATGATAACACTGCCTGGCACAAGTCACTATCACACCTAATACCAGTAATTACTGATCGGTGTACTATGGTAACACTGCCTGGCACAAGTCATTATCACTCCTAATACCAGTAATTACTGATCGGTGTACTATGATAACACTGCCTGGCACAAGTCACTATCACACCTAATACCAGTAATTACTGATCGGTGTACTATGGTAACACTGCCTGGCACAAGTCATTATCACACCTAATACCAGTAATTACTGATCGGTGTACTATGATAACACTGCCTGGCACAAGTCATTATCACACCTAATACCAGTAATTACTGATCGGTGTACTATGGTAACACTGCCTGGCACAAGTCACTATCACTCCTAATACCAGTAATTACTGATCGGTGTACTATGGTAACACTGCCTGGCACAAGTCATTATCACTCCTAATATTAGTAATTACTGATCGGTGTACTATGGTAACACTGCCTGGCACAAGTCATTATCACACCTAATACCAGTAATTACTGATCGGTGTACTATGGTAACACTGCCTGGCACAAGTCATTATCACACCTAATACCAGTAATTACTGATCGGTGTACTATGATAACACTGCCTGGCACAAGTCACTATCACACCTAATACCAGTAATTACTGATCGGTGTACTATGATAACACTGCCTGGCACAAGTCACTATCACTACTAATACCAGTAATTACTGATCGGTGTACTATGGTAACACTGCCTGGCACAAGTCACTATCACTAATAATACCAGTAATTACTGATTGGTGTACTATGGTAACACTGCCTGGCACAAGTCATTATCACACCTAATACCAGTAATTACTGATCGGTGTACTATGGTAACACTGCCTGGCACAAGTCATTATCACACCTAATACCAGTAATTACTGATCGTTGTACTATGATAACACTGCCTGGCACAAGTCATTATCACTCCTAATACCAGTAATTACTGATCGGTGTACTATGGTATCACTGCCTGGCACAAGTCACTATCACTACTAATACCAGTAATTACTGATTGGTGTACTATGGTAACAATGCCTGGCACAAGTCATTATCACACCTAATACCAGTAATTACTGATCGGTGTACTATGGTAACACTGCCTGGCACAAGTCATTATCACACCTAATACCAGTAATTATTGATCGTTGTACTATGATAACACTGCCTGGCACAAGTCATTATCACACCTAATACCAGTAATTACTGATCGGTGTACTATGGTAACACTGCCTGGCACAAGTCATTATCACACCTAATACCAGTAATTATTGATCGTTGTACTATGATAACACTGCCTGGCACAAGTCACTATCACACCTAATACCAGTAATTACTGATCGGTGTACTATGGTAACACTGCCTGGCACAAGTCATTATCACTCCTAATACCAGTAATTACTGATCGGTGTACTATGATAACACTGCCTGGCACAAGTCACTATCACTACTAATACCAGTAATTACTGATCGGTGTACTATGATAACACTGCCTGGCACAAGTCATTATCACACCTAATACCAGTAATTACTGATCGGTGTACTATGGTAACACTGCCTGGCACAGTCATTATCACTCCTAATATTAGTAATTACTGATCGGTGTACTATGGTAACACTGCCTGGCACAAGTCATTATCACTCCTAATACCAGTAATTACTGATCAGTGTACTATGGTAACACTGCCTGGCACAAGTCATTATCACACCTAATACCAGTAATTACTGATCGGTGTACTATGGTAACACTGCCTGGCACAGTCATTATCACTCCTAATATTAGTAATTACTGATCGGTGTACTATGGTAACACTGCCTGGCACAAGTCATTATCACTCCTAATACCAGTAATTACTGATCGGTGTACTAAGATAACACTGCCTGGCACAAGTCATTATCACACCTAATACCAGTAATTACTGATCGGTGTACTATGATAACACTGCCTGGCACAGTCATTATCACTCCTAATATTAGTAATTACTGATCGGTGTACTATGGTAACACTGCCTGGCACAAGTCATTATCACTCCTAATACCAGTAATTACTGATCGGTGTACTATGGTAACACTGCCTGGCACAAGTCACTATCACACCTAATACCAGTAATTACTGATCGGTGTACTATGGTAACACTGCCTGGCACAAGTCATTATCACACCTAATACCAGTAATTACTGATCGGTGTACTATGATAACACTGCCTGGCACAAGTCACTATCACACCTAATACCAGTAATTACTGATCGGTGTACTATGGTAACACTGCCTGGCACAAGTCATTATCACACCTAATACCAGTAATTACTGATCGGTGTACTATGGTAACACTGCCTGGCACAAGTCATTATCACACCTAATACCAGTAATTACTGATCGGTGTACTATGATAACACTGCCTGGCACAGTCATTATCACTCCTAATACCGGTAATTACTGATCGGTGTACTATGATAACACTGCCTGGCACAGTCATTATCACTCCTAATATTAGTAATTACTGATCGGTGTACTATGGTAACACTGCCTGGCACAAGACATTATTACACCTAATACCAGTAATTACTGATCAGTGTACTATGGTAACACTGCCTGGCACAAGTCACTATCACACCTAATACCAGTAATTACTGATCGGTGTACTATTATAACACTGCCTGGCACAAGTCATTATCACACCTAATACCAGTAATTACTGATCGGTGTACTATGATAACACTGCCTGGCACAAGTCATTATTACACCTAATACCAGTAATTACTGATCGGTGTACTATGGTAACACTGCCTGGCACAAGTCATTATCACACCTAATACCAGTAATTACTGATCGGTGTACTATGATAACACTGCCTGGCACAAGTCACTATCACACCTAATACCAGTAATTACTGATCGGTGTACTATGGTAACACTGCCTGGCACAAGTCATTATCACTCCTAATACCAGTAATTACTGATCGGTGTACTATGATAACACTGCCTGGCACAAGTCACTATCAATACTAATACCAGTAATTACTGATCGGTGTACTATGATAACACTGCCTGGCACAAGTCACTATCACACCTAATACCAGTAATTACTGATCGGTGTACTATGGTAACACTGCCTGGCACAAGTCATTATCACACCTAATACCAGTAATTACTGATCGGTGTACTATGGTAACACTGCCTGGCACAAGTCATTATCACACCTAATACCAGTAATTACTGATCGGTGTACTATGATAACACTGCCTGGCACAGTCATTATCACTCCTAATACCAGTAATTACTGATCGGTGTACTATGATAACACTGCCTGGCACAAGTCATTATCACACCTAATACCAGTAATTACTGATCGGTGTACTATGGTAACACTGCCTGGCACAAGTCATTATCACACCTAATACCAGTAATTACTGATCGGTGTACTATGATAACACTGCCTGGCACAGTCATTATCACTCCTAATACCAGTAATTACTGATCGGTGTACTATGGTAACACTGCCTGGCACAAGTCATTATCACACCTAATACCAGTAATTACTGATCGGTGTACTATGATAACACTGCCTGGCACAGTCATTATCACTCCTAATACCAGTAATTACTGATCGGTGTACTATGGTAACACTGCCTGGCACAAGTCAGTATCACACCTAATACCAGTAATTACTGATTGGTGTACTATGATAACACTGCCTGGCACAAGTCATTATCACTCCTAATACCAGTAATTACTGATCGGTGTACTATGATAACACTGCCTGGCACAAGTCATTATCACACCTAATACCAGTAATTACTGATTGGTGTACTATGATAACACTGCCTGGCACAAGTCACTATCACACCTAATACCAGTAATTACTGATCGGTGTACTATGGTAACACTGCCTGGCACAAGTCAGTATCACACCTAATACCAGTAATTACTGATTGGTGTACTATGATAACACTGCCTGGCACAAGTCACTATCACACCTAATACCAGTAATTACTGATCGGTGTACTATGATAACACTGCCTGGCACAAGTCATTATCACACCTAATACCAGTAATTACTGATCGGTGTACTATGGTAACACTGCCTGGCATAAGTCATTCTCACACCTAATACCAGTAATTACTGATCGGTGTACTTTGAAAACACTGCCTGGCACAAGTCATTATCACTCCTAATACCAGTAATTACTGATCGGTGTACTATGGTAACACTGCCTGGCACAAGTCATTATCACTCCTAATACCAGTAATTACTGATCGGTGTACTATGGTAACACTGCCTGGTACAAGTCACTATCACACCTAATACCAGTAATTACTGATCGGTGTACTATGGTAACACTGCCTGGCACAAGTCATTATCACTCCTAATACCAGTAATTACTGATCGGTGTACTATGATAACACTGCCTGGCACAAGTCATTATCACACCTAATACCAGCAATTACTGATCGGTGTACTATGATAACACTGCCTGGCACAAGTCATTATCACACCTAATACCAGCAATTACTGATCGGTGTACTATGGTAACACTGCCTGGCACAGTCATTATCACTCCTAATATTAGTAATTACTGATCGGTGTACTATGGTAACACTGCCTGGCACAAGTCATTATCACACCTAATACCAGTAATTACTGATCGGTGTACTATGGTAACACTGCCTGGCACAAGTCATTATCACACCTAATACCAGTAATTACTGATCGGTGTACTAAGATAACACTGCCTGGCACAAGTCATTATCACTCCTAATACCAGTAATTACTGATCGGTGTACTATGATAACACTGCCTGGCACAGTCATTATCACTCCTAATATTAGTAATTACTGATCGGTGTACTATGGTAACACTGCCTGGCACAAGTCATTATCACACCTAATACCAGTAATTACTGATCGGTGTACTAAGATAACACTGCCTGGCACAAGTCATTATCACACCTAATACCAGTAATTACTGATCGGTGTACTATGGTAACACTGCCTGGCACAAGTCATTATCACACCTAATACCAGTAATTACTGATCGGTGTACTAAGATAACACTGCCTGGCACAAGTCACTATCACACCTAATACCAGTAATTACTGATCGGTGTACTATGATAACACTGCCTGGCACAAGTCATTATCACACCTAATACCAGTAAATACTGATCGGTGTACTATGGTAACACTGCCTGGTACAAGTCACTATCACACCTAATACCAGTAATTACTGATCGGTGTACTATGATAACACTGCCTGGCACAAGTCACTATCACTACTAATACCAGTAATTACTGATCGGTGTACTATGATAACACTGCCTGGCACAAGTCATTATCACACCTAATACCAGTAATTACTGATCGGTGTACTATGGTAACACTGCCTGGCACAAGTCATTATCACACCTAATACCAGTAATTACTGATCGGTGTACTATGATAACACTGCCTGGCACAAGTCATTATCACACCTAATACCAGTAATTACTGATCGGTGTACTATGGTAACACTGCCTGGCACAAGTCATTATTACACCTAATACCAGTAATTACTGATCGGTGTACTATGGTAACACTGCCTGGCACAGTCATTATCACTCCTAATATTAGTAATTACTGATCGGTGTACTATGGTAACACTGCCTGGCACAAGTCATTATTACACCTAATACAAGTAATTAGTGATCGGTGTACTATGGTAACACTGCCTGGCACAAGTCATTATCACACCTAATACCAGTAATTACTGATCGTTGTACTATGATAACACTGCCTGGCACAAGTCATTATCACACCTAATACCAGTAATTACTGATCGGTGTACTAAGATAACACTGCCTGGCACAAGTCATTATCATTCCTAATACCAGTAATTACTGATCGGTGTACTATGATAACACTGCCTGGCACAGTCATTATCACTCCTAATATTAGTAATTACTGATCGGTGTACTATGGTAACACTGCCTGGCACAAGTCATTATCACACCTAATACCAGTAATTACTGATCGGTGTACTATGGTAACACTGCCTGGCACAAGTCATTATCACACCTAATACCAGTAATTACTGATCGGTGTACTATGGTAACACTGCCTGGCACAAGTCATTATCACACCTAATACCAGTAATTACTGATCGGTGTACTATGGTAACACTGCCTGGCACAAGTCAGTATCACACCTAATACCAGTAATTACTGATCGGTGTACTATGATAACACTGCCTGGCACAAGTCATTATCACACCTAATACCAGTAATTACTGATCGTTGTACTATGATAACACTGCCTGGCACAAGTCATTATCACACCTAATACAAGTAATTACTGATCGGTGTACTATGGTAACACTGCCTGGCACAAGTCATTATCACACCTAATATCAGTAATTACTGATCGGTGTACTATGGTAACACTGCCTGGCACAAGTCATTATCACACCTAATACCAGTAATTACTGATCGTTGTACTAAGATAACACTGCCTGGCACAAGTCATTATCACACCTAATACCAGTAATTACTGATCGGTGTACTATGGTAACACTGCCTGGCACAAGTCATTATCACACCTAATATCAGTAATTACTGATCGGTGTACTATGGTAACACTGCCTGGCACAAGTCATTATCACACCTAATACCAGTAATTACTGATCGGTGTACTATGGTAACACTGCCTGGCACAAGTCAGTATCACACCTAATACCAGTAATTACTGATCGTTGTACTATGATAACACTGCCTGGCACAAGTCATTATCACACCTAATACCAGTAATTACTGATTGGTGTACTAAGATAACACTGCCTGGCACAAGTCACTATCACTCCTAATATTAGTAATTACTGATCGGTGTACTATGATAACACTGCCTGGCACAAGTCATTATCACTCCTAATACCAGTAATTACTGATCGGTGTACTATGGTAACACTGCCTGGCACAAGTCAGTATCACACCTAATACCAGTAATTACTGATCGTTGTACTATGATAACACTGCCTGGCACAAGTCATTATCACACCTAATACCAGTAATTACTGATTGGTGTACTAAGATAACACTGCCTGGCACAAGTCACTATCACTCCTAATACCAGTAATTACTGTTCGGTGTACTATGATAACACTGCCTGGCACAAGTCATTATCACACCTAATACCAGTAATTACTGATCGGTGTACTATGATAACACTGCCTGGCACAAGTCATTATCACACCTAATACCAGTAATTACTGATTGGTGTACTAAGATAACACTGCCTGGCACAAGTCACTATCACTCCTAATACCAGTAATTACTGATCGGTGTACTATGATAACACTGCCTGGCACAAGTCATTATCACACCTAATACCAGTAATTACTGATCGGTGTACTATGATAACACTGCCTGGCACAAGTCATTATCACACCTAATACCAGTAATTACTGATCGGTGTACTATGGTAACACTGCCTGGCACAGTCATTATCACTCCTAATATTAGTAATTACTGATCGGTGTACTATGGTAACACTGCCTGGCACAAGTCATTATCACACCTAATACCAGTAATTACTGATCGGTGTACTATGGTAACACTGCCTGGCACAAGTCATTATCACACCTAATACCAGTAATTACTGATCGGTGTACTAAGATAACACTGCCTGGCACAAGTCATTATCACTCCTAATACCAGTAATTACTGATCGGTGTACTATGATAACACTGCCTGGCACAGTCATTATCACTCCTAATATTAGTAATTACTGATCGGTGTACTATGGTAACACTGCCTGGCACAAGTCATTATCACACCTAATACCAATAATTACTGATCGGTGTACTATGGTAACACTGCCTGGCACAAGTCATTATCACACCTAATACCAGTAATTACTGATCGGTGTACTAAGATAACACTGCCTGGCACAAGTCATTATCACACCTAATACCAGTAATTACTGATCGGTGTACTATGGTAACACTGCCTGGCACAAGTCAGTATCACACCTAATACCAGTAATTACTGATCGTTGTACTATGATAACACTGCCTGGCACAAGTCATTATCACACCTAATACCAGTAATTACTGATCGGTGTACTAAGATAACACTGCCTGGCACAAGTCATTATCACACCTAATACCAGTAATTACTGATCGGTGTACTATGATAACACTGCCTGGCACAAGTCACTATCACACCTAATACCAGTAATTACTGATCGGTGTACTATGATAACACTGCCTGGCACAAGTCACTATCACTACTAATACCAGTAATTACTGATCGGTGTACTATGATAACACTGCCTGGCACAAGTCATTATCACACCTAATACCAGTAATTACTGATCGGTGTACTATGGTAACACTGCCTGGCACAGTCATTATCACTCCTAATATTAGTAATTACTGATCGGTGTACTATGGTAACACTGCCTGGCACAAGTCATTATTACACCTAATACAAGTAATTACTGATCGGTGTACTATGGTAACACTGCCTGGCACAAGTCACTATCACTCCTAATACCAGTAATTACTGATCGTTGTACTATGATAACACTGCCTGGCACAAGTCATTATCACACCTAATACCAGTAATTACTGATCGGTGTACTAAGATAACACTGCCTGGCACAAGTCATTATCATTCCTAATACCAGTAATTACTGATCGGTGTACTATGATAACACTGCCTGGCACAGTCATTATCACTCCTAATATTAGTAATTACTGATCGGTGTACTATGGTAACACTGCCTGGCACAAGTCATTATCACACCTAATACCAGTAATTACTGATCGGTGTACTATGGTAACACTGCCTGGCACAAGTCATTATCACACCTAATACCAGTAATTACTGATCGGTGTACTATGGTAACACTGCCTGGCACAAGTCATTATCACACCTAATACCAGTAATTACTGATCGGTGTACTATGGTAACACTGCCTGGCACAAGTCATTATCACACCTAATACCAGTAATTACTGATCGGTGTACTATGGTAACACTGCCTGGCACAAGTCAGTATCACACCTAATACCAGTAATTACTGATCGGTGTACTATGGTAACACTGCCTGGCACAAGTCAGTATCACACCTAATACCAGTAATTACTGATCGTTGTACTATGATAACACTGCCTGGCACAAGTCATTATCACACCTAATACCAGTAATTACTGATCGGTGTACTATGGTAACACTGCCTGGCACAAGTCACTATCACTCCTAATACCAGTAATTACTGATCTGTGTACTATGATAACACTGCCTGGCACAAGTCATTATCACACCTAATACCAGTAATTACTGATCGGTGTACTATGATAACACTGCCTGGCACAAGTCACTATCACTCCTAATATTAGTAATTACTGATCGGTGTACTATGGTAACACTGCCTGGCACAAGTCAGTATCACACCTAATACCAGTAATTACTGATCGGTGTACTATGATAACACTGCCTGGCACAAGTCACTATCACTCCTAATATTAGTAATTACTGATCGGTGTACTATGGTAACACTGCCTGGCACAAGTCAGTATCACACCTAATACCAGTAATTACTGATTGGTGTACTAAGATAACACTGCCTGGCACAAGTCAGTATCACACCTAATACCAGTAATTACTGATTGGTGTACTATGATAACACTGCCTGGCACAAGTCATTATCACACCTAATACCAGTAATTACTGATCGGTGTACTATGGTAACACTGCCTGGCACAAGTCACTATCACTCCTAATACCAGTAATTACTGATCGGTGTACTATGATAACACTGCCTGGCACAAGTCACTATCACTCCTAATACCAGTAATTACTGATCTGTGTACTATGATAACACTGCCTGGCACAAGTCATTATCACACCTAATATCAGTAATTACTGATCGGTGTACTATGATAACACTGCCTGGCACAAGTCATTATCACACCTAATACCAGTAATTACTGATCGGTGTACTATGGTAACACTGCCTGGCACAAGTCACTATCACTCCTAATACCAGTAATTACTGATCGGTGTACTATGATAACACTGCCTGGCACAAGTCACTATCACTCCTAATACCAGTAATTACTGATCTGTGTACTATGATAACACTGCCTGGCACAAGTCATTATCACACCTAATATCAGTAATTACTGATCGGTGTACTATGATAACACTGCCTGGCACAAGTCACTATCACACCTAATACCAGTAATTACTGATCGGTGTACTATGATAACACTGCCTGGCACAAGTCACTATCACACCTAATACCAGTAATTACTGATCGGTGTACTATGATAACACTGCCTGGCACAAGTCATTATTACACCTAATACCAGTAATTACTGATTGGTGTACTAAGATAACACTGCCTGGCACAAGTCATTATCACACCTAATACCAGTAATTACTGATCGGTGTACTATGATAACACTGCCTGGCACAAGTCACTATCACTCCTAATACCAGTAATTACTGATCTGTGTACTATGATAACACTGCCTGGCACAAGTCATTATCACTCCTAATATTAGTAATTACTGATCGGTGTACTATGGTAACACTGCCTGGCACAAGTCATTATCACACCTAATACCAGTAATTACTGATCGGTGTACTATGATAACACTGCCTGGCACAAGTCATTATCACACCTAATACCAGTAATTACTGATCGGTGTACTATGATAACACTGCCTGGCACAAGTCATTATCACACCTAATACCAGTAATTACTGATCGGTGTACTATGATAACACTGCCTGACACAAGTCATTATCACTCCTAATACCAGTAATTACTGATCGGTGTACTATGGTAACACTGCCTGGCACAAGTCAGTATCACACCTAATACCAGTAATTACTGATCGTTGTACTATGATAACACTGCCTGGCACAAGTCATTATCACACCTAATACCAGTAATTACTGATCGTTGTACTAAGATAACACTGCCTGGCACAAGTCATTATCACACCTAATACCAGTAATTACTGATCGGTGTACTATGATAACACTGCCTGGCACAAGTCACTATCACTCCTAATACCAGTAATTACTGATCGGTGTACTATGATAACACTGCCTGGCACAAGTCATTATCACACCTAATATCAGTAATTACTGATCGGTGTACTATGATAACACTGCCTGGCACAAGTCACTATCACTCCTAATATTAGTAATTACTGATCGGTGTACTATGATAACACTGCCTGGCACAAGTCATTATCACTCCTAATACCAGTAATTACTGATCGGTGTACTATGGTAACACTGCCTGGCACAAGTCAGTATCACACCTAATACCAGTAATTACTGATCGTTGTACTATGATAACACTGCCTGGCACAAGTCATTATCACACCTAATACCAGTAATTACTGATTGGTGTACTAAGATAACACTGCCTGGCACAAGTCATTATCACACCTAATATCAGTAATTACTGATCGTTGTACTATGATAACACTGCCTGGCACAAGTCATTATCACACCTAATATCAGTAATTACTGATCGGTGTACTATGATAACACTGCCTGGCACAAGTCACTATCACTCCTAATATTAGTAATTACTGATCGGTGTACTATGATAACACTGCCTGGCACAAGTCATTATCACTCCTAATACCAGTAATTACTGATCGGTGTACTATGGTAACACTGCCTGGCACAAGTCAGTATCACACCTAATACCAGTAATTACTGATCGTTGTACTATGATAACACTGCCTGGCACAAGTCATTATCACACCTAATACCAGTAATTACTGATTGGTGTACTAAGATAACACTGCCTGGCACAAGTCATTATCACTCCTAATACCAGTAATTACTGATCGGTGTACTATGGTAACACTGCCTGGCACAAGTCATTATCACACCTAATACCAGTAATTACTGATCGGTGTACTATGATAGCACTGCCTGGCACAAGTCATTATCACACCTAATACCAGTAATTACTGATCGGTGTACTAAGATAACACTGCCTGGCACAAGTCATTATCACTCCTAATACCAGTAATTACTGATCGGTGTACTATGATAACACTGCCTGGCACAGTCATTATCACTCCTAATATTAGTAATTACTGATCGGTGTACTATGGTAACACTGCCTGGCACAAGTCATTATCACACCTAATACCAGTAATTACTGATCGGTGTACTAAGATAACACTGCCTGGCACAAGTCATTATCACACCTAATACCAGTAATTACTGATCGGTGTACTATGGTAACACTGCCTGGCACAAGTCATTATCACTCCTAATATTAGTAGTTACTGATCGGTGTACTGTGGTAACACTGCCTGGCACAAGTCACTATCACTACTAATACCAGTAATTACTGATCGGTGTACTATGATAACACTGCCTGGCACAAGTCATTATCACACCTAATACCAGTAATTACTGATCGGTGTACTATGGTAACACTGCCTGGCACAGTCATTATCACTCCTAATATTAGTAATTACTGATCGGTGTACTATGGTAACACTGCCTGGCACAAGTCATTATTACACCTAATACAAGTAATTACTGATCGGTGTACTATGATAACACTGCCTGGCACAAGTCATTATCACACCTAATACCAGTAATTACTGATCGGTGTACTAAGATAACACTGCCTGGCACAAGTCATTATCACTCCTAATACCAGTAATTACTGATCGGTGTACTATGATAACACTGCCTGGCACAGTCATTATCACTCCTAATATTAGTAATTACTGATCGGTGTACTATGGTAACACTGCCTGGCACAAGTCATTATCACACCTAATACCAGTAATTACTGATCGGTGTACTAAGATAACACTGCCTGGCACAAGTCATTATCACACCTAATACCAGTAATTACTGATCGGTGTACTATGGTAACACTGCCTGGCACAAGTCATTATCACTCCTAATATTAGTAGTTACTGATCGGTGTACTGTGGTAACACTGCCTGGCACAAGTCACTATCACTACTAATACCAGTAATTACTGATCGGTGTACTATGATAACACTGCCTGGCACAAGTCATTATCACACCTAATACCAGTAATTACTGATCGGTGTACTATGGTAACACTGCCTGGCACAGTCATTATCACTCCTAATATTAGTAATTACTGATCGGTGTACTATGGTAACACTGCCTGGCACAAGTCATTATTACACCTAATACAAGTAATTACTGATCGGTGTACTATGATAACACTGCCTGGCACAAGTCACTATCACACCTAATACCAGTAATTACTGATCGGTGTACTATGGTAACACTGCCTGGCACAAGTCATTATCACACCTAATACCAGTAATTACTGATCGTTGTACTATGATAACACTGCCTGGCACAAGTCATTATCACACCTAATACCAGTAATTACTGATCGGTGTATTAAGATAACACTGCCTGGCACAAGTCATTATCACTCCTAATACCAGTAATTACTGATCGGTGTACTATGATAACACTGCCTGGCACAGTCATTATCACTCCTAATATTAGTAATTACTGATCGGTGTACTATGGTAACACTGCCTGGCACAAGTCATTATCACACCTAATACCATTAATTACTGATCGGTGTACTATGGTAACACTGCCTGGCACAAGTCATTATCACACCTAATACCAGTAATTACTGATCGGTGTACTATGGTAACACTGCCTGGCACAAGTCAGTATCACACCTAATACCAGTAATTACTGATCGTTGTACTATGATAACACTGCCTGGCACAAGTCATTATCACACCTAATACCAGTAATTACTGATTGGTGTACTAAGATAACACTGCCTGGCACAAGTCATTATCACACCTAATACCAGTAATTACTGATCGGTGTACTAAGATAACACTGCCTGGCACAAGTCATTATCACACCTAATACCAGTAATTACTGATTGGTGTACTAAGATAACACTGCCTGGCACAAGTCACTATCACTCCTAATACCAGTAATTACTGATCAGTGTACTATGATAACACTGCCTGGCACAAGTCATTATCACACCTAATAACAGTAATTACTGATCGGTGTACTATGGTAACACTGCCTGGCACAAGTCAGTATCACACCTAATACCAGTAATTACTGATTGGTGTACTAAGATAACACTGCCTGGCACAAGTCATTATCACACCTAATACCAGTAATTACTGATCAGTGTACTATGATAACACTGCCTGGCACAAGTCATTATCACACCTAATACCAGTAATTACTGATCGGTGTACTATGGTAACACTGCCTGGCACAAGTCAGTATCACACCTAATACCAGTAATTACTGATTGGTGTACTAAGATAACACTGCCTGGCACAAGTCACTATCACTCCTAATACCAGTAATTACTGATCAGTGTACTATGATAACACTGCCTGGCACAAGTCAGTATCACACCTAATACCAGTAATTACTGATCGTTGTACTATGATAACACTGCCTGGCACAAGTCATTATCACACCTAATACCAGTAATTACTGATCGGTGTACTATGATAACACTGCCTGGCACAAGTCACTATCACTCCTAATACCAGTAATTACTGATCTGTGTACTATGATAACACTGCCTGGCACAAGTCACTATCACACCTAATACCAGTAATTACTGATCGGTGTACTATGGTAACACTGCCTGGCACAAGTCAGTATCACACCTAATACCAGCAATTACTGATTGGTGTACTAAGATAACACTGCCTGGCACAAGTCAGTATCACACCTAATACCAGCAATTACTGATTGGTGTACTAAGATAACACTGCCTGGCACAAGTCATTATCACTCCTAATATTAGTAATTACTGATCGGTGTACTATGATAACACTGCCTGGCACAAGTCATTATCACTCCTAATATTAGTAATTACTGATCTGTGTACTATGATAACACTGCCTGGCACAAGTCATTATCACTCCTAATATTAGTAATTACTGATCGGTGTAATATGATAACACTGCCTGGCACAAGTCACTATCACTCCTAATATTAGTAATTACTGATCGGTGTACTATGGTAACACTGCCTGGCACAAGTCAGTATCACACCTAATACCAGCAATTACTGATTGGTGTACTAAGATAACACTGCCTGGCACAAGTCATTATTACACCTAATACCAGTAATTATTGATCGGTGTACTATGATAACACTGCCTGGCACAAGTCATTATCACACCTAATACCAGTAGTTACTGATCGGTGTACTATGATAACACTGCCTGGCACAAGTCACTATCACACCTAATACCAGTAATTACTGATCGGTGTACTATGGTAACACTGCCTGGCACAAGTCATTATTACACCTAATACCAGTAATTACTGATCGGTGTACTATGGTAACACTGCCTGGCACAAGTCATTATTACACCTAATACCAGTAATTACTGATCGGTGTACTATGGTAACACTGCCTGGCACAAGTCATTATTATACCTAATACCAGTAATTACTGATCGGTGTACTATGATAACACTGCCTGGCACAAGTCACTATCACACCTAATACCAGTAATTACTGATCGGTGTACTATGGTAACACTGCCTGGCACAAGTCACTATCACACCTAATACCAGTAATTACTGATAGGTGTACTATGATAATACTGCCTGGCACAAGTCATTATCACTCCTAATACCAGTAATTACTGATCGGTGTACTATGGTAACACTGCCTGGCACAAGTCATTATCACTCCTAATACCAGTAATTACTGATCGGTGTACTATGATAACACTGCCTGGCACAAGTCATTATCACACCTAATACCAGTAATTACTGATCGGTGTACTATGGTAACACTGCCTGGCACAAGTCACTATCACACCTAATACCAGTAATTACTGATCGGTGTACTATGGTAACACTGCCTGGCACAAGTCATTATCACACCTAATACCAGTAAATACTGATCGGTGTACTATGGTAACACTGCCTGGCACAAGTCACTATCACACCTAATACCAGTAGTTACTGATCGGTGTACTATGATAACACTGCCTGGCACAAGTCACTATCACACCTAATACCAGTAATTACTGATCGGTATACTATGGTAACACTGCCTGGCACAAGTCACTATCACACCTAATACCAGTAATTACTGATCGGTGTACTATGGTAACACTGCCTGGCACAAGTCATTATTACACCTAATACCAGTAATTACTGATCGGTGTACTATGGTAACACTGCCTGGCACAAGTCATTATTACACCTAATACCAGTAATTACTGATCGGTGTACTATGGTAACACTGCCTGGTACAAGTCATTATTACACCTAATACCAGTAATTACTGATCGGTGTACTATGATAACACTGCCTGGCACAAGTCATTATCACTCCTAATACCAGTAATTACTGATCGGTGTACTAAGATAACACTGCCTGGCACAAGTCATTATCACACCTAATACCAGTAATTACTGATCGGTGTACTATGATAACACTGCCTGGCACAAGTCATTATCACTCCTAATACCAGTAATTACTGATCGGTGTACTAAGATAACACTGCCTGGCACAAGTCATTATCACACCTAATACCAGTAATTACTGATCGGTGTACTAAGATAACACTGCCTGGCACAAGTCATTATCACTCCTAATACCAGTAATTACTGATCGGTGTACTATGATAACACTGCCTGGCACAAGTCATTATCACTCCTAATATTAGTAATTACTGATCGGTGTACTGTGGTAACATTGCCTGGCACAAGTCATTATCACACCTAATACCAGTAATTACTGATCGGTGTACTAAGATAACACTGCCTGGCACAAGTCATTATCACACCTAATACCAGTAATTACTGATCGGTGTACTATGGTAACACTGCCTGGCACAAGTCATTATCACTCCTAATATTAGTAGTTACTGATCGGTGTACTGTGGTAACACTGCCTGGCACAAGTCACTATCACTACTAATACCAGTAATTACTGATCGGTGTACTATGATAACACTGCCTGGCACAATTCACTATCACTACTAATACCAGTAATTACTGATCGGTGTACTATGATAACACTGCCTGGCACAAGTCATTATCACACCTAATACCAGTAATTACTGATCGGTGTACTATGATAACACTGCCTGGCACAAGTCACTATCACACCTAATACCAGTAATTACTGATCGGTGTACTATGATAACACTGCCTGGCACAAGTCATTATCACACCTAATACCAGTAATTACTGATCGGTGTACTATGATAACACTGCCTGGCACAAGTCATTATCACACCTAATACCAGTAATTACTGATCGGTGTACTATGGTAACACTGCCTGGCACAGTCATTATCACTCCTAATATTAGTAATTACTTATCGGTGTACTATGGTAACACTGCCTGGCACAAGTCATTATTACACCTAATACAAGTAATTACTGATCGGTGTACTATGGTAACACTGCCTGGCACAAGTCATTATCACACCTAATACCAGTAATTACTGATCGGTGTACTAAGATAACACTGCCTGGCACAAGTCATTATCACTCCTAATACCAGTAATTACTGATCGGTGTACTATGATAACACTGCCTGGCACAGTCATTATCACTCCTAATATTAGTAATTACTGATCGGTGTACTATGGTAACACTGCCTGGCACAAGTCATTATCACACCTAATACCAGTAATTACTGATCGGTGTACTATGGTAACACTGCCTGGCACAAGTCATTATCACACCTAATACCAGTAATTACTGATCGGTGTACTATGGTAACACTGCCTGGCACAAGTCAGTATCACACCTAATACCAGTAATTACTGATCGGTGTACTATGATAACACTGCCTGGCACAAGTCATTATCACACCTAATACCAGTAATTACTGATCGGTGTACTAAGATAACACTGCCTGGCACAAGTCACTATCACTCCTAATACCAGTAATTACTGATCAGTGTACTATGATAACACTGCCTGGCACAAGTCATTATCACACCTAATACCAGTAATTACTGATCGGTGTACTATGGTAACACTGCCTGGCACAAGTCAGTATCACACCTAATACCAGTAATTACTGATTGGTGTACTAAGATAACACTGCCTGGCACAAGTCATTATCACACCTAATACCAGTAATTACTGATCAGTGTACTATGATAACACTGCCTGGCACAAGTCATTATCACACCTAATACCAGTAATTACTGATCGTTGTACTATGGTAACACTGCCTGGCACAAGTCATTATCACACCTAATACCAGTAATTACTGATCGGTGTACTATGGTAACACTGCCTGGCACAAGTCAGTATCACACCTAATACCAGTAATTACTGATTGGTGTACTATGGTAACACTGCCTGGCACAAGTCATTATCACACCTAATACTAGTAATTACTGATCGGTGTACTAAGATAACACTGCCTGGCACAAGTCATTATCACACCTAATACCAGTAATTACTGATCGGTGTACTATGATAACACTGCCTGGCACAAGTCACTATCACTCCTAATACCAGTAATTACTGATCAGTGTACTATGATAACACTGCCTGGCACAAGTCAGTATCACACCTAATACCAGTAATTACTGATTGTTGTACTATGATAACACTGCCTGGCACAAGTCATTATCACACCTAATACCAGTAATTACTGATCGGTGTACTATGATAACACTGCCTGGCAGAAGTCACTATCACTCCTAATACCAGTAATTACTGATCTGTGTACTATGATAACACTGCCTGGCACAAGTCATTATCACTCCTAATATTAGTAATTACTGATCGGTGTACTATGGTAACACTGCCTGGCACAAGTCAGTATCACACCTAATACCAGCAATTACTGATTGGTGTACTAAGATAACACTGCCTGGCACAAGTCAGTATCACACCTAATACCAGCAATTACTGATTGGTGTACTAAGATAACACTGCCTGGCACAAGTCATTATCACTCCTAATATTAGTAATTACTGATCGGTGTACTATGATAACACTGCCTGGCACAAGTCATTATCACTCCTAATATTAGTAATTACTGATCTGTGTACTATGATAACACTGCCTGGCACAAGTCATTATCACTCCTAATATTAGTAATTACTGATCGGAGTAATATGATAACACTGCCTGGCACAAGTCACTATCACTCCTAATATTAGTAATTACTGATCGGTGTACTATGGTAACACTGCCTGGCACAAGTCAGTATCACACCTAATACCAGCAATTACTGATTGGTGTACTAAGATAACACTGCCTGGCACAAGTCATTATTACACCTAATACCAGTAATTATTGATCGGTGTACTATGATAACACTGCCTGGCACAAGTCATTATCACACCTAATACCAGTAGTTACTGATCGGTGTACTATGATAACACTGCCTGGCACAAGTCACTATCACACCTAATACCAGTAATTACTGATCGGTGTACTATGGTAACACTGCCTGGCACAAGTCATTATTACACCTAATACCAGTAATTACTGATCGGTGTACTATGGTAACACTGCCTGGCACAAGTCATTATTACACCTAATACCAGTAATTACTGATCGGTGTACTATGATAACACTGCCTGGCACAAGTCATTATTATACCTAATACCAGTAATTACTGATCGGTGTACTATGATAACACTGCCTGGCACAAGTCACTATCACACCTAATACCAGTAATTACTGATCGGTGTACTATGGTAACACTGCCTGGCACAAGTCACTATCACACCTAATACCAGTAATTACTGATCGGTGTACTATGGTAACACTGCCTGGCACAAGTCATTATCACACCTAATACCAGTAAATACTGATCGGTGTACTATGGTAACACTGCCTGGCACAAGTCATTATCACACCTAATACCAGTAATTACTGATCGGTGTACTATGGTAACACTGCCTGGCACAAGTCACTATCACACCTAATACCAGTAGTTACTGATCGGTGTACTATGATAACACTGCCTGGCACAACTCACTATCACACCTAATACCAGTAATTACTGATCGGTGTACTATGGTAACACTGCCTGGCACAAGTCACTATCACACCTAATACCAGTAGTTACTGATCGGTGTACTATGATAATACTGCCTGGCACAAGTCATTATCACTCCTAATACCAGTAATTACTGATCGGTGTACTATGGTAACACTGCCTGGCACAAGTCATTATCACTCCTAATACCAGTAATTACTGATCGGTGTACTATGATAACACTGCCTGGCACAAGTCATTATCACACCTAATACCAGTAATTACTGATCGGTGTACTATGGTAACACTGCCTGGCACAAGTCACTATCACACCTAATACCAGTAATTACTGATCGGTGTACTATGGTAACACTGCCTGGCACAAGTCATTATCACACCTAATACCAGTAAATACTGATCGGTGTACTATGGTAACACTGCCTGGCACAAGTCATTATCACACCTAATACCAGTAATTACTGATCGGTGTACTATGGTAACACTGCCTGGCACAAGTCACTATCACACCTAATACCAGTAATTACTGATCGGTGTACTATGGTAACACTGCCTGGCACAACTCACTATCACACCTAATACCAGTAATTACTGATCGGTGTACTATGATAACAGTGCCTGGCACAACTCACTATCACACCTAATACCAGTAATTACTGATCGGTGTACTATGATAACACTGCCTGGCACAACTCACTATCACACCTAATACCAGTAATTACTGATCGGTGTACTATGATAACAGTGCCTGGCACAAGTCACTATCACACCTAATACCAGTAATTACTGATCGGTGTACTATGATAACAGTGCCTGGCACAACTCACTATCACACCTAATACCAGTAATTACTGATCGGTGTACTATGATAACACTGCCTGGCACAACTCACTATCACTCCTAATACCAGTAATTACTGATCGGTGTACTATGATAACACTGCCTGGCACAAGTCATTATTACACCTAATACCAGTAATTACTGATCGGTGTACTATGATAACACTGCCTGGCACAAGTCATTATTACACCTAATACCAGTAATTACTGATCGGTGTACTATGGTAACACTGCCTGGCACAAGTCATTATTACACCTAATACCAGTAATTACTGATCGGTGTACTATGATAACACTGCCTGGCACAAGTCATTATTACACCTAATACCAGTAATTACTGATCGGTGTACAATGGTAACACTGCCTGGCTCAAGTCATTATCACTCCTAATACCAGTAATTACTGATCGGTGTACTATGATAACACTGCCTGGCACAAGTCATTATCACACCTAATACCAGTAATTACTGATCGGTGTACTATGATAACACTGCCTGGCACAAGTCATTATCACACCTAATACCAGTAATTACTGATCGGTGTACTATGATAACACTGCCTGGCACAAGTCATTATTATACCTAATACCAGTAATTACTGATCGGTGTACTATGATAACACTGCCTGGCACAAGTCACTATCACACCTAATACCAGTAATTACTGATCGGTGTACTATGGTAACACTGCCTGGCACAAGTCACTATCACACCTAATACCAGTAATTACTGATAGGTGTACTATGATAATACTGCCTGGCACAAGTCATTATCACTCCTAATACCAGTAATTACTGATCGGTGTACTATGGTAACACTGCCTGGCACAAGTCATTATCACTCCTAATACCAGTAATTACTGATCGGTGTACTATGATAACACTGCCTGGCACAAGTCATTATCACACCTAATACCAGTAATTACTGATCGGTGTACTATGGTAACACTGCCTGGCACAAGTCACTATCACACCTAATACCAGTAATTACTGATCGGTGTACTATGGTAACACTGCCTGGCACAAGTCATTATCACACCTAATACCAGTAAATACTGATCGGTGTACTATGGTAACACTGCCTGGCACAAGTCACTATCACACCTAATACCAGTAGTTACTGATCGGTGTACTATGATAACACTGCCTGGCACAAGTCACTATCACACCTAATACCAGTAATTACTGATCGGTATACTATGGTAACACTGCCTGGCACAAGTCACTATCACACCTAATACCAGTAATTACTGATCGGTGTACTATGGTAACACTGCCTGGCACAAGTCATTATTACACCTAATACCAGTAATTACTGATCGGTGTACTATGGTAACACTGCCTGGCACAAGTCATTATTACACCTAATACCAGTAATTACTGATCGGTGTACTATGGTAACACTGCCTGGTACAAGTCATTATTACACCTAATACCAGTAATTACTGATCGGTGTACTATGATAACACTGCCTGGCACAAGTCATTATCACACCTAATACCAGTAATTACTGATCGGTGTACTAAGATAACACTGCCTGGCACAAGTCATTATCACTCCTAATACCAGTAATTACTGATCGGTGTACTATGATAACACTGCCTGGCACAAGTCATTATCACTCCTAATATTAGTAATTACTGATCGGTGTACTATGGTAACACTGCCTGGCACAAGTCATTATCACACCTAATACCAGTAATTACTGATCGGTGTACTATGGTAACACTGCCTGGCACAAGTCATTATCACTCCTAATATTAGTAGTTACTGATCGGTGTACTGTGGTAACACTGCCTGGCACAAGTCACTATCACTACTAATACCAGTAATTACTGATCGGTGTACTATGATAACACTGCCTGGCACAAGTCACTATCACTACTAATACCAGTAATTACTGATCGGTGTACTATGATAACACTGCCTGGCACAAGTCATTATCACACCTAATACCAGTAATTACTGATCGGTGTACTATGATAACACTGCCTGGCACAAGTCACTATCACACCTAATACCAGTAATTACTGATCGGTGTACTATGATAACACTGCCTGGCACAAGTCATTATCACACCTAATACCAGTAATTACTGATCGGTGTACTATGATAACACTGCCTGGCACAAGTCATTATCACACCTAATACCAGTAATTACTGATCGGTGTACTATGGTAACACTGCCTGGCACAGTCATTATCACTCCTAATATTAGTAATTACTGATCGGTGTACTATGGTAACACTGCCTGGCACAAGTCATTATTACACCTAATACAAGTAATTACTGATCGGTGTACTATGGTAACACTGCCTGGCACAAGTCATTATCACACCTAATACCAGTAATTACTGATCGGTGTACTAAGATAACACTGCCTGGCACAAGTCATTATCACTCCTAATACCAGTAATTACTGATCGGTGTACTATGGTAACACTGCCTGGCACAGTCATTATCACTCCTAATATTAGTAATTACTGATCGGTGTACTATGGTAACACTGCCTGGCACAAGTCATTATCACACCTAATACCAGTAATTACTGATCGGTGTACTATGGTAACACTGCCTGGCACAAGTCATTATCACACCTAATACCAGTAATTACTGATCGGTGTACTATGGTAACACTGCCTGGCACAAGTCAGTATCACACCTAATACCAGTAATTACTGATCGGTGTACTATGATAACACTGCCTGGCACAAGTCATTATCACACCTAATACCAGTAATTACTGATTGGTGTACTAAGATAACACTGCCTGGCACAAGTCATTATCACACCTAATACCAGTAATTACTGATCGGTGTACTAAGATAACACTGCCTGGCACAAGTCATTATCACACCTAATACCAGTAATTACTGATTGGTGTACTAAGATAACACTGCCTGGCACAAGTCACTATCACTCCTAATACCAGTAATTACTGATCAGTGTACTATGATAACACTGCCTGGCACAAGTCATTATCACACCTAATACCAGTAATTACTGATCGGTGTACTATGGTAACACTGCCTGGCACAAGTCAGTATCACACCTAATACCAGTAATTACTGATTGGTGTACTAAGATAACACTGCCTGGCACAAGTCATTATCACACCTAATACCAGTAATTACTGATCAGTGTACTATGATAACACTGCCTGGCACAAGTCATTATCACACCTAATACCAGTAATTACTGATCGTTGTACTATGGTAACACTGCCTGGCACAAGTCATTATCACACCTAATACCAGTAATTACTGATCGGTGTACTATGATAACACTGCCTGGCACAGTCATTATCACTCCTAATATTAGTAATTACTGATCGGTGTACTATGGTAACACTGCCTGGCACAAGTCATTATCACACCTAATACCAGTAATTACTGATCGGTGTACTATGGTAACACTGCCTGGCACAAGTCATTATCACACCTAATACCAGTAATTACTGATCGGTGTACTATGGTAACACTGCCTGGCACAAGTCAGTATCACACCTAATACCAGTAATTACTGATCGGTGTACTATGATAACACTGCCTGGCACAAGTCATTATCACACCTAATACCAGTAATTACTGATTGGTGTACTAAGATAACACTGCCTGGCACAAGTCATTATCACACCTAATACCAGTAATTACTGATCGGTGTACTAAGATAACACTGCCTGGCACAAGTCATTATCACACCTAATACCAGTAATTACTGATTGGTGTACTAAGATAACACTGCCTGGCACAAGTCACTATCACTCCTAATACCAGTAATTACTGATCAGTGTACTATGATAACACTGCCTGGCACAAGTCATTATCACACCTAATACCAGTAATTACTGATCGGTGTACTATGGTAACACTGCCTGGCACAAGTCAGTATCACACCTAATACCAGTAATTACTGATTGGTGTACTAAGATAACACTGCCTGGCACAAGTCATTATCACACCTAATACCAGTAATTACTGATCAGTGTACTATGATAACACTGCCTGGCACAAGTCATTATCACACCTAATACCAGTAATTACTGATCGTTGTACTATGGTAACACTGCCTGGCACAAGTCATTATCACACCTAATACCAGTAATTACTGATCGGTGTACTATGGTAACACTGCCTGGCACAAGTCAGTATCACACCTAATACCAGTAATTACTGATTGGTGTACTATGGTAACACTGCCTGGCACAAGTCATTATCACACCTAATACCAGTAATTACTGATTGGTGTACTATGGTAACACTGCCTGGCACAAGTCATTATCACACCTAATACTAGTAATTACTGATCGGTGTACTATGGTAACACTGCCTGGCACAAGTCATTATCACACCTAATACCAGTAATTACTGATCGGTGTACTATGATAACACTGCCTGGCACAAGTCACTATCACTCCTAATACCAGTAATTACTGATCAGTGTACTATGATAACACTGCCTGGCACAAGTCAGTATCACACCTAATACCAGTAATTACTGATTGTTGTACTATGATAACACTGCCTGGCACAAGTCATTATCACACCTAATACCAGTAATTACTGATCGGTGTACTATGATAACACTGCCTGGCACAAGTCACTATCACTCCTAATACCAGTAATTACTGATCTGTGTACTATGATAACACTGCCTGGCACAAGTCATTATCACTCCTAATATTAGTAATTACTGATCGGTGTACTATGGTAACACTGCCTGGCACAAGTCAGTATCACACCTAATACCAGCAATTACTGATTGGTGTACTAAGATAACACTGCCTGGCACAAGTCAGTATCACACCTAATACCAGCAATTACTGATTGGTGTACTAATATAACACTGCCTGGCACAAGTCATTATCACTCCTAATATTAGTAATTACTGATCGGTGTACTATGATAACACTGCCTGGCACAAGTCATTATCACTCCTAATATTAGTAATTACTGATCTGTGTACTATGATAACACTGCCTGGCACAAGTCATTATCACTCCTAATATTAGTAATTACTGATCGGTGTAATATGATAACACTGCCTGGCACAAGTCACTATCACTCCTAATATTAGTAATTACTGATCGGTGTACTATGGTAACACTGCCTGGCACAAGTCAGTATCACACCTAATACCAGCAATTACTGATTGGTGTACTAAGATAACACTGCCTGGCACAAGTCATTATTACACCTAATACCAGTAATTATTGATCGGTGTACTATGATAACACTGCCTGGCACAAGTCATTATCACACCTAATACCAGTAGTTACTGATCGGTGTACTATGATAACACTGCCTGGCACAAGTCACTATCACACCTAATACCAGTAATTACTGATCGATGTACTATGGTAACACTGCCTGGCACAAGTCATTATTACACCTAATACCAGTAATTACTGATCGGTGTACTATGATAACACTGCCTGGCACAAGTCATTATTACACCTAATACCAGTAATTACTGATCGGTGTACTATGATAACACTGCCTGGCACAAGTCATTATTACACCTAATACCAGTAATTACTGATCGGTGTACTATGGTAACACTGCCTGGCACAAGTCATTATTACACCTAATACCAGTAATTACTGATCGGTGTACTATGATAACACTGCCTGGCACAAGTCATTATTATACCTAATACCAGTAATTACTGATCGGTGTACTATGATAACACTGCCTGGCACAAGTCACTATCACACCTAATACCAGTAATTACTGATCGGTGTACTATGGTAACACTGCCTGGCACAAGTCACTATCACACCTAATACCAGTAATTACTGATAGGTGTACTATGATAATACTGCCTGGCACAAGTCATTATCACTCCTAATACCAGTAATTACTGATCGGTGTACTATGGTAACACTGCCTGGCACAAGTCATTATCACTCCTAATACCAGTAATTACTGATCGGTGTACTATGATAACACTGCCTGGCACAAGTCATTATCACACCTAATACCAGTAATTACTGATCGGTGTACTATGGTAACACTGCCTGGCACAAGTCACTATCACACCTAATACCAGTAATTACTGATCGGTGTACTATGGTAACACTGCCTGGCACAAGTCATTATCACACCTAATACCAGTAAATACTGATCGGTGTACTATGGTAACACTGCCTGGCACAAGTCACTATCACACCTAATACCAGTAGTTACTGATCGGTGTACTATGATAACACTGCCTGGCACAAGTCACTATCACACCTAATACCAGTAATTACTGATCGGTGTACTATGATAACACTGCCTGGCACAAGTCATTCTCACTCCTAATACCAGTAATTACTGATCGGTGTACTATGGTAACACTGCCTGGCACAACTCACTATCACACCTAATACCAGTAATTACTGATCGGTATACTATGGTAACACTGCCTGGCACAAGTCACTATCACACCTAATACCAGTAATTACTGATCGGTGTACTATGGTAACACTGCCTGGCACAAGTCATTATTACACCTAATACCAGTAATTACTGATCGGTGTACTATGGTAACACTGCCTGGCACAAGTCATTATTACACCTAATACCAGTAATTACTGATCGGTGTACTATGGTAACACTGCCTGGTACAAGTCATTATTACACCTAATACCAGTAATTACTGATCGGTGTACTATGATAACACTGCCTGGCACAACTCACTATCACACCTAATACCAGTAATTACTGATCGGTATACTATGGTAACACTGCCTGGCACAAGTCACTATCACACCTAATACCAGTAATTACTGATCGGTGTACTATGGTAACACTGCCTGGCACAAGTCATTATTACACCTAATACCAGTAATTACTGATCGGTGTACAATGGTAACACTGCCTGGCACAAGTCATTATCACACCTAATACCAGTAATTACTGATCGGTGTACTATGGTAACACTGCCTGGCACAAGTCATTATCACACCTAATACCAGTAATTACTGATCGGTGTACTATGGTAACACTGCCTGGCACAAGTCATTATCACACCTAATACCAGTAATTACTGATCGGTGTACAATGGTAACACTGCCTGGCACAAGTCATTATCACACCTAATACCAGTAATTACTGATCGGTGTACTATGATAACACTGCCTGGCACAAGTCATTATCACACCTAATACCAGTAGTTACTGATCGGTGTACTATGATAACACTGCCTCGCACAAGTCACTATTACACCTAATACCAGTAATTACTGATCGGTGTACTATGGTAACACTGCCTGGCACAAGTCATTATCACTCCTAATACCAGTAATTACTGATCGGTGTACTATGATAACACTGCCTGGCACAAGTCATTATCACACCTAATACCAGTAGTTACTGATCGGTGTACTATGATAACACTGCCTGGCTCAAGTCATTATCACTCCTAATACCAGTAATTACTGATCGGTGTACTATGGTAACACTGCCTGGCACAAGTCATTATCACTCCTAATACCAGTAATTACTGATCGGTGTACTATGATAACACTGCCTGGCACAAGTCATTATTACACCTAATACCAGTAATTACTGATCGGTGTACTATGATAACACTGCCTGGCACAAGTCATTATTACACCTAATACCAGTAATTACTGATCGGTGTACTATGGTAACACTGCCTGGCACAAGTCATTATTACACCTAATACCAGTAATTACTGATCGGTGTACTATGATAACACTGCCTGGCACAAGTCATTATTACACCTAATACCAGTAATTACTGATCGGTGTACAATGGTAACACTGCCTGGCTCAAGTCATTATCACTCCTAATACCAGTAATTACTGATCGGTGTACTATGATAACACTGCCTGGCACAAGTCATTATCACACCTAATACCAGTAATTACTGATCGGTGTACTATGATAACACTGCCTGGCACAAGTCATTATCACACCTAATACCAGTAATTACTGATCGGTGTACTATGATAACACTGCCTGGCACAAGTCATTATCACACCTAATAGCAGTAGTTACTGATCGGTGTACTATGGTAACACTGCCTGGCACAAGTCACTATTACACCTAATACCAGTAATTACTGATCGGTGTACTATGGTAACACTGCCTGGCACAAGTCATTATCACTCCTAATACCAGTAATTACTGATCGGTGTACTATGATAACACTGCCTGGCACAAGTCAGTATCACACCTAATACCAGCAATTACTGATTGGTGTACTAAGATAACACTGCCTGGCACAAGTCATTATCACTCCTAATATTAGTAATTACTGATCGGTGTACTATGATAACACTGCCTGGCACAAGTCATTATCACTCCTAATATTAGTAATTACTGATCTGTGTACTATGATAACACTGCCTGGCACAAGTCATTATCACTCCTAATATTAGTAATTACTGATCGGTGTAATATGATAACACTGCCTGGCACAAGTCACTATCACTCCTAATATTAGTAATTACTGATCGGTGTACTATGGTAACACTGCCTGGCACAAGTCAGTATCACACCTAATACCAGCAATTACTGATTGGTGTACTAAGATAACACTGCCTGGCACAAGTCATTATTACACCTAATACCAGTAATTATTGATCGGTGTACTATGATAACACTGCCTGGCACAAGTCACTATCACACCTAATACCAGTAATTACTGATCGGTGTACTATGGTAACACTGCCTGGCACAAGTCACTATCACACCTAATACCAGTAATTACTGATCGGTGTACTATGATAATACTGCCTGGCACAAGTCATTATTACACCTAATACCAGTAATTACTGATCGGTGTACTATGGTAACACTGCCTGGCACAAGTCATTATTATACCTAATACCAGTAATTACTGATCGGTGTACTATGATAACACTGCCTGGCACAAGTCACTATCACACCTAATACCAGTAATTACTGATCGGTGTACTATGGTAACACTGCCTGGCACAAGTCACTATCACACCTAATACCAGTAATTACTGATAGGTGTACTATGATAATACTGCCTGGCACAAGTCATTATCACTCCTAATACCAGTAATTACTGATCGGTGTACTATGGTAACACTGCCTGGCACAAGTCATTATCACTCCTAATACCAGTAATTACTGATCGGTGTACTATGATAACACTGCCTGGCACAAGTCATTATCACACCTAATACCAGTAATTACTGATCGGTGTACTATGGTAACACTGCCTGGCACAAGTCACTATCACACCTAATACCAGTAATTACTGATCGGTGTACTATGGTAACACTGCCTGGCACAAGTCATTATCACACCTAATACCAGTAAATACTGATCGGTGTACTATGGTAACACTGCCTGGCACAAGTCACTATCACACCTAATACCAGTAGTTACTGATCGGTGTACTATGATAACACTGCCTGGCACAACTCACTATCACACCTAATACCAGTAATTACTGATCGGTATACTATGGTAACACTGCCTGGCACAAGTCACTATCACACCTAATACCAGTAATTACTGATCGGTGTACTATGGTAACACTGCCTGGCACAAGTCATTATTACACCTAATACCAGTAATTACTGATCGGTGTACTATGGTAACACTGCCTGGCACAAGTCATTATTACACCTAATACCAGTAATTACTGATCGGTGTACTATGGTAACACTGCCTGGTACAAGTCATTATTACACCTAATACCAGTAATTACTGATCGGTGTACTATGATAACACTGCCTGGCACAACTCACTATCACACCTAATACCAGTAATTACTGATCGGTATACTATGGTAACACTGCCTGGCACAAGTCACTATCACACCTAATACCAGTAATTACTGATCGGTGTACTATGGTAACACTGCCTGGCACAAGTCATTATTACACCTAATACCAGTAATTACTGATCGGTGTACAATGGTAACACTGCCTGGCACAAGTCATTATCACACCTAATACCAGTAATTACTGATCGGTGTACTATGGTAACACTGCCTGGCACAAGTCATTATCACACCTAATACCAGTAATTACTGATCGGTGTACTATGGTAACACTGCCTGGCACAAGTCATTATCACACCTAATACCAGTAATTACTGATCGGTGTACAATGGTAACACTGCCTGGCACAAGTCATTATCACACCTAATACCAGTAATTACTGATCGGTGTACTATGATAACACTGCCTGGCACAAGTCATTATCACTCCTAATACCAGTAATTACTGATCGGTGTACTATGATAACACTGCCTGGCACAAGTCATTATCACTCCTAATACCAGTAGTTACTGATCGGTGTACTATGATAACACTGCCTCGCACAAGTCACTATTACACCTAATACCAGTAATTACTGATCGGTGTACTATGGTAACACTGCCTGGCACAAGTCATTATCACTCCTAATACCAGTAATTACTGATCGGTGTACTATGATAACACTGCCTGGCACAAGTCATTATCACACCTAATACCAGTAGTTACTGATCGGTGTACTATGATAACACTGCCTGGCACAAGTCATTATCACTCCTAATACCAGTAATTACTGATCGGTGTACAATGGTAACACTGCCTGGCTCAAGTCATTATCACTCCTAATACCAGTAATTACTGATCGGTGTACTATGATAACACTGCCTGGCACAAGTCATTATCACACCTAATACCAGTAATTACTGATCGGTGTACTATGATAACACTGCCTGGCACAAGTCATTATCACACCTAATACCAGTAATTACTGATCGGTGTACTATGATAACACTGCCTGGCACAAGTCATTATCACACCTAATACCAGTAGTTACTGATCGGTGTACTATGGTAACACTGCCTGGCACAAGTCACTATTACACCTAATACCAGTAATTACTGATCGGTGTACTATGGTAACACTGCCTGGCACAAGTCATTATCACTCCTAATACCAGTAATTACTGATCGGTGTACTATGATAACACTGCCTGGCACAAGTCAGTATCACACCTAATACCAGCAATTACTGATTGGTGTACTAAGATAACACTGCCTGGCACAAGTCATTATCACTCCTAATATTAGTAATTACTGATCGGTGTACTATGATAACACTGCCTGGCACAAGTCATTATCACTCCTAATATTAGTAATTACTGATCTGTGTACTATGATAACACTGCCTGGCACAAGTCATTATCACTCCTAATATTAGTAATTACTGATCGGTGTAATATGATAACACTGCCTGGCACAAGTCACTATCACTCCTAATATTAGTAATTACTGATCGGTGTACTATGGTAACACTGCCTGGCACAAGTCAGTATCACACCTAATACCAGCAATTACTGATTGGTGTACTAAGATAACACTGCCTGGCACAAGTCATTATTACACCTAATACCAGTAATTATTGATCGGTGTACTATGATAACACTGCCTGGCACAAGTCACTATCACACCTAATACCAGTAATTACTGATCGGTGTACTATGGTAACACTGCCTGGCACAAGTCACTATCACACCTAATACCAGTAATTACTGATCGGTGTACTATGATAATACTGCCTGGCACAAGTCATTATCACTCCTAATACCAGTAATTACTGATCGGTGTACTATGGTAACACTGCCTGGCACAAGACATTATCACTCCTAATACCAGTAATTACTGATCGGTGTACTATGATAACACTGCCTGGCACAAGTCATTATCACTCCTAATACCAGTAATTACTGATCGGTGTACTATGGTAACACTGCCTGGCACAAGTCATTATCACTCCTAATACCAGTAATTACTGATCGGTGTACTATGGTAACACTGCCTGGCACAAGTCATTATCACACCTAATACCAGTAATTACTGATCGGTGTACTATGATAACACTGCCTGGCACAAGTCATTATTACACCTAATACCAGTAATTACTGATCGGTGTACTATGGTAACACTGCCTGGTACAAGTCATTATCACACCTAATACCAGTAAATACTGATCGGTGTACTATGGTAACACTGCCTGGCACAAGTCACTATCACACCTAATACCAGTAGTTACTGATCGGTGTACTATGGTAACACTGCCTGGCACAAGTCATTATCACTCCTAATACCAGTAATTACTGATCGGTGTACTATGGTAACACTGCCTGGTACAAGTCATTATCACACCTAATACCAGTAGTTACTGATCGGTGTACTATGATAACACTGCCTGGCACAAGTCACTATCACACCTAATACCAGTAATTACTGATCGGTATACTACAGTAACACTGCCTGGCACAAGTCATTATTACACCTAATACCAGTAATTACTGATCGTTGTACTATGGTAACACTGCCTGGCACAAGTCATTATTACACCTAATACCAGTAATTACTGATCGGTGTACTATGGTAACACTGCCTGGCACAAGTCATTATTACACCTAATACCAGTAATTACTGATCGGTGTACTATGGTAACACTGCCTGGTACAAGTCATTATTACACCTAATACCAGTAATTACTGATCGGTGTACTATGATAACACTGCCTGGCACAAGTCACTATCACACCTAATACCAGTAAATACTGATCGGTGTACTATGGTAACACTGCCTGGCACAAGTCATTATCACTCCTAATACCAGTAATTACTGATCGGTGTACAATGGTAACACTGCCTGGCACAAGTCACTATCACACCTAATACCAGTAATTACTGATCGGTGTACTATGGTAACACTGCCTGGCACAAGTCATTATCACACCTAATACCAGTAATTACTGATCGGTGTACAATGGTAACACTGCCTGGCACAAGTCATTATCACACCTAATACCAGTAATTACTGATCGGTGTACTATGGTAACACTGCCTGGCTCAAGTCATTATCACTCCTAATACCAGTAATTACTGATCGGTGTACTATGATAACACTGCCTGGCACAAGTCATTATCACACCTAATACCAGTAATTACTGATCGGTGTACTATGATAACACTGCCTGGCACAAGTCATTATCACACCTAATACCAGTAGTTACTGATCGGTGTACTATGATAACACTGCCTCGCACAAGTCATTATCACACCTAATACCAGTAATTACTGATCGGTGTACTATGGTAACACTGCCTGGCACAAGTCATTATCACTCCTAATACCAGTAATTACTGATCGGTGTACTATGATAACACTGCCTGGCACAAGTCATTATCACACCTAATACCAGTAGTTACTGATCGGTGTACTATGATAACACTGCCTGGCTCAAGTCATTATCACTCCTAATACCAGTAATTACTGATCGGTGTACTATGGTAACACTGCCTGGCACAAGTCATTATCACTCCTAATACCAGTAATTACTGATCGGTGTACTATGGTAACACTGCCTGGCACAAGTCATTATCACTCCTAATACCAGTAATTACTGATCGGTGTACTATGATAACACTGCCTGGCACAAGTCATTATTACACCTAATACCAGTAATTACTGATCGGTGTACTATGGTAACACTGCCTGGCACAAGTCATTATTACACCTAATACCAGTAATTACTGATCGGTGTACTATGATAACACTGCCTGGCACAAGTCATTATTACACCTAATACCAGTAATTACTGATCGGTGTACTATGATAACACTGCCTGGCACAAGTCATTATTACACCTAATACCAGTAATTACTGATCGGTGTACTATGATAACACTGCCTGGCACAAGTCATTATTACACCTAATACCAGTAATTACTGATCGGTGTACTATGGTAACACTGCCTGGCACAAGTCATTATCACTCCTAATACCAGTAATTACTGATCGGTGTACTATGATAACACTGCCTGGCACAAGTCATTATTACACCTAATACCAGTAATTACTGATCGGTGTACTATGGTAACACTGCCTGGCACAAGTCATTATTACACCTAATACCAGTAATTACTGATCGGTGTACTATGATAACACTGCCTGGCACAAGTCATTATCACACCTAATACCAGTAATTACTGATCGGTGTACTATGATAACACTGCCTGGCACAAGTCACTATCACACCTAATACCAGTAGTTACTGATCGGTGTACTATGGTAACACTGCCTGGCACAAGTCACTATTACACCTAATACCAGTAATTACTGATCGGTGTACTATGGTAACACTGCCTGGCACAAGTCATTATCACTCCTAATACCAGTAATTACTGATCGGTGTACTATGATAACACTGCCTGGCACAAGTCATTATCACACCTTATACCAGTAGTTACTGATCGGTGTACTATGATAACACTGCCTGGCTCAAGTCATTATCACTCCTAATACCAGTAATTACTGATCGGTGTACAATGGTAACACTGCCTGGCTCAAGTCATTATCACTCCTAATACCAGTAATTACTGATCGGTGTACTATGATAACACTGCCTGGCACAAGTCATTATCACACCTAATACCAGTAGTTACTGATCGGTGTACTATGGTAACACTGCCTGGCACAAGTCACTATTACACCTAATACCAGTAATTACTGATCGGTGTACTATGGTAACACTGCCTGGCACAAGTCATTATCACACCTAATACCAGTAATTACTGATCGGTGTACTATGATAACACTGCCTGGCACAAGTCATTATCACACCTTATACCAGTAGTTACTGATCGGTGTACTATGATAACACTGCCTGGCTCAAGTCATTATCACTCCTAATACCAGTAATTACTGATCGGTGTACTATGGTAACACTGCCTGGCACAAGTCACTATCACTCCTAATACCAGTAATTACTGATCGGTGTACTATGATAACACTGCCTGGCACAAGTCATTATTACACCTAATACCAGTAATTACTGATCGGTGTACTATGATAACACTGCCTGGCACAAGTCATTATTACACCTAATACCAGTAATTACTGATCGGTGTACTATGGTAACACTGCCTGGCACAAGTCATTATCACTCCTAATACCAGTAATTACTGATCGGTGTACTATGGTAACACTGCCTGGCACAAGTCATTATTACACCTAATACCAGTAATTACTGATCGCTGTACTATGGTAACACTGCCTGGCACAAGTCATTATTACACCTAATACCAGTAATTACTGATCGCTGTACTATGGTAACACTGCCTGGCTCAAGTCATTATCACTCCTAATACCAGTAATTACTGTTCGGTGTACTATGGTAACACTGCCTGGCACAAGTCATTATCACACCTAATACCAGTAGTTACTGATCGGTGTACTATGATAACACTGCCTGGCACAAGTCACTATCACACCTAATACCAGTAATTACTGATCGGTGTACTATGGTAACACTGCCTGGCACAAGTCATTATTACACCTAATACCAGTAATTACTGATCGGTGTACTATGGTAACACTGCCTGGCACAAGTCATTATTACACCTAATACCAGTAATTACTGATCCGTGTACTATGGTAACACTGCCTGGCACAAGTTACTATCACTCCTAATACCAGTAATTACTGATCGGTGTACTATGATAACACTGCCTGGCACAAGTCATTATTACACCTAATACCAGTAATTACTGATCGGTGTACTATGATAACACTGCCTGGCACAAGTCACTATCACACCTAATACCAGTAATTACTGATCGGTGTACTATGATAACACTGCCTGGCACAAGTCATTATTACACCTAATACCAGTAATTACTGATCGGTGTACTATGGTAACACTGCCTGGCACAAGTCATTATCACTCCTAATACCAGTAATTACTGATCGGTGTACTATGGTAACACTGCCTGGCACAAGTCATTATCACACCTAATACCAGTAATTACTGATCGGTGTACTATGGTAACACTGCCTGGCACAAGTCATTATTACACCTAATACCAGTAATTACTGATCGGTGTACTATGATAACACTGCCTGGCACAAGTCATTATTACACCTAATACCAGTAATTACTGATCGGTGTACTATGATAACACTGCCTGGCACAAGTCACTATCACTCCTAATACCAGTAATTACTGATCGGTGTACTATGATAACACTGCCTGGCACAAGTCATTATTACACCTAATACCAGTAATTTCTGATCGGTGTACTATGATAACACTGCCTGGCACAAGTCACTATCACTCCTAATACCAGTAATTACTGATCGGTGTACTATGATAACACTGCCTGGCACAAGTCACTATCACACCTAATACCAGTAATTATTGATCGGTGTACTATGGTAACACTGCCTGGCTCAAGTCACTATCACTCCTAATACCAGTAATTACTGATCGGTGTACTATGATAACACTGCCTGGCACAAGTCATTATCACACCTAATACCAGTAATTACTGATCGGTGTACTATGGTAACACTGCCTGGCACAAGTCATTATCACACCTAATACCAGTAATTACTGATCGGTGTACTATGGTAACACTGCCTGGCACAAGTCACTATCACACCTAATACCAGTAGTTACTGATCGGTGTACTATGATAACACTGCCTGGCACAAGTCACTATCACTCCTAATACCAGTAATTACTGATCGGTGTACTATGGTAACACTGCCTGGCACAAGTCATTATTACACCTAATACCAGTAATTACTGATCGGTGTACTATGGTAACACTGCCTGGCACAAGTCATTATCACACCTAATACCAGTAATTACTGATCGGTGTACTATGGTAACACTGCCTGGTACAAGTCATTATTACACCTAATACCAGTAATTACTGATCGGTGTACTATGATAACACTGCCTGGCACAAGTCATTATTACACCTAATACCAGTAATTACTGATCGGTGTACTATGGTAACACTGCCTGGCACAAGTCATTATCACACCTAATACCAGTAATTACTGATCGGTGTACTATGGTAACACTGCCTGGCACAAGTCACTATCACACCTAATACCAGTAATTACTGATCGGTGTACTATGGTAACACTGCCTGGTACAAGTCATTGTTACACCTAATACCAGTAATTACTGATCGGTGTACTATGGTAACACTGCCTGGCACAAGTCATTATCACACCTAATACCAGTAATTACTGATCGGTGTACTATGGTAACACTGCCTGGTACAAGTCATTGTTACACCTAATACCAGTAATTACTGATCGGTGTACTATGGTAACACTGCCTGGCACAAGTCACTATCACACCTAATACCAGTAATTACTGATCGGTGTACTATGTTAACACTGCCTGGTACAAGTCATTATTACACCTAATACCAGTAATTACTGATCGGTGTACTATGTTAACACTGCCTGGTACAAGTCATTATTACACCTAATACCAGTAATTACTGATCGGTGTACTATGGTAACACTGCCTGGCACAAGTCACTATCACACCTAATACCAGTAATTACTGATCGGTGTACTATGGTAACACTGCCTGGCACAAGTCATTATTACACCTAATACCAGTAATTACTGATCGGTGTACTATGATAACACTGCCTGGCACAAGTCATTATTACACCTAATACCAGTAATTACTGATCGGTGTACTATGGTAACACTGCCTGGCACAAGTCATTATCACTCCTAATACCAGTAATTACTGATCGGTGTACTATGGTAACACTGCCTGGTTCAAGTCATTATCACACCTAATACCAGTAATTACTGATCGGTGTACTATGGTAACACTTCCTGGCACAAGTCATTATCACACCTAATACCAGTAGTTACTGATCGGTGTACTATGATAACACTGCCTGGCACAAGTCATTCTCACTCCTAATACCAGTAATTACTGATCGGTGTACTATGATAACACTGCCTGGCACAAGTCATTATCACACCTAATACCAGTAATTACTGATCGGTCTACTATGATAATACTGCCTGGCACAAGTCATTATCACACCTAATACCAGTAATTACTGATCGGTGTACTATGGTAACACTGCCTGGCACAAGTCATTATCACTCCTAATACCAGTAATTACTGATCGGTGTACTATGATAACACTGCCTGGCACAAGTCATTATCACACCTAATACCAGTAATTACTGATCGGTCTACTATGATAATACTGCCTGGCACAAGTCATTATCACACCTAATACCAGTAATTACTGATCGGTGTACTATGGTAACACTGCCTGGCACAAGTCATTATCACACCTAATACCAGTAATTACTGATCGGTGTACTATGATAACACTGCCTGGCACAAGTCATTATCACACCTAATACCAGTAATTACTGATCGGTGTACTATGGTAACACTGCCTGGCACAAGTCATTATTACACCCAATACCAGTAATTACTGATCGGTGTACTATGATAACACTGCCTGGCACAAGTCATTATCACACCTAATACCAGTAATTACTGATCGGTGTACTATGGTAACACTGCCTGGCACAAGTCATTATTACACCCAATACCAGTAATTACTGATCGGTGTACTATGATAACACTGCCTGGCACAAGACACTATCACTCCTAATACCAGTAATTACTGATCGGTGTACTATGGTAACACTGCCTGGCACAAGTCATTATCACACCTAATACCAGTAATTACTGATCGGTGTACTATGATAACACTGCCTGGCACAAGTCATTATTACACCCAATACCAGTAATTACTGATCGGTGTACTATGATAACACTGCCTGGCACAAGACACTATCACTCCTAATACCAGTAATTACTGATCGGTGTACTATGGTAACACTGCCTGGCACAAGTCATTATCACTCCTAATACCAGTACTTACTGATCGGTGTACTATGATAACACTGCCTGGCACAAGTCATTATCACACCTAATACCAGTAATTACTGATCGGTGTACTATGATAACACTGCCTGGCACAAGTCATTATCACACCTAATACCAGTAATTACTGATAGGTGTACTATGATAACACTGCCTGGCACAAGTCATTATTACACCCAATACCAGTAATTACTGATCGGTGTACTATGATAACACTGCCTGGCACAAGACACTATCACTCCTAATACCAGTAATTACTGATCGGTGTACTATGGTAACACTGCCTGGCACAAGTCATTATCACTCCTAATACCAGTACTTACTGATCGGTGTACTATGATAACACTGCCTGGCACAAGTCATTATCACACCTAATACCAGTAATTACTGATCGGTGTACTATGATAACACTGCCTGGCACAAGTCATTATCACACCTAATACCAGTAATTACTGATCGGTGTACTATGGTAACACTGCCTGGCACAAGTCATTATCAATCCTAATACCAGTAATTACTGATCGGTGTACTATGATAACACTGCCTGGCACAAGTCATTATTACACCTAATGCCAGTAATTACTGATCGGTGTACTATGGTAACACTGCCTGGCACAAGTCATTATCACACCTAATACCAGTAATTACTGATCGGTGTACTATGGTAACACTGCCTGGCACAAGTCATTATCAATCCTAATACCAGTAATTACTGATCGGTGTACTATGATAACACTGCCTGGCACAAGTCATTATCACACCTAATACCAGTAATTACTGATCGGTGTACTATGATAACACTGCCTGGCACAAGTCATTATCACACCTAATACCAGTAATTACTGATCGGTGTACTATGGTAACACTGCCTGGCACAGTCATTATCACTCCTAATATTAGTAATTACTGATCGGTGTACTATGGTAACACTGCCTGGCACAAGTCATTATTACACCTAATGCCAGTAATTACTGATCGGTGTACTATGGTAACACTGCCTGGCACAAGTCATTATCACACCTAATACCAGTAATTACTGATCGGTGTACTATGGTAACACTGCCTGGCACAAGTCATTATCAATCCTAATACCAGTAATTACTGATCGGTGTACTATGATAACACTGCCTGGCACAAGTCATTATCACACCTAATACCAGTAATTACTGATCGGTGTACTATGATAACACTGCCTGGCACAAGTCATTATCACACCTAATACCAGTAATTACTGATCGGTGTACTATGGTAACACTGCCTGGCACAGTCATTATCACTCCTAATATTAGTAATTACTGATCGGTGTACTATGGTAACACTGCCTGGCACAAGTCATTATTACACCTAATGCCAGTAATTACTGATCGGTGTACTATGGTAACACTGCCTGGCACAAGTCATTATCACACCTAATACCAGTAATTACTGATCGTTGTACTATGATAACACTGCCTGGCACAAGTCATTATCACACCTAATACCAGTAATTACTGATCGGTGTACTATGATAACACTGCCTGGCACAGTCATTATCACTCCTAATATTAGTAATTACTGATCGGTGTACTATGGTAACACTGCCTGGCACAAGTCATTATCACACCTAATACCAGTAATTACTGATCGGTGTACTATGATAACACTGCCTGGCACAAGTCACTATCACACCTAATACCAGTAATTACTGATCGGTGTACTATGATAACACTGCCTGGCACAAGTCATTATCACACCTAATACCAGTAATTACTGATCGGTGTACTATGGTAACACTGCCTGGCACAAGTCATTATCACACCTAATACCAGTAATTACTGATCGGTGTACTATGGTAACACTGCCTGGCACAAGTCACTATCACACCTAATACCAGTAATTACTGATCGGTGTACTATGATAACACTGCCTGGCACAAGTCATTATCACACCTAATACCAGTAATTACTGATCGGTGTACTATGGTAACACTGCCTGGCACAAGTCATTATTACACCTAATACCAGCAATTACTGATCGGTGTACTATGGTAACACTGCCTGGCACAAGTCATTATCACACCTAATACCAGTAATTACTGATCGGTGTACTATGGTAACACTGCCTGGCACAAGTCATTATCACACCTAATACCAGCAATTACTGATCGGTGTACTATGGTAACACTGCCTGGCACAAGTCACTATCACTCCTAATACCAGTAATTACTGATCGGTGTACTATGGTAACACTGCCTGGCATAAGTCATTATCACACCTAATACCAGTAATTACTGATCGGTGTACTATGATAACACTGCCTGGCACAAGTCATTATCACTCCTAATACCAGTAATTACTGATCGGTGTACTATGGTAACACTGCCTGGCACAAGTCATTATCACACCTAATACCAGTAATTACTGATCGGTGTACTATGATAACACTGCCTGGCATAAGTCATTCTCACACCTAATACCAGTAATTACTGATCGGTGTACTATGATAACACTGCCTGGTACAAGTCATTATCACTCCTAATACCAGTAATTACTGATCGGTGTACTATGATAACACTGCCTGGCATAAGTCATTATCACTCCTAATACCAGTAATTACTGATCGGTGTACTATGGTAACACTGCCTGGCATAAGTCATTATCACACCTAATACCAGTAATTACTGATCGGTGTACTATGGTAACACTGCCTGGCACAAGTCATTATCACACCTAATACCAGTAATTACTGATCGGTGTACTATGGTAACACTGCCTGGCACAAGTCATTATCACACCTAATACCAGTAATTACTGATCGGTGTACTATGGTAACACTGCCTGGCACAAGTCATTATCACACCTAATACCAGTAATTACTGATCGGTGTACTATGATAACACTGCCTGGCACAAGTCATTATCACACCTAATACCAGTAATTACTGATCGGTGTACTATGGTAACACTGCCTGGCAAAAGTCATTATCACACCTAATACCAGTAATTACTGATCGGTGTACTATGATAACACTGCCTGGCACAAGTCATTATCACACCTAATACCAGTAATTACTGATCGGTGTACTATGGTAACACTGCCTGGCACAAGTCATTATCACTCCTAATACCAGTAATTACTGATCGGTGTACTATGGTAACACTGCCTGGCACAAGTCATTATCAATCCTAATACCAGTAATTACTGATCGGTGTACTATGATAACACTGCCTGGCACAAGTCATTATCACACCTAATACCAGTAATTACTGATCGGTGTACTATGATAACACTGCCTGGCACAAGTCATTATCACACCTAATACCAGTAATTACTGATCGGTGTACTATGGTAACACTGCCTGGCACAAGTCACTATCACACCTAATACCAGTAATTACTGATCGGTGTACTATGGTAACACTGCCTGGCACAAGTCATTATCAATCCTAATACCAGTAATTACTGATCGGTGTACTATGATAACACTGCCTGGCACAAGTCATTATCACACCTAATACCAGTAATTACTGATCGGTGTACTATGGTAACACTGCCTGGCACAAGTCATTATCACTCCTAATACCAGTAATTACTGATCGGTGTACTATGGTAACACTGCCTGGCACAAGTCATTATCAATCCTAATACCAGTAATTACTGATCGGTGTACTATGATAACACTGCCTGGCACAGTCATTATCACTCCTAATATTAGTAATTACTGATCGGTGTACTATGGTAACACTGCCTGGCACAAGTCATTATTACACCTAATGCCAGTAATTACTGATCGGTGTACTATGGTAACACTGCCTGGCTCAAGTCATTATCACACCTAATACCAGTAATTACTGATCGGTGTACTATGGTAACACTGCCTGGCACAAGTCATTATCAATCCTAATACCAGTAATTACTGATCGGTGTACTATGATAACACTGCCTGGCACAAGTCATTATCACACCTAATACCAGTAATTACTGATCGGTGTACTATGATAACACTGCCTGGCACAGTCATTATCACTCCTAATATTAGTAATTACTGATCGGTGTACTATGGTAACACTGCCTGGCACAAGTCATTATTACACCTAATGCCAGTAATTACTGATCGGTGTACTATGGTAACACTGCCTGGCACAAGTCATTATCACACCTAATACCAGTAATTACTGATCGTTGTACTATGATAACACTGCCTGGCACAAGTCATTATCACACCTAATACCAGTAATTACTGATCGGTGTACTATGATAACACTGCCTGGCACAGTCATTATCACTCCTAATATTAGTAATTACTGATCGGTGTACTATGGTAACACTGCCTGGCACAAGTCATTATCACACCTAATACCAGTAATTACTGATCGGTGTACTATGATAACACTGCCTGGCACAGTCATTATCACTCCTAATATTAGTAATTACTGATCGGTGTACTATGGTAACACTGCCTGGCACAAGTCATTATCACACCTAATACCAGTAATTACTGATCGGTGTACTATGATAACACTGCCTGGCACAAGTCACTATCACACCTAATACCAGTAATTACTGATCGGTGTACTATGATAACACTGCCTGGCACAAGTCACTATCACACCTAATACCAGTAATTACTGATCGGTGTACTATGATAACACTGCCTGGCACAAGTCATTATCACACCTAATACCAGTAATTACTGATCGGTGTACTATGATAACACTGCCTGGCACAAGTCACTATCACACCTAATACCAGTAATTACTGATCGGTGTACTATGATAACACTGCCTGGCACAAGTCATTATCACACCTAATACCAGTAATTACTGATAGGTGTACTATGATAACACTGCCTGGCACAAGTCATTATCACTCCTAATACCAGTAATTACTGATCGGTGTACTATGGTAACACTGCCTGGCACAAGTCACTATCACTACTAATACCAGTAATTACTGATCGGCGTACTATGATAACACTGCCTGGCACAAGTCACTATCACACCTAATACCAGTAATTACTGATCGGTGTACTATGGTAACACTGCCTGGCACAAGTCACTATCACACCTAATACCAGTAATTACTGATCGGTGTACTATGATAACACTGCCTGGCACAAGTCATTATCACTCCTAATACCAGTAATTACTGATCGGTGTACTATGGTAACACTGCCTGGCACAAGTCACTATCACTACTAATACCAGTAATTACTGATCGGCGTACTATGATAACACTGCCTGGCACAAGTCATTATCACACCTAATACCAGTAATTACTGATCGGTGTACTATGATAACACTGCCTGGCACAAGTCATTATCACACCTAATACCAGTAATTACTGATCGGTGTACTAAGATAACACTGCCTGGCACAAGTCATTATCACTCCTAATATTAGTAATTACTGATCGGTGTACTATGATAACACTGCCTGGCACAAGTCATTATTACACCTAATACCAGTAATTACTGATCGGTGTACTATGGTAACACTGCCTGGCACAAGTCACTATCACACCTAATACCAGTAATTACTGATCGGTGTACTATGATAACACTGCCTGGCACAAGTCATTATTACACCTAATACCAGTAATTACTGATCGGTGTACTATGATAACACTGCCTGGCACAAGTCATTATCACACCTAATACCAGTAATTACTGATCGGTGTACTATGATAACACTGCCTGGCACAAGTCATTATCACACCTAATACCAGTAATTACTGATCGGTGTACTATAGTAACACTGCCTGGCACAAGTCATTATCACACCTAATACCAGTAATTACTGATCGGTGTACTATGGTAACACTGCCTGGCACAAGTCACTATCACACCTAATACCAGTAATTACTGATCGGTGTACTATGGTAACACTGCCTGGCACAAGTCACTATCACACCTAATACCAGTAATTACTGATCGGTGTACTATGATAACACTGCCTGGCACAAGTCACTATCACTCCTAATACCAGTAATTACTGATCGGTGTACTATGATAACACTGCCTGGCACAAGTCACTATCACACCTAATACCAGTAATTACTGATCGGTGTACTATGGTAACACTGCCTGGCACAAGTCATTCTCACACCTAATACCAGTAATTACTGATCGGTGTACTATGGTAACACTGCCTGGCACAAGTCATTCTCACTCCTAATACCAGTAATTACTGATCGGTGTACTATGGTAACACTGCCTGGCACAAGTCACTATCACACCTAATACCAGTAATTACTGATCGGTGTACTATGATAACACTGCCTGGCACAAGTCACTATCACTACTAATACCAGTAATTACTGATCGGTGTACTATGATAACACTGCCTGGCACAAGTCATTATCACACCTAATACCAGTAATTACTGATCGGTGTACTATGGTAACACTGCCTGGCACAGTCATTATCACTCCTAATATTAGTAATTACTGATCGGTGTACTATGGTAACACTGCCTGGCACAAGTCATTATTACACCTAATACCAGTAATTACTGATCGGTGTACTATGGTAACACTGCCTGGCACAAGTCACTATCACACCTAATACCAGTAATTACTGATCGGTGTACTATGATAACACTGCCTGGCACAAGTCATTATCACACCTAATACCAGTAATTACTGATCGGTGTACTATGGTAACACTGCCTGGCACAGTCATTATCACTCCTAATATTAGTAATTACTGATCGGTGTACTATGGTAACACTGCCTGGCACAAGTCATTATTACACCTAATACCAGTAATTACTGATCGGTGTACTATGGTAACACTGCCTGGCACAAGTCATTATCACACCTAATACCAGTAATTACTGATCGGTGTACTATGGTAACACTGCCTGGCACAAGTCACTATCACACCTAATACCAGTAATTACTGATCGGTGTACTATGGTAACACTGCCTGGCACAAGTCACTATCACACCTAATACCAGTAATTACTGATCGGTGTACTATGATAACACTGCCTGGCACAAGTCATTATCACACCTAATACCAGTAATTACTGATCGGTGTACTATGGTAACACTGCCTGGCACAGTCATTATCACTCCTAATATTAGTAATTACTGATCGGTGTACTATGGTAACACTGCCTGGCACAAGTCATTATTACACCTAATACCAGTAATTACTGATCGGTGTACTATGGTAACACTGCCTGGCACAAGTCATTATCACACCTAATACCAGTAATTACTGATCGGTGTACTATGGTAACACTGCCTGGCACAAGTCACTATCACACCTAATACCAGTAATTACTGATCGGTGTACTATGGTAACACTGCCTGGCACAAGTCACTATCACACCTAATACCAGTAATTACTGATCGGTGTACTATGATAACACTGCCTGGCACAAGTCATTATCACACCTAATACCAGTAATTACTGATCGTTGTACTATGGTAACACTGCCTGGCACAGTCATTATCACACCTAATACCAGTAATTACTGATCGGTGTACTATGATAACACTGCCTGGCACAAGTCACTATCACACCTAATACCAGTAATTACTGATCGGTGTACTATGATAACACTGCCTGGCACAAGTCATTATCACACCTAATACCAGTAATTACTGATCGTTGTACTATGGTAACACTGCCTGGCACAGTCATTATCACACCTAATACCAGTAATTACTGATCGGTGTACTATGATAACACTGCCTGGCACAAGTCACTATCACTACTAATACCAGTAATTACTGATCGGTGTACTATGATAACACTGCCTGGCACAAGTCATTATCACTCCTAATACCAGTAATTACTGATCGGTGTACTATGGTAACACTGCCTGGCACAGTCATTATCACTCCTAATATTAGTAATTACTGATCGGTGTACTATGGTAACACTGCCTGGCACAAGTCATTATCACACCTAATACCAGTAATTACTGATCGGTGTACTATGATAACACTGCCTGGCACAAGTCACTATCACACCTAATACCAGTAATTACTGATCGGTGTACTATGATAACACTGCCTGGCACAAGTCATTATCACACCTAATACCAGTAATTACTGATCGGTGTACTATGGTAACACTGCCTGGCACAAGTCATTATCACACCTAATACCAGTAATTACTGATCGGTGTACTATGATAACACTGCCTGGCACAAGTCATTATCACACCTAATACCAGTAATTACTGATCGGTGTACTATGATGGTGTACTATGATAACACTGCCTGGCACAAGTCACTATCACACCTAATACCAGTAATTACTGATCGGTGTACTATGGTAACACTGCCTGGCACAAGTCACTATCACACCTAATACCAGTAATTACTGATCGGTGTACTATGATAACACTGCCTGGCACAAGTCACTATCACTACTAATACCAGTAATTACTGATCGGTGTACTATGATAACACTGCCTGGCACAAGTCATTATCACACCTAATACCAGTAATTACTGATCGGTGTACTATGGTAACACTGCCTGGCACAGTCATTATCACTCCTAATATTAGTAATTACTGATCGGTGTACTATGGTAACACTGCCTGGCACAAGTCATTATTACACCTAATACCAGTAATTACTGATCGGTGTACTATGGTAACACTGCCTGGCACAAGTCATTATCACACCTAATACCAGTAATTACTGATCGGTGTACTATGATAACACTGCCTGGCACAAGTCATTATCACACCTAATACCAGTAATTACTGATCGGTGTACTATGATAACACTGCCTGGCACAAGTCACTATCACACCTAATACCAGTAATTACTGATCGGTGTACTATGATAACACTGCCTGGCACAAGTCATTATCACACCTAATACCAGTAATTACTGATCGGTGTACTATGGTAACACTGCCTGGCACAAGTCATTATCACACCTAATACCAGTAATTACTGATCGGTGTACTATGATAACACTGCCTGGCACAAGTCACTATCACACCTAATACCAGTAATTACTGATCGGTGTACTATGGTAACACTGCCTGGCACAAGTCACTATCACACCTAATACCAGTAATTACTGATCGGTGTACTATGATAACACTGCCTGGCACAAGTCACTATCACTACTAATACCAGTAATTACTGATCGGTGTACTATGATAACACTGCCTGGCACAAGTCATTATCACACCTAATACCAGTAATTACTGATCGGTGTACTATGGTAACACTGCCTGGCACAGTCATTATCACTCCTAATATTAGTAATTACTGATCGGTGTACTATGGTAACAATGCCTGGCACAAGTCATTATCACTCCTAATACCAGTAATTACTGATCGGTGTACTATGGTAACACTGCCTGGCACAAGTCATTATCACACCTAATACCAGTAATTACTGATCGGTGTACTATGGTAACACTGCCTGGCACAAGTCATTATCACACCTAATACCAGTAATTACTGATCGGTGTACTATGATAACACTGCCTGGCACAAGTCATTATCACACCTAATACCAGTAATTACTGATCGGTGTACTATGGTAACACTGCCTGGCACAAGTCATTATCACACCTAATACCAGTAATTACTGATCGGTGTACTATGATAACACTGCCAGGCACAAGTCATTATCACACCTAACACCAGTAATTACTGATCGGTGTACTATGATAACACTGCCTGGCACAAATCACTATCACACCTAATACCAGTAATTACTGATCGGTGTACTATGGTAACACTGCCTGGCACAAGTCACTATCACACCTAATACCAGTAATTACTGATCGGTGTACTATGGTAACACTGCCTGGCACAAGTCACTATCACACCTAATACCAGTAATTACTGATCGGTGTACTATGATAACACTGCCTGGCACAAGTCATTATCACACCTAATACCAGTAATTACTGATCGGTGTACTATGGTAACACTGCCTGGCACAGTCATTATCACTCCTAATATTAGTAATTACTGATCGGTGTACTATGGTAACACTGCCTGGCACAGGTCATTATTACACCTAATACCAGTAATTACTGATCGGTGTACTATGGTAACACTGCCTGGCACAAGTCATTATCACACCTAATACCAGTAATTACTGATCGGTGTAATATGGTAACACTGCCTGGCACAAGTCATTATCACTCCTAATACCAGTAATTACTGATCGGTGTACTATGGTAACACTGCCTGGCACAAGTCATTATCACACCTAATACCAGTAATTACTGATCGGTGTACTATGGTAACACTGCCTGGCACAAGTCATTATCACTCCTAATACCAGTAATTACTGATCGGTGTACTATGGTAACACTGCCTGGCACAAGTCATTATCACACCTAATACCAGTAATTACTGATCGGTGTACTATGATAACACTGCCTGGCACAAGTCATTATCACTCCTAATACCAGTAATTACTGATCGGTGTACTATGGTAACACTGCCTGGCACAAGTCAGTATCACACCTAATACCAGTAATTACTGATCGGTGTACTATGATAACACTGCCTGGCACAAGTCAGTATCACACCTAATACCAGTAATTACTGATCGGTGTACTATGATAACACTGCCTGGCACAAGTCATTATCACACCTAATACCAGTAATTACTGATCGGTGTACTATGGTAACACTGCCTGGCACAAGTCATTATCACACCTAATACCAGTAATTACTGATCGGTGTACTATGGTAACACTGCCTGGCACAAGTCAGTATCACACCTAATACCAGTAATTACTGATCGGTGTACTATGATAACACTGCCTGGCACAAGTCATTATCACACCTAATACCAGTAATTACTGATCGGTGTACTATGGTAACACTGCCTGGCACAAGTCATTATCACACCTAATACCAGTAATTACTGATCGGTGTACTATGATAACACTGCCTGGCACAAGTCATTATCACTCCTAATACCAGTAATTACTGATCGGTGTACTATGATAACACTGCCTGGCACAAGTCATTATCACACCTAATACCAATAATTACTGATCGGTGTACTATGATAACACTGCCTGGCACAAGTCATTATCACACCTAATACCAATAATTACTGATCGGTGTACTATGGTAACACTGCCTGGCACAAGTCATTATTACACCTAATACCAGTAATTACTGATCGGTGTACTATGGTAACACTGCCTGGCACAAGTCACTATCACACCTAATACCAGTAATTACTGATCGGTGTACTATGGTAACACTGCCTGGCACAAGTCATTATCACACCTAATACCAGTAATTACTGATCGTTGTACTATGATAACACTGCCTGGCACAAGTCACTATCACACCTAATACCAGTAATTACTGATCGGTGTACTATGGTAACACTGCTGGCACAAGTCATTATCACACCTAATACCAGTAATTACTGATCGGTGTACTATGATAACACTGCCTGGCACAAGTCACTATCACACCTAATACCAGTAATTACTGATCGGTGTACTATGGTAACACTGCCTGGCACAAGTCACTATCACTACTAATACCAGTAATTACTGATCGGTGTACTATGATAACACTGCCTGGCACAAGTCATTATCACACCTAATACCAGTAATTACTGATCGGTGTACTATGGTAACACTGCCTGGCACAGTCATTATCACTCCTAATATTAGTAATTACTGATCGGTGTACTATGATAACACTGCCTGGCACAAGTCATTATTACACCTAATACCAGTAATTACTGATCGGTGTACTATGGTAACACTGCCTGGCACAAGTCACTATCACACCTAATACCAGTAATTACTGATCGGTGTACTATGGTAACACTGCCTGGCACAAGTCACTATCACACCTAATACCAGTAATTACTGATCGGTGTACTATGATAACACTGCCTGGCACAAGTCACTATCACTACTAATACCAGTAATTACTGATCGGTGTACTATGATAACACTGCCTGGCACAAGTCATTATCACACCTAATACCAGTAATTACTGATCGGTGTACTATGGTAACACTGCCTGGCACAGTCATTATCACTCCTAATATTAGTAATTACTGATCGGTGTACTATGGTAACACTGCCTGGCACAGTCATTATCACTCCTAATATTAGTAATTACTGATCGGTGTACTATGGTAACACTGCCTGGCACAAGTCACTATCACACCTAATACCAGTAATTACTGATCGGTGTACTATGGTAACACTGCCTGGCACAAGTCACTATCACACCTAATACCAGTAATTACTGATCGGTGTACTATGATAACACTGCCTGGCACAAGTCACTATCACTACTAATACCAGTAATTACTGATCGGTGTACTATGATAACACTGCCTGGCACAAGTCATTATCACACCTAATACCAGTAATTACTGATCGGTGTACTATGGTAACACTGCCTGGCACCGTCATTATCACTCCTAATATTAGTAATTACTGATCGGTGTACTATGGTAACACTGCCTGGCACAAGTCATTATTACACCTAATACCAGTAATTACTGATCGTTGTACTATGATAACACTGCCTGGCACAAGTCACTATCACACCTAATACCAGTAATTACTGATCGGTGTACTATGGTAACACTGCCTGGCACAAGTCATTATCACACCTAATACCAGTAATTACTGATCGGTGTACTATGATAACACTGCCTGGCACAAGTCATTATCACTCCTAATACCAGTAATTACTGATCAGTGTACTATGGTAACACTGCCTGGCACAAGTCACTATCACTACTAATACCAGTAATTACTGATCGGTGTACTATGATAACACTGCCTGGCACAAGTCATTATCACACCTAATACCAGTAATTACTGATCGGTGTACTATGGTAACACTGCCTGGCACAGTCATTATCACACCTAATACGAGTAATTACTGATCGGTGTACTATGATAACACTGCCTGGCACAAGTCATTATCACACCTAATACCAGTAATTACTGATCGGTGTACTATGGTAACACTGCCTGGCACAGTCATTATCACTCCTAATATTAGTAATTACTGATCGGTGTACTATGGTAACACTGCCTGGCACAAGTCACTATCACACCTAATACCAGTAATTACTGATCGGTGTACTATGGTAACACTGCCTGGCACAAGTCACTATCACACCTAATACCAGTAATTACTGATCGGTGTACTATGGTAACGCTGCCTGGCACAAGTCACTATCACACCTAATACCAGTAATTACTGATCGGTGTACTATGATAACACTGCCTGGCACAAGTCACTATCACACCTAATACCAGTAATTACTGATCGGTGTACTATGATAACACTGCCTGGCACAAGTCACTATCACACCTAATACCAGTAATTACTGATCGGTGTACTATGATAACACTGCCTGACACAAGTCATTATCACACCTAATACCAGTAATTACTGATCGGTGTACTATGGTAACACTGCCTGGCACAGTCATTATCACATTATCACTCCTAATATTAGTAATTACTGATCGGTGTACTATGGTAACACTGCCTGGCACAAGTCATTATTACACCTAATACCAGTAATTACTGATCGGTGTACTATGGTAACACTGCCTGGCACAAGTCATTATCACACCTAATACCAGTAATTACTGATCGGTGTACTATGATAACACTGCCTGGCACAAGTCATTATCACACCTAATACTAGTAATTACTGATCGTTGTACTATGATAACACTGCCTGGCACAAGTCATTATCACACCTAATACTAGTAATTACTGATCGGTGTACTATGGTAACACTGCCTGGCACAAGTCATTATCACACCTAATACCAGTAATTACTGATCGGTGTACTATGGTAACACTGCCTGGCACAAGTCATTATCACACCTAATACCAGTAATTACTGATCGGTGTACTATGGTAACACTGCCTGGCACAAGTCATTATCACACCTAATACCAGTAATTACTGATCGGTGTACTATGGTAACACTGCCTGGCACAAGTCATTATCACACCTAATACCAGTAATTACTGATGGGTGTACTATGGTAACACTGCCTGGCACAAGTCATTATCACTCCTAATACCAGTAATTACTGATCGGTGTACTATGGTAACACTGCCTGGCACAAGTCATTATCACACCTAATACCAGTAATTACTGATCGGTGTACTATGGTAACACTGCCTGGCACAAGTCATTATCACTCCTAATACCAGTAATTACTGATCGGTGTACTATGGTAACACTGCCTGGCACAAGTCATTATCACACCTAATACCAGTAATTACTGATCGGTGTACTATGGTAACACTGCCTGGCACAAGTCATTATCACTCCTAATACCAGTAATTACTGATCGGTGTACTATGGTAACACTGCCTGGCACAAGTCATTATCACACCTAATACCAGTAATTACTGATCGGTGTACTATGATAACACTGCCTGGCACAAGTCATTATCACTCCTAATACCAGTAATTACTGATCGGTGTACTATGGTAACACTGCCTGGCACAAGTCAGTATCACACCTAATACCAGTAATTACTGATCGGTGTACTATGATAACACTGCCTGGCACAAGTCATTATCACACCAAATACCAGTAATTACTGATCGGTGTACTATGGTAACACTGCCTGGCACAAGTCATTATGACACCTAATACCAGTAATTACTGATCGGTGTACTATGGTAACACTGCCTGGCACAAGTCATTATCACACCAAATACCAGTAATTACTGATCGGTGTACTATGGTAACACTGCCTGGCACAAGTCATTATCACTCCTAATACCAGTAATTACTGATCGGTGTACTATGGTAACATTGCCTGGCACAAGTCATTATCACACCTAATACCAGTAATTACTGATCGGTGTACTATGATAACACTGCCTGGCACAAGTCATTATCACACCTAATACCAGTAATTACTGATCGGTGTACTATGGTAACATTGCCTGGCACAAGTCATTATCACACCTAATACCAGTAATTACTGATCGGTGTACTATGGTAACACTGCCTGGCACAAGTCATTATCACTCCTAATACCAGTAATTACTGATCGGTGTACTATGGTAACACTGCCTGGCACAAGTCATTATCACACCTAATACCAGTAATTACTGATCGGTGTACTATGATAACACTGCCTGGCACAAGTCATTATCACTCCTAATACCAGTAATTACTGATCGGTGTACTATGGTAACACTGCCTGGCACAAGTCAGTATCACACCTAATACCAGTAATTACTGATCGGTGTACTATGATAACACTGCCTGGCACAAGTCATTATCACTCCTAATACCAGTAATTACTGATCGGTGTACTATGGTAACATTGCCTGGCACAAGTCATTATCACACCTAATACCAGTAATTACTGATCGGTGTACTATGATAACACTGCCTGGCACAAGTCAGTATCACACCTAATACCAGTAATTACTGATCGGTGTACTATGGTAACACTGCCTGGCACAAGTCATTATCACACCTAATACCAGTAATTACTGATCGGTGTACTATGGTAACACTGCCTGGCACAAGTCAGTATCACACCTAATACCAGTAATTACTGATCGGTGTACTATGATAACACTGCCTGGCACAAGTCATTATCACACCTAATACCAGTAATTACTGATCGGTGTACTATGGTAACACTGCCTGGCACAAGTCATTATCACACCTAATACCAGTAATTACTGATCGGTGTACTATGATAACACTGCCTGGCACAAGTCACTATCACTCCTAATACCAGTAATTACTGATCGGTGTACTATGATAACACTGCCTGGCACAAGTCATTATCACACCTAATACCAATAATTACTGATCGGTGTACTATGATAACACTGCCTGGCACAAGTCATTATCACACCTAATACCAATAATTACTGATCGGTGTACTATGGTAACACTGCCTGGCACAAGTCATTATTACACCTAATACCAGTAATTACTGATCGGTGTACTATGGTAACACTGCCTGGCACAAGTCATTATCACACCTAATACCAGTAATTACTGATCGTTGTACTATGATAACACTGCCTGGCACAAGTCACTATCACACCTAATACCAGTAATTACTGATCGGTGTACTATGGTAACACTGCCTGGCACAGTCATTATCACTCCTAATATTAGTAATTACTGATCGGTGTACTATGATAACACTGCCTGGCACAAGTCATTATCACACCTAATACCAGTAGTTACTGATCGGTGTACTATGATAACACTGCCTGGCACAATCATTATCACACCTAATACCAGTAATTACTGATCGGTGTACTATGATAACACTGCCTGGCACAAGTCATTATCACACCTAATACCCGTAATTACTGATCGGTGTACTATGGTAACACTGCCTGGCACAGTCATTATCACTCCTAATATTAGTAATTACTGATCGGTGTACTATGGTAACACTGCCTGGCACAAGTCATTATCACACCTAATACCAGTAATTACTGATCAGTGTACTATGATAACACTGCCTGGCACAAGTCACTATCACACCTAATACCAGTAATTACTGATCGGTGTACTATGGTAACACTGCCTGGCACAGTCATTATCACTCCTAATATTAGTAATTACTGATCGGTGTACTATGGTAACACTGCCTGGCACAAGTCATTATCACACCTAATACCAGTAATTACTGATCGGTGTACTATGATAACACTGCCTGGCACAAGTCATTATCACTCCTAATACCAGTAATTACTGATCGGTGTACTATGATAACACTGCCTGGCACAAGTCATTATCACTCCTAATACCAGTAATTACTGATCGGTGTACTATGGTAACACTGCCTGGCACAGTCATTATCACTCCTAATATTAGTAATTACTGATCGGTGTACTATGGTAACACTGCCTGGCACAAGTCATTATCACACCTAATACCAGTAATTACTGATCGGTGTACTATGATAACACTGCCTGGCACAAGTCATTATCACACCTAATACCAGTAATTACTGATCGGTGTACTATGGTAACACTGCCTGGCACAAGTCACTATCACACCTAATACCAGTAATTACTGATCGGTGTACTATGGTAACACTGCCTGGCACAAGTCACTATCACTACTAATACCAGTAATTACTGATCGGTGTACTATGATAACACTGCCTGGCACAAGTCATTATCACTCCTAATACCAGTAATTACTGATCGGTGTACTATGATAACACTGCCTGGCACAAGTCACTATCACTACTAATACCAGTAATTACTGATCGGTGTACTATGATAACACTGCCTGGCACAAGTCATTATCACTCCTAATACCAGTAATTACTGATCGGTGTACTATGGTAACACTGCCTGGCACAAGTCATTATCACACCTAATACCAGTAATTACTGATCGGTGTACTATGGTAACACTGCCTGGCACAAGTCATTATCACACCTAATACTAGTAATTACTGATCGGTGTACTATGGTAACACTGCCTGGCACAAGTCATTATCACACCTAATACCAGTAATTACTGATCGGTGTACTATGGTAACACTGCCTGGCACAGTCATTATCACTCCTAATATTAGTAATTACTGATCGGTGTACTATGGTAACACTGCCTGGCACAAGTCATTATTACACCTAATACCAGTAATTACTGATCGGTGTACTATGGTAACACTGCCTGGCACAAGTCATTATCACACCTAATACCAATAATTACTGATCGTTGTACTATGATAACACTGCCTGGCACAAGTCATTATCACACCTAATACCAGTAATTACTGATCGGTGTACTATGATAACACTGCCTGGCACAAGTCATTATCACACCTAATACCAGTAATTACTGATCGGTGTACTATGGTAACACTGCCTGGCTCAGTCATTATCACTCCTAATATTAGTAATTACTGATCGGTGTACTATGGTAACACTGCCTGGCACAAGTCATTATCACACCTAATACCAGTAATTACTGATCGGTGTACTATGGTAACACTGCCTGGCACAAGTCATTATCACACCTAATACCAGTAATTACTGATCGGTGTACTATGGTAACACTGCCCGGCACAAGTCATTATCACTCCTAATACCAGTAATTACTGATCGGTGTACTATGACAACACTGCCTGGCACAAGTCATTATCACACCTAATACCAGTAATTACTGATCGGTGTACTATGATAACACTGCCTGGTACAAGTCATTATCACTCCTAATACCAGTAATTACTGATCGGTGTACTATGGCAAAACTCTGCCTGGCACAAGTCAGTATCACACCTAATACCAGTAATTACTGATCGGTGTACTATGATAACACTGCCTGGCACAAGTCATTATTACACCTAATACCAGTAATTACTGATCGGTGTACTATGGTAACACTGCCTGGCACAAGTCATTATCACTCCTAATACCAGTAATTACTGATCGGTGTACTATGGTAACACTGCCTGGCACAAGTCATTATCACACCTAATACCAGTAATTACTGATCGTTGTACTATGGTAACACTGCCTGGCACAAGTCAGTATCACACCTAATACCAGTAATTACTGATCGGTGTACTATGATAACACTGCCTGGCACAAGTCAGTATCACACCTAATACCAGTAATTACTGATCGGTGTACTATTATAACACTGCCTGGCACAAGTCATTATCACTCCTAATACCAGTAATTACTGATCGGTGTACTATGGTAACACTGCCTGGCACAAGTCAGTATCACACCTAATACCAGTAATTACTGATCGGTGTACTATGATAACACTGCCTGGCACAAGTCATTATCACACCTAATACCAGTAATTACTGATCGTTGTACTATGGTAACACTGCCTGGCACAAGTCAGTATCACACCTAATACCAGTAATTACTGATCGGTGTACTATGATAACACTGCCTGGCACAAGTCATTATCACTCCTAATACCAGTAATTACTGATCGGTGTACTATGGTAACACTGCCTGGCACAAGTCATTATCACACCTAATACCAGTAATTACTGATCGGTGTACTATGATAACACTGCCTGGCACAAGTCAGTATCACACCTAATACCAGTAATTACTGATCGGTGTACTATGATAACACTGCCTGGCACAAGTCATTATCACTCCTAATACCAGTAATTACTGATCGGTGTACTATGGTAACACTGCCTGGCACAAGTCAGTATCACACCTAATACCAGTAATTACTGATCGGTGTACTATGATAACACTGCCTGGCACAAGTCATTATCACACCTAATACCAGTAATTACTGATCGGTGTACTATGGTAACACTGCCTGGCACAAGTCACTATCACACCTAATACCAGCAATTACTGATCAGTGTACTATGGTAACACTGCCTGGCACAAGTCACTATCACACCTAATACCAGTAATTACTGATCAGTGTACTATGATAACACTGCCTGGCACAAGTCATTATCACACCTAATACCAGTAATTACTGATCGGTGTACTATGGTAACACTGCCTGGCACAAGTCACTATCACACCTAATACCAGTAATTACTGATCGGTGTACTATGATAACACTGCCTGGCACAAGTCATTATCACACCTAATACCAGTAATTACTGATCGGTGTACTATGGTAACACTGCCTGGCACAAGTCAGTATCACACCTAATACCAGTAATTACTGATCGGTGTACTATGATAACACTGCCTGGCACAAGTCATTATCACACCTAATACCAGTAATTACTGATCGGTGTACTATGGTAACACTGCCTGGCACAAGTCATTCTCACACCTAATACCAGTAATTACTGATCGGTGTACTATGATAACACTGCCTGGCACAAGTCATTATCACTCCTAATACCAGTATTTACTGATCGGTGTACTATGATAACACTGCCTGGCACAAGTCACTATCACACCTAATACCAGTAATTACTGATCGGTGTACTATGATAACACTGCCTGGCACAAGTCATTCTCACACCTAATACCAGTAATTACTGATCGGTGTACTATGATAACACTGCCTGGCACAAGTCATTATCACACTTAATACCAGTAATTACTGATCGGTGTACTATGATAACACTGCCTGGCACAAGTCATTCTCACACCTAATACCAGTAATTACTGATCGGTGTACTATGATAACACTGCCTGGCACAAGTCATTATCACACCTAATACCAGTAATTACTGATCGGTCTACTATGATAATACTGCCTGGCACAAGTCATTATCACACCTAATACCAGTAATTACTGATAGGTGTACTATGATAACACTGCCTGGCACAAGTCATTATCACACCTAATACCAGTAATTACTGATCGGTGTACTATGGTAACACTGCCTGGCACAAGTCATTCTCACACCTAATACCAGTAGTTACTGATCGGTGTACTATGGTAACACTGCCTGGCACAAGTCATTATCACACCTAATACCAGTAATTACTGATCGGTCTACTATGATAACACTGCCTGGCACAAGTCATTATCACACCTAATACCAGTAATTACTGATCGGTGTACTATGGTAACACTGCCTGGCACAAGTCATTATCACACCTAATACCAGTAATTACTGATCGGTGTACTATGGTAACACTGCCTGGCACAAGTCATTATCACACCTAATACCAGTAATTACTGATCGGTGTACTATGATAACACTGCCTGGCACAAGTCATTATCACACCTAATACCAGTAATTACTGATCGGTGTACTATGATAACACTGCCTGGCACAAGTCATTATCACACCTAATACCAGTATTTACTGATCGGTGTACTATGATAACACTGCCTGGCACAAGTCATTATCACACCTAATACCAGTAATTACTGATAGGTGTACTATGATAACACTGCCTGGCACAAGTCATTATCACACCTAATACCAGTAATTACTGATCGGTGTACTATGGTAACACTGCCTGGCACAAGTCATTATGAAACCTAATACCAGTAATTACTGATCGGTGTACTATGGTAACACTGCCTGGCACAAGTCATTATCACACCTAATACCAGTAATTACTGATCGGTGTACTATGATAACACTGCCTGGCACAAGTCATTATCACTCCTAATACCAGTAATTACTGATCGGTGTACTATGGTAACACTGCCTGGCACAAGTCATTATCACACCTAATACCAGTAATTACTGATCGGTGTACTATGATAACACTGCCTGGCACAAGTCATTATCACTCCTAATACCAGTAATTACTGATCGGTGTACTATGGTAACACTGCCTGGCACAAGTCATTATCACACCTAATACCAGTAATTACTGATCGGTATACTATGGTAACACTGCCTGGCACAAGTCATTCTCACACCTAATACCAGTAATTACTGATCGGTGTACTATGATAACACTGCCTGGCACAAGTCATTATCACACTTAATACCAGTAATTACTGATCGGTGTACTATGATAACACTGCCTGGCACAAGTCATTATCACACCTAATACCAGTAATTACTGATCGGTGTACTATGATAACACTGCCTGGCACAAGTCACTATCACACCTAATACCAGTAATTACTGATCGGTGTACTATGGTAACACTGCCTGGCACAAGTCATTATCACACCTAATACCAGTAATTACTGATCGGTGTACTATGGTAACACTGCCTGGCACAAGTCACTATCACACCTAATACCAGTAATTACTGATCGGTGTACTATGGTAACACTGCCTGGCACAAGTCATTATCACACCTAATACCAGTAATTACTGATCGGTGTACTATGATAACACTGCCTGGCACAAGTCATTATCACACCTAATACTAGTAATTACTGATCGGTGTACTAAGATAACACTGCCTGGCACAAGTCATTATCACACCTAATACCAGTAATTACTGATCGGTGTACTATGGTAACACTGCCTGGCACAAGTCATTATCACACCTAATACTAGTAATTACTGATCGGTGTACTAAGATAACACTGCCTGGCACAAGTCATTATCACACCTAATACCAGTAATTACTGATCGGTGTACTATGGTAACACTGCCTGGCACAAGTCATTATCACTCCTAATACCAGTGATTACTGATCGGTGTACTATGATAACACTGCCTGGCACAAGTCATTATCACACCTAATACCAGTAATTACTGATAGGTGTACTATGATAACACTGCCTGGCACAAGTCATTATCACTCCTAATACCAGTGATTACTGATCGGTGTACTATGGTAACACTGCCTGGCACAAGTCAGTATCACACCTAATACCAGTAATTACTGATAGGTGTACTATGATAACACTGCCTGGCACAAGTCATTATCACTCCTAATACCAGTAATTACTGATAGGTGTACTATGATAACACTGCCTGGCACAAGTCATTATCACTCCTAATACCAGTAATTACTGATCGGTGTACTATGACAACACTGCCTGGCACAAGTCATTATCACACCTAATACCAGTAATTACTGATAGGTGTACTATGATAACACTGCCTGGCACAAGTCATTATCACTCCTAATACCAGTAATTACTGATCGGTGTACTATGGTAACACTGCCTGGCACAAGTCATTATCACACCTAATACCAGTAATTACTGATCGGTGTACTATGATAACACTGCCTGGCACAAGTCATTATCACACTTAATACCAGTAATTACTGATCGGTGTACTATGATAACACTGCCTGGCACAAGTCATTATCACACCTAATACCAGTAATTACTGATCGGTGTACTATGGTAACACTGCCTGGCACAAGTCATTATCACACCTAATACCAGTAATTACTGATCGGTGTACTATGATAACACTGCCTGGCACAAGTCATTATCACACCTAATACCAGTAATTACTGATCGGTGTACTATGGTAACACTGCCTGGCACAAGTCATTATCACACTTAATACCAGTAATTACTGATCGGTGTACTATGATAACACTGCCTGGCACAAGTCATTATCACACTTAATACCAGTAATTACTGATTGGTGTACTATGGTAACACTGCCTGGCACAAGTCATTATCACACCTAATACCAGTAATTACTGATCGGTGTACTATGATAACACTGCCTGGCACAAGTCATTATCACACTTAATACCAGTAATTACTGATCGGTGTACTATGGTAACACTGCCTGGCACAAGTCATTATCACACCTAATACCAGTAATTACTGATCGGTGTACTATGGTAACACTGCCTGGCACAAGTCATTATCACACCTAATACCAGTAATTACTGATAGGTGTACTATGATAACACTGCCTGGCACAAGTCATTATCACACCTAATACCAGTAATTACTGATCGGTGTACTATGGTAACACTGCCTGGCACAAGTCATTATCACACCTAATACCAGTAATTACTGATAGGTGTACTATGATAACACTGCCTGGCACAAGTCATTATCACACTTAATACCAGTAATTACTGATCGGTGTACTATGGTAACACTGCCTGGCACAAGTCATTATCACTCCTAATACCAGTAATTACTGATCGGTGTACTATGGTAACACTGCCTGGCACAAGTCATTATCACACCTAATACCAGTAATTACTGATAGGTGTACTATGATAACACTGCCTGGCACAAGTCATTATCACACCTAATACCAGTAATTACTGATCGGTGTACTATGGTAACACTGCCTGGCACAAGTCATTATCACACCTAATACCAGTAATTACTGATCGGTGTACTATGATAACACTGCCTGGCACAAGTCATTATCACTCCTAATACCAGTAATTACTGATCGGTGTACTATGGTAACACTGCCTGGCACAAGTCAGTATCACACCTAATACCAGTAATTACTGATCGGTGTACTATGATAACACTGCCTGGCACAAGTCATTATCACACCTAATACCAGTAATTACTGATCGGTGTACTATGGTAACACTGCCTGGCACAAGTCAGTATCACACCTAATACCAGTAATTACTGATCGGTGTACTATGATAACAGTGCCTGGCACAAGTCATTATCACTCCTAATACCAGTAATTACTGATCGGTGTACTATGGTAACACTGCCTGGCACAAGTCATTATCACTCCTAATACCAGTAATTACTGATCGGTGTACTATGGTAACACTGCCTGGCACAAGTCAGTATCACACCTAATACCAGTAATTACTGATCGGTGTACTATGATAACACTGCCTGGCACAAGTCATTATTACACCTAATACCAGTAATTACTGATCGGTGTACTATGATAACACTGCCTGGCACAAGTCATTATTACACCTAATACCAGTAATTACTGATCGGTGTACTATGGTAACACTGCCTGGCACAAGTCATTATCACTCCTAATACCAGTAATTACTGATCGGTGTACTATGGTAACACTGCCTGGCACAAGTCATTATCACTCCTAATACCAGTAATTACTGATCGGTGTACTATGGTAACACTGCCTGGCACAAGTCACTATCACACCTAATACCAGTAATTACTGATCGGTGTACTATGATAACACTGCCTGGCACAAGTCATTATCACTCCTAATACCAGTAATTACTGATCGGTGTACTATGGTAACACTGCCTGGCACAAGTCATTATCACTCCTAATACCAGTAATTACTGATCGGTGTACTATGGTAACACTGCCTGGCACAAGTCATTATCACTCCTAATACCAGTAATTACTGATCGGTGTACTATGGTAACACTGCCTGGCACAAGTCATTATCACTCCTAATACCAGTAATTACTGATCGGTGTACTATGGTAACACTGCCTGGCACAAGTCATTATCACTCCTAATACCAGTAATTACTGATCGGTGTACTATGGTAACACTGCCTGGCACAAGTCATTATCACTCCTAATACCAGTAATTACTGATCGGTGTACTATGGTAACACTGCCTGGCACAAGTCACTATCACACCTAATACCAGTAATTACTGATCGGTGTACTATGATAACACTGCCTGGCACAAGTCATTATCACTCCTAATACCAGTAATTACTGATCGGTGTACTATGATAACACTGCCTGGCACAAGTCACTATCACACCTAATACCAGTAATTACTGATCAGTGTACTATGATAACACTGCCTGGCACAAGTCATTATTACACCTAATACCAGTAATTACTGATCGGTGTACTATGGTAACACTGCCCGGCACAAGTCACTATCACACCTAATACCAGTAATTACTGATCGGTGTACTATGGTAACACTGCCTGGCACAAGTCACTATCACACCTAATACCAATAATTACTGATCGGTGTACTATGGTAACACTGCCTGGCACAAGTCATTATCACTCCTAATACCAGTAATTACTGATCGGTGTACTATGGTAACACTGCCTGGCACAAGTCATTATTACACCTAATACCAGTAATTACTGATCGGTGTACTATGGTAACACTGCCTGGCACAAGTCATTATCACACCTAATACCAGTAATTACTGATCGGTGTACTATGGTAACACTGCCTGGCACAAGTCATTATCACACCTAATACCAGTAATTACTGATCGGTGTACTATGATAACACTGCCTGGCACAAGTCATTATCACACCTAATACCAGTAATTACTGATCGGTGTACTATGATAACACTGCCTGGCACAAGTCATTATCACTCCTAATACCAGTAATTACTGATCGGTGTACTATGGTAACACTGCCTGGCACAAGTCAGTATCACACCTAATACCAGTAATTACTGATCGGTGTACTATGATAACACTGCCTGGCACAAGTCATTATCACACCTAATACCAGTAATTACTGATCGGTGTACTATGGTAACACTGCCTGGCACAAGTCAGTATCACACCTAATACCAGTAATTACTGATCGGTGTACTATGATAACAGTGCCTGGCACAAGTCATTATCACTCCTAATACCAGTAATTACTGATCGGTGTACTATGGTAACACTGCCTGGCACAAGTCATTATCACTCCTAATACCAGTAATTACTGATCGGTGTACTATGGTAACACTGCCTGGCACAAGTCAGTATCACACCTAATACCAGTAATTACTGATCGGTGTACTATGATAACACTGCCTGGCACAAGTCATTATTACACCTAATACCAGTAATTACTGATCGGTGTACTATGATAACACTGCCTGGCACAAGTCATTATTACACCTAATACCAGTAATTACTGATCGGTGTACTATGGTAACACTGCCTGGCACAAGTCATTATCACTCCTAATACCAGTAATTACTGATCGGTGTACTATGGTAACACTGCCTGGCACAAGTCATTATCACTCCTAATACCAGTAATTACTGGTCGGTGTACTATGGTAACACTGCCTGGCACAAGTCACTATCACACCTAATACCAGTAATTACTGATCGGTGTACTATGATAACACTGCCTGGCACAAGTCATTATCACTCCTAATACCAGTAATTACTGATCGGTGTACTATGGTAACACTGCCTGGCACAAGTCATTATCACTCCTAATACCAGTAATTACTGATCGGTGTACTATGGTAACACTGCCTGGCACAAGTCATTATCACTCCTAATACCAGTAATTACTGATCGGTGTACTATGGTAACACTGCCTGGCACAAGTCATTATCACTCCTAATACCAGTAATTACTGATCGGTGTACTATGGTAACACTGCCTGGCACAAGTCATTATCACTCCTAATACCAGTAATTACTGATCGGTGTACTATGGTAACACTGCCTGGCACAAGTCATTATCACTCCTAATACCAGTAATTACTGATCGGTGTACTATGGTAACACTGCCTGGCACAAGTCATTATCACTCCTAATACCAGTAATTACTGATCGGTGTACTATGGTAACACTGCCTGGCACAAGTCACTATCACACCTAATACCAGTAATTACTGATCGGTGTACTATGATAACACTGCCTGGCACAAGTCATTATCACTCCTAATACCAGTAATTACTGATCGGTGTACTATGATAACACTGCCTGGCACAAGTCACTATCACACCTAATACCAGTAATTACTGATCAGTGTACTATGATAACACTGCCTGGCACAAGTCATTATTACACCTAATACCAGTAATTACTGATCGGTGTACTATGGTAACACTGCCCGGCACAAGTCACTATCACACCTAATACCAGTAATTACTGATCGGTGTACTATGGTAACACTGCCTGGCACAAGTCACTATCACACCTAATACCAGTAATTACTGATCGGTGTACTATGGTAACACTGCCTGGCACAAGTCATTATCACTCCTAATACCAGTAATTACTGATCGGTGTACTATGGTAACACTGCCTGGCACAAGTCATTATTACACCTAATACCAGTAATTACTGATCGGTGTACTATGGTAACACTGCCTGGCACAAGTCATTATCACACCTAATACCAGTAATTACTGATCGGTGTACTATGGTAACACTGCCTGGCACAAGTCATTATCACACCTAATACCAGTAATTACTGATCGGTGTACTATGATAACACTGCCTGGCACAAGTCATTATCACACCTAATACCAGTAATTACTGATCGGTGTACTATGGTAACACTGCCTGGCACAAGTCACTATCACACCTAATACCAGTAATTACTGATCGGTGTACTATGATAACACTGCCTGGCACAAGTCAGTATCACACCTAATACCAGTAATTACTGATCGGTGTACTATGATAACACTGCCTGGCACAAGTCACTATCACACCTAATACCAGTAATTACTGATCGGTGTACTATGATAACACTGCCTGGCACAAGTCACTATCACTCCTAATACCAGTAATTACTGATCGGTGTACTATGATAACACTGCCTGGCACAAGTCACTATCACACCTAATACCAGTAATTACTGATCGGTGTACTATGATAACACTGCCTGGCACAAGTCATTATCACACCTAATAACAGTAATTACTGATCGGTGTACTATGGTAACACTGCCTGGCACAAGTCATTATCACACCTAATACCAGTAATTACTGATCGGTGTACTATGGTAACACTGCCTGGCACAAGTCATTATCACTCCTAATACCAGTAATTATTGATCGGTGTACTATGGTAACACTGCCTGGCACAAGTCACTATCACTACTAATACCAGTAATTACTGATCGGTGTACTATGGTAACACTGCCTGGCACAAGTCATTATCACTCCTAATACCAGTAATTACTGATCGGTGTACTATGGTAACACTGCCTGGCACAAGTCATTATCACTCCTAATACCAGTAATTACTGATCGGTGTACTATGGTAACACTGCCTGGCACAAGTCATTATCACTCCTAATACCAGTAATTACTGATCGGTGTACTATGGTAACACTGCCTGGCACAAGTCATTATCACTCCTAATACCAGTAATTATTGATTGGTGTACTATGGTAACACTGCCTGGCACAAGTCACTATCACACCTAATACCAGTAATTACTGATCGGTGTACTATGATAACACTGCCTGGCACAAGTCATTATCACACCTAATACCAGTAATTACTGATCGGTGTACTATGATAACACTGCCTGGCACAAGTCATTATCACACCTAATACCAGTAATTACTGATCGGTGTACTATGGTAACACTGCCTGGCACAAGTCACTATCACACCTAATACCAGTAATTACTGATCGGTGTACTATGGTAACACTGCCTGGCACAAGTCATTCTCACTCCTAATACCAGTAATTACTGATCGGTGTACTATGGTAACACTGCCTGGCACAAGTCATTATCACTCCTAATACCAGTAATTACTGATCGGTGTACTATGGTAACACTGCCTGGCACAAGTCACTATCACACCTAATACCAGTAATTACTGATCGGTGTACTATGATAACACTGCCTGGCACAAGTCAGTATCACACCTAATACCAGTAATTACTGATCGGTGTACTATGATAACACTGCCTGGCACAAGTCATTATCACACCTAATACCAGTAATTACTGATCGGTGTACTATGGTAACACTGCCTGGCACAAGTCACTATCACATCTAATACCAGTAATTACTGATCGGTGTACTATGATAACACTGCCTGGCACAAGTCAGTATCACTCCTAATACCAGTAATTACTGATCGGTGTACTATGGTAACACTGCCTGGCACAAGTCACTATCACACCTAATACCAGTAATTACTGATCGGTGTACTATGATAACACTGCCTGGCACAAGTCACTATCACACCTAATACCAGTAATTACTGATCGGTGTACTATGATAACACTGCCTGGCACAAGTCAGTATCACACCTAATACCAGTAATTACTGATCGGTGTACTATGATAACACTGCCTGGCACAAGTCAGTATCACACCTAATACCAGTAATTACTGATCGGTGTACTATGATAACACTGCCTGGCACAAGTCATTATCACACCTAATACCAGTAATTACTGATCGGTGTACTATGGTAACACTGCCTGGCACAAGTCACTATCACACCTAATACCAGTAATTACTGATCGGTGTACTATGGTAACACTGCCTGGCACAAGTCATTATCACTCCTAATACCAGTAATTACTGATCGGTGTACTATGGTAACACTGCCTGGCACAAGTCATTATCACTCCTAATACCAGTAATTACTGATCGGTGTACTATGGTAACACTGCCTGGCACAAGTCACTATCACACCTAATAACAGTAATTACTGATCGGTGTACTATGATAACACTGCCTGGCACAAGTCAGTATCACACCTAATACCAGTAATTACTGATCGGTGTACTATGATAACACTGCCTGGCACAAGTCACTATCACACCTAATACCAGTAATTACTGATTGGTGTACTATGATAACACTGCCTGGCACAAGTCACTATCACACCTAATACCAGTAATTACTGATCGGTGTACTATGATAACACTGCCTGGCACAAGTCATTATCACACCTAATACCAGTAATTACTGATAGGTGTACTATGATAACACTGCCTGGCACAAGTCATTATCACACCTAATACCAGTAATTACTGATCGGTGTACTATGATAACACTGCCTGGCACAAGTCATTATCACACCTAATACCAGTAATTACTGATCGGTGTACTATGGTAACACTGCCTGGCACAAGTCATTATCACGCCTAATACCAGTAATTACTGATCGGTGTACTATGGTAACACTGCCTGGCACAAGTCATTATCACTCCTAATACCAGTAATTATTGATCGGTGTACTATGGTAACACTGCCTGGCACAAGTCACTATCACTACTAATACCAGTAATTACTGATCGGTGTACTATGATAACACTGCCTGGCACAAGTCATTATCACTCCTAATACCAGTAATTATTGATCGGTGTACTATGGTAACACTGCCTGGCACAAGTCACTATCACTACTAATACCAGTAATTACTGATCGGTGTACTATGATAACACTGCCTGGCACAAGTCATTATCACTCCTAATACCAGTAATTATTGATCGGTGTACTATGGTAACACTGCCTGGCACAAGTCATTATTACACCTAATACCAGTAATTACTGATCGGTGTACTATGATAACACTGCCTGGCACAAGACACTATCACTACTAATACCAGTAATTACTGATCGGTGTACTATGATAACACTGCCTGGCACAAGTCACTATCACACCTAATACCAGTAGTTACTGATCGGTGTACTATGGTAACACTGCCTGGCACAAGTAATTATCACACCTAATACCAGTAATTACTGATCGGTGTACTATGGTAACACTGCCTGGCACAAGTCATTCTCACTCCTAATACCAGTAATTACTGATCGGTGTACTATGGTAACACTGCCTGGCACAAGTCATTATCACTCCTAATACCAGTAATTACTGATCGGTGTACTATGGTAACACTGCCTGGCACAAGTCACTATCACACCTAATACCAGTAATTACTGATCGGTGTACTATGATAACACTGCCTGGCACAAGTCAGTATCACACCTAATACCAGTAATTACTGATCGGTGTACTATGATAACACTGCCTGGCACAAGTCATTATCACACCTAATACCAGTAATTACTGATCGGTGTACTATGGTAACACTGCCTGGCACAAGTCACTATCACATCTAATACCAGTAATTACTGATCGGTGTACTATGATAACACTGCCTGGCACAAGTCAGTATCACTCCTAATACCAGTAATTACTGATCGGTGTACTATGGTAACACTGCCTGGCACAAGTCACTATCACACCTAATACCAGTAATTACTGATCGGTGTACTATGATAACACTGCCTGGCACAAGTCACTATCACACCTAATACCAGTAATTACTGATCGGTGTACTATGATAACACTGCCTGGCACAAGTCAGTATCACACCTAATACCAGTAATTACTGATCGGTGTACTATGATAACACTGCCTGGCACAAGTCAGTATCACACCTAATACCAGTAATTACTGATCGGTGTACTATGATAACACTGCCTGGCACAAGTCATTATCACACCTAATACCAGTAATTACTGATCGGTGTACTATGGTAACACTGCCTGGCACAAGTCACTATCACACCTAATACCAGTAATTACTGATCGGTGTACTATGGTAACACTGCCTGGCACAAGTCATTATCACTCCTAATACCAGTAATTACTGATCGGTGTACTATGGTAACACTGCCTGGCACAAGTCATTATCACTCCTAATACCAGTAATTACTGATCGGTGTACTATGGTAACACTGCCTGGCACAAGTCACTATCACACCTAATAACAGTAATTACTGATCGGTGTACTATGATAACACTGCCTGGCACAAGTCAGTATCACACCTAATACCAGTAATTACTGATCGGTGTACTATGATAACACTGCCTGGCACAAGTCACTATCACACCTAATACCAGTAATTACTGATTGGTGTACTATGATAACACTGCCTGGCACAAGTCACTATCACACCTAATACCAGTAATTACTGATCGGTGTACTATGATAACACTGCCTGGCACAAGTCATTATCACACCTAATACCAGTAATTACTGATAGGTGTACTATGATAACACTGCCTGGCACAAGTCATTATCACACCTAATACCAGTAATTACTGATCGGTGTACTATGATAACACTGCCTGGCACAAGTCATTATCACACCTAATACCAGTAATTACTGATCGGTGTACTATGGTAACACTGCCTGGCACAAGTCATTATCACGCCTAATACCAGTAATTACTGATCGGTGTACTATGGTAACACTGCCTGGCACAAGTCATTATCACTCCTAATACCAGTAATTATTGATCGGTGTACTATGGTAACACTGCCTGGCACAAGTCACTATCACTACTAATACCAGTAATTACTGATCGGTGTACTATGATAACACTGCCTGGCACAAGTCATTATCACTCCTAATACCAGTAATTATTGATCGGTGTACTATGGTAACACTGCCTGGCACAAGTCACTATCACTACTAATACCAGTAATTACTGATCGGTGTACTATGATAACACTGCCTGGCACAAGTCATTATCACTCCTAATACCAGTAATTATTGATCGGTGTACTATGGTAACACTGCCTGGCACAAGTCATTATTACACCTAATACCAGTAATTACTGATCGGTGTACTATGATAACACTGCCTGGCACAAGACACTATCACTACTAATACCAGTAATTACTGATCGGTGTACTATGATAACACTGCCTGGCACAAGTCACTATCACACCTAATACCAGTAGTTACTGATCGGTGTACTATGGTAACACTGCCTGGCACAAGTAATTATCACACCTAATACCAGTAATTACTGATCGGTGTACTATGGTAACACTGCCTGGCACAAGTCATTATCACACCTAATACCAGTAATTACTGATCGGTGTACTATGGTAATACTGCCTGGCACAAGTCATTATCACTCCTAATACCAGTAATTATTGATCGGTGTACTATGGTAACACTGCCTGGCACAAATCACTATCACTCCTAATACCAGTAATTACTGATCGGTGTACTATGGTAACACTGCCTGGCACAAGTCACTATCACTACTAATACCAGTAATTACTGATCGGTGTACTATGATAACACTGCCTGGCACAAGTCATTATCACTCCTAATACCAGTAATTACTGATCGGTGTACTATGGTAACACTGCCTGGCACAAGTCATTATCACACCTAATACCAGTAATTACTGATCGGTGTACTATGGTAACACTGCCTGGCACAAGTCACTATCACACCTAATACCAGTAATTACTGATCGGTGTACTATGATAACACTGCCTGGCACAAGTCATTATCACTCCTAATACCAGTAATTATTGATCGGTGTACTATGGTAACACTGCCTGGCACAAGTCATTATCACTCCTAATACCAGTAATTATTGATCGGTGTACTATGGTAACACTGCCTGGCACAAGTCATTATCACGCCTAATACCAGTAATTACTGATCGGTGTACTATGATAACACTGCCTGGCACAAGTCATTATCACTCCTAATACCAGTAATTATTGATCGGTGTACTATGGTAACACTGCCTGGCACAAGTCACTATCACTACTAATACCAGTAATTACTGATCGGTGTACTATGATAACACTGCCTGGCACAAGTCATTATCACTCCTAATACCAGTAATTATTGATCGGTGTACTATGGTAACACTGCCTGGCACAAGTCATTATTACACCTAATACCAGTAATTACTGATCGGTGTACTATGATAACACTGCCTGGCACAAGACACTATCACTACTAATACCAGTAATTACTGATCGGTGTACTATGATAACACTGCCTGGCACAAGTCACTATCACACCTAATACCAGTAGTTACTGATCGGTGTACTATGGTAACACTGCCTGGCACAAGTAATTATCACACCTAATACCAGTAATTACTGATCGGTGTACTATGGTAACACTGCCTGGCACAAGTCATTATCACACCTAATACCAGTAATTACTGATCGGTGTACTATGGTAATACTGCCTGGCACAAGTCATTATCACTCCTAATACCAGTAATTATTGATCGGTGTACTATGGTAACACTGCCTGGCACAAATCACTATCACTCCTAATACCAGTAATTACTGATCGGTGTACTATGGTAACACTGCCTGGCACAAGTCACTATCACACCTAATACCAGTAATTACTGATCGGTGTACTATGATAACACTGCCTGGCACAAGTCATTATCACTCCTAATACCAGTAATTACTGATCGGTGTACTATGGTAACACTGCCTGGCACAAGTCATTATCACTCCTAATACCAGTAATTACTGATCGGTGTACTATGGTAACACTGCCTGGCACAAGTCATTATCACACCTAATACCAGTAATTACTGATCGGTGTACTATGATAACACTGCCTGGCACAAGTCATTATTACACCTAATACCAGTAATTACTGATCGGTGTACTATGGTAACACTGCCCGGCACAAGTCACTATCACACCTAATACCAGTAATTACTGATCGGTGTACTATGGTAACACTGCCTGGCACAAGTCACTATCACACCTAATACCAGTAATTACTGATCGGTGTACTATGGTAACACTGCCTGGCACAAGTCATTATCACTCCTAATACCAGTAATTACTGATCGGTGTACTATGGTAACACTGCCTGGCACAAGTCATTATTACACCTAATACCAGTAATTACTGATCGGTGTACTATGGTAACACTGCCTGGCACAAGTCACTATCACACCTAATACCAGTAATTACTGATCGGTGTACTATGGTAACACTGCCTGGCACAAGTCATTATCACACCTAATACCAGTAATTACTGATCGGTGTACTATGATAACACTGCCTGGCACAAGTCATTATCACACCTAATACCAGTAATTACTGATCGGTGTACTATGGTAACACTGCCTGGCACAAGTCACTATCACACCTAATACCAGTAATTACTGATCGGTGTACTATGGTAACACTGCCTGGCACAAGTCATTATCACTCCTAATACCAGTAATTACTGATCGGTGTACTATGGTAACACTGCCTGGCACAAGTCATTATCACTCCTAATACCAGTAATTACTGATCGGTGTACTATGATAACACTGCCTGGCACAAGTCACTATCACACCTAATACCAGTAATTACTGATCGGTGTACTATGATAACACTGCCTGGCACAAGTCAGTATCACACCTAATACCAGTAATTACTGATCGGTGTACTATGATAACACTGCCTGGCACAAGTCACTATCACACCTAATACCAGTAATTACTGATCGGTGTACTATGATAACACTGCCTGGCACAAGTCACTATCACTCCTAATACCAGTAATTACTGATCGGTGTACTATGATAACACTGCCTGGCACAAGTCACTATCACACCTAATACCAGTAATTACTGATCGGTGTACTATGATAACACTGCCTGGCACAAGTCATTATCACACCTATTACCAGTAATTACTGATAGGTGTACTATGATAACACTGCCTGGCACAAGTCATTATCACACCTAATACCAGTAATTACTGATCGGTGTACTATGATAACACTGCCTGGCACAAGTCATTATCACACCTAATACCAGTAATTACTGATCGGTGTACTATGGTAACACTGCCTGGCACAAGTCATTATCACACCTAATACCAGTAATTACTGATCGGTGTACTATGGTAACACTGCCTGGCACAAGTCATTATCACTCCTAATACCAGTAATTATTGATCGGTGTACTATGGTAACACTGCCTGGCACAAGTCACTATCACACCTAATACCAGTAATTACTGATCAGGATACTATGATAACACTGCCTGGCACAAGTCATTATCACTCCTAATACCAGTAATTACTGATCGGTGTACTATGGTAACACTGCCTGGCACAAGTCATTATCACTCCTAATACCAGTAATTATTGATCGGTGTACTATGGTAACACTGCCTGGCACAAGTCACTATCACACCTAATACCAGTAATTACTGATCAGGATACTATGATAACACTGCCTGGCACAAGTCATTATCACACCTAATACCAGTAATTACTGATCGGTGTACTATGATAACACTGCCTGGCACAAGTCATTATCACTCCTAATACCAGTAATTACTGATCGGTGTACTATGGTAACACTGCCTGGCACAAGTCATTATCACTCCTAATACCAGTAATTATTGATCGGTGTACTATGGTAACACTGCCTGGCACAAGTCACTATCACACCTAATACCAGTAATTACTGATCAGGATACTATGATAACACTGCCTGGCACAAGTCATTATCACACCTAATACCAGTAATTACTGATCGGTGTACTATGATAACACTGCCTGGCACAAGTCATTATCACACCTAATACCAGTAATTACTGATCGGTGTACTATGGTAACACTGCCTGGCACAAGTCACTATCACACCTAATACCAGTAATTACTGATCGGTGTACTATGGTAACACTGCCTGGCACAAGTCATTATCACTCCTAATACCAGTAATTACTGATCGGTGTACTATGGTAACACTGCCTGGCACAAGTCATTATCACTCCTAATACCAGTAATTACTGATCGGTGTACTATGGTAACACTGCCTGGCACAAGTCACTATCACACCTAATACCAGTAATTACTGATCGGTGTACTATGATAACACTGCCTGGCACAAGTCATTATCACTCCTAATACCAGTAATTACTGATCGGTGTACTATGATAACACTGCCTGGCACAAGTCAGTATCACACCTAATACCAGTAATTACTGATCGGTGTACTATGATAACACTGCCTGGCACAAGTCAGTATCACACCTAATACCAGTAATTACTGATTGGTGTACTATGATAACACTGCCTGGCACAAGTCAGTATCACACCTAATACCAGTAATTACTGATCGGTGTACTATGATAACACTGCCTGGCACAAGTCAGTATCACTCCTAATACCAGTAATTACTGATCGGTGTACTATGGTAACACTGCCTGGCACAAGTCACTATCACACCTAATACCAGTAATTACTGATCGGTGTACTATGATAACACTGCCTGGCACAAGTCAGTATCACACCTAATACCAGTAATTACTGATCGGTGTACTATGATAACACTGCCTGGCACAAGTCATTATCACACCTAATACCAGTAATTACTGATCGGTGTACTATGGTAACACTGCCTGGCACAAGTCACTATCACACCTAATACCAGTAATTACTGATCGGTGTACTATGGTAACACTGCCTGGCACAAGTCATTATCACTCCTAATACCAGTAATTACTGATCGGTGTACTATGGTAACACTGCCTGGCACAAGTCATTATCACACCTAATACCAGTAGTTACTGATCGGTGTACTATGGTAACACTGCCTGGCACAAGTCATTATTACACCTAATACCAGTAATTACTGATCGGTGTACTATGGTAACACTGCCTGGCACAAGTCATTATTACACCTAATACCAGTAAATACTGATAGGTGTACTATGTTAACACTGCCTGGCACAAGTCATTATCACACCTAATACCAGTAATTACTGATAGGTGTACTATGGTAACACTGCCTGGCACAAGTCATTATCACACCTAATACCAGTAATTACTGATCGGTGTACTATGGTAACACTGCCTGGCACAAGTCATTATTACACCTAATACCAGTAATTACTGATCGGTGTACTATGGTAACACTGCCTGGCACAAGTCACTATCACACCTAATACCAGTAATTACTGATCGGTGTACTATGGTAACACTGCCTGGCACAAGTCATTATCACACCTAATACCAGTAATTACTGATCGGTGTACTATGATAACACTGCCTGGCACAAGTCACTATCACACCTAATACCAGTAATTACTGATCGGTGTACTATGGTAACACTGCCTGACACAAGTCAGGATCACACCTAATACCAGTAATTACTGATCGGTGTACTATGGTAACACTGCCTGACACAAGTCATTATCACACCTAATACCAGTAATTACTGATCGGTATACTATGGTAACACTGCCTGGCACAAGTCATTATCACTCCTAATACCAGTAATTACTGATCGGTGTACTATGGTAACACTGCCTGGCACAAGTCAGTATCACACCTAATACCAGTAATTACTGATCGGTGTACTATGATAACACTGCCTGGCACAAGTCATTATCACACCTAATACCAGTAATTACTGATCGGTGTACTATGGTAACACTGCCTGGCACAAGTCACTATCACACCTAATACCAGTAATTACTGATCGGTGTACTATGATAACACTGCCTGGCACAAGTCATTATCACTCCTAATACCAGTAATTACTGATCGGTGTACTATGGTAACACTGCCTGACACAAGTCAGGATCACACCTAATACCAGTAATTACTGATTGGTGTACTATGATAACACTGCCTGGCACAAGTCACTATCACTCCTAATACCAGTAATTACTGATCGGTGTACTATGGTAACACTGCCTGGCACAAGTCATTATCACACCTAATACCAGTAATTACTGATCGGTGTACTATGGTAACACTGCCTGGCACAAGTCATTATCACTCCTAATACCAGTAATTATTGATCGGTGTACTATGGTAACACTGCCTGGCACAAGTCACTATCACTACTAATACCAGTAATTACTGATCGGTGTACTATGATAACACTGCCTGGCACAAGTCACTATCACACCTAATACCAGTAGTTACTGATCGGTGTACTATGGTAACACTGCCTGGCACAAGTCATTATCACTCCTAATACCAGTAATTACTGATCGGTGTACTATGGTAACACTGCCTGGCACAAGTCATTATCACTCCTAATACCAGTAATTATTGATCGGTGTACTATGGTAACACTGCCTGGCACAAGTCACTATCACTACTAATACCAGTAATTACTGATCGGTGTACTATGATAACACTGCCTGGCACAAGTCACTATCACACCTAATACCAGTAGTTACTGATCGGTGTACTATGGTAACACTGCCTGGCACAAGTAATTATCACACCTAATACCAGTAATTACTGATCGGTGTACTATGGTAACACTGCCTGGCACAAGTCATTATCACACCTAATACCAGTAATTACTGATCGGTGTACTATGGTAACACTGCCTGGCACAAGTCATTATCACTCCTAATACCAGTAATTATTGATCGGTGTACTATGGTAACACTGCCTGGCACAAATCACTATCACTCCTAATACCAGTAATTACTGATCGGTGTACTATGGTAACACTGCCTGGCACAAGTCACTATCACTACTAATACCAGTAATTACTGATCGGTGTACTATGGTAACACTGCCTGGCACAAGTCATTATCACACCTAATACCAGTAATTACTGATAGTTGTACTATGGTAACACTGCCTGGCACAAGTCATTATCATACCTAATACCAGTAATTACTGATCGGTGTACTATGATAACACTGCCTGGCACAAGTCATTATCACACCTAATACCAGTAATTACTGATCGGTGTACTATGATAACACTGCCTGGCACAAGTCATTATCACACCTAATACCAGTAGTTACTGATCGGTGTACTATGGTAACACTGCCTGGCACAAGTCATTATTACACCTAATACCAGTAATTACTGATCGGTGTACTATGGTAACACTGCCTGGCACAAGTCATTATTACACCTAATAACAGTAATTACTGATAGGTGTACTATGTTAACACTGCCTGGCACAAGTCATTATCACACCTAATACCAGTAATTACTGATAGGTGTACTATGGTAACACTGCCTGGCACAAGTCATTATCACACCTAATACCAGTAATTACTGATCGGTGTACTATGGTAACACTGCCTGGCACAAGTCATTATTACACCTAATACCAGTAATTACTGATCGGTGTACTATGGTAACACTGCCTGGCACAAGTCACTATCACACCTAATACCAGTAATTACTGATCGGTGTACTATGGTAACACTGCCTGGCACAAGTCATTATCACACCTAATACCAGTAATTACTGATCGGTGTACTATGGTAACACTGCCTGGCACAAGTCACTATCACACCTAATACCAGTAATTACTGATCGGTATACTATGGTAACACTGCCTGGCACAAGTCATTATCACTCCTAATACCAGTAATTACTGATCGGTGTACTATGATAACACTGCCTGGCACAAGTCATTATCACACCTAATACCAGTAATTACTGATCGGTGTACTATGGTAACACTGCCTGGCACAAGTCAGTATCACACCTAATACCAGTAATTACTGATCGGTGTACTATGATAACACTGCCTGGCACAAGTCATTATCACACCTAATACCAGTAATTACTGATCGGTGTACTATGGTAACACTGCCTGGCACAAGTCAGTATCACACCTAATACCAGTAATTACTGATCGGTGTACTATGATAACACTGCCTGGCACAAGTCATTATCACACCTAATACCAGTAATTACTGATCGGTGTACTATGGTAACACTGCCTGGCACAAGTCAGTATCACACCTAATACCAGTAATTACTGATCGGTGTACTATGATAACACTGCCTGGCACAAGTCATTATCACACCTAATACCAGTAATTACTGATCGGTGTACTATGGTAACACTGCCTGGCACAAGTCAGGATCACACCTAATACCAGTAATTACTGATTGGTGTACTATGATAACACTGCCTGGCACAAGTCATTATCACTCCTAATACCAGTAATTACTGATCGGTGTACTATGATAACACTGCCTGGCACAAGTCACTATCACACCTAATACCAGTAATTACTGATCGGTGTACTATGATAACACTGCCTGGCACAAGTCATTATCACTCCTAATACCAGTAATTACTGATCGGTGTACTATGGTAACACTGCCTGGCACAAGTAATTCTCACACCTAATACCAGTAATTACTGATCGGTGTACTATGATAACACTGCCTGGCACAAGTCATTATCACACCTAATACCAGTAATTACTGATCGGTGTACTATGGTAACACTGCCTGGCACAAGTCATTATCACACCTAATACCAGTAATTACTGATCGGTCTACTATGATAATACTGCCTGGCACAAGTCATTATCACACCTAATACCAGTAATTACTGATCGGTGTACTATGATAATACTGCCTGGCACAAGTCATTATCACACCTAATACCAGTAATTACTGATCGGTCTACTATGATAATACTGCCTGGCACAAGTCATTATCACACCTAATACTAGTAATTACTGATCGGTGTACTATGATAATACTGCCTGGCACAAGTCATTATCACACCTAATACCAGTAATTACTGATCGGTGTACTATGATAACACTGCCTGGCAAAAGTCATTATCACTCCTAATACCAGTAATTACTGATCGGTGTACTATGATAACACTGCCTGGCAAAAGTCACTATCACACCTAATACCTGTAATTACTGATCGGTGTACTATGGTAACACTGCCTGGCACAAGTCATTATCACACCTAATACCAGTAATTACTGATCGGTGTACTATGGTAACACTGCCTGGCACAAGTCACTATCACACCTAATACCAGTAATTACTGATCGGTGTACTATGGTAACACTGCCTGGCACAAGTCATTATCACACCTAATACCAGTAATTACTGATCGGTGTACTATGGTAACACTGCCTGGCACAAGTCACTATCACACCTAATACCAGTAATTACTGATCGGTGTACTATGGTAACACTGCCTGGCACAAGTCAGGATCACACCTAATACCAGTAATTACTGATCGGTGTACTATGATAACACTGCCAGGCACAAGTCATTATCACACCTAATACCAGTAATTACTGATCGGTGTACTATGATAACACTGCCTGGCACAAGTCATTATCACTCCTAATACCAGTAATTACTGATCGGTGTACTATGATAACACTGCCTGGCACAAGTCATTATCACACCTAATACCAGTAATTACTGATCGGTGTACTATGATAACACTGCCAGGCACAAGTCATTATCACACCTAATACCAGTAATTACTGATCGGTGTACTATGATAACACTGCCTGGCACAAGTCATTATCACTCCTAATACCAGTAATTACTGATCGGTGTACTATGGTAACACTGCCTGGCACAAGTCACTATCACTACTAATACCAGTAATTACTGATCGGTGTACTATGATAACACTGCCTGGCACAAGTCATTATCACTCCTAATACCAGTAATTACTGATCGGTGTACTATGGTAACACTGCCTGGCACAAGTCACTATCACACCTAATACCAGTAATTACTGATCGGTGTACTATGATAACACTGCCTGGCACAAGTCATTATCACTCCTAATACCAGTAATTACTGATCGGTGTACTATGGTAACACTGCCTGGCACAAGTCATTATCACACCTAATACCAGTAATTACTGATAGGTGTACTATGATAACACTGCCTGGCACAAGTCATTATCACACCTAATACCAGTAATTACTGATCGGTGTACTATGGTAACACTGCCTGGCACAAGTCACTATCACTCCTAATACCAGTAATTACTGATCAGGATACTATGGTAACACTGCCTGGCACAAGTCATTATCACACCTAATACCAGTAGTTACTGATCGGTGTACTATGGTAACACTGCCGGGCACAAGTCATTATCACACCTAATACCAGTAATTACTGATCGGTGTACTATGATAACACTGCCTGGCACAAGTCATTATCACACCTAATACCAGTAGTTACTGATCGGTGTACTATGGTAACACTGACTGGCACAAGTCATTATTACACCTAATACCAGTAATTACTGATCGGTGTACTATGGTAACACTGCCTGGCACAAGTCATTATTACACCTAATACCAGTAATTACTGATAGGTGTACTATGTTAACACTGCCTGGCACAAGTCATTATCACACCTAATACCAGTAATTACTGATAGGTGTACTATGGTAACACTGCCTGGCACAAGTCATTATCACACCTAATACCAGTAATTACTGATCGGTGTACTATGATAACACTGCCTGGCACAAGTCATTATCACACCTAATACCAGTAATTACTGATCGGTGTACTATGGTAACACTGCCTGGCACAAGTCATTATTACACCTAATACCAGTAATTACTGATCGGTGTACTATGGTAACACTGCCTGGCACAAGTCACTATCACACCTAATACCAGTAATTACTGATCGGTGTACTATGGTAACACTGCCTGGCACAAGTCATTATCACACCTAATACCAGTAATTACTGATCGGTGTACTATTGTAACACTGCCTGGCACAAGTCATTATCATACCTAATACCAGTAATTACTGATCGGTGTACTATGGTAACACTGCCTGGCACAAGTCATTATCATACCTAATACCAGTAATTAGTGATAGGTGTACTATGGTAACACTGCCTGGCACAAGTCATTATAATACCTAATACCAGTAATTACTGATCGGTGTACTATGGTAACACTGCCTGGCACAAGTCATTATCACACCTAATACCAGTAATTACTGATCGTTGTACTATTATAACACTGCCTGGCACAAGTCATTATCACACCTAATACCAGTAGTTACTGATCGGTGTACTATGGTAACACTGCCTGGCACAAGTCATTATTACACCTAATACCAGTAATTACTGATCGGTGTACTATGGTAACACTGCCTGGCACAAGTCATTATTACACCTAATACCAGTAATTACTGATAGGTGTACTATGGTAACACTGCCTGGCACAAGTCATTATCACACCTAATACCAGTAATTACTGATCGGTGTACTATGGTAACACTGCCTGGCACAAGTCATTATTACACCTAATACCAGTAATTACTGATCGGTGTACTATGGTAACACTGCCTGGCACAAGTCATTATCACACCTAATACCAGTAATTACTGATCGGTGTACTATGGTAACACTGCCTGGCACAAGTCATTATTACACCTAATACCAGTAATTACTGATCGGTGTACTATGGTAACACTGCCTGGCACAAGTCATTATCACACCTAATACCAGTAATTACTGATCGGTGTACTATGATAACACTGCCTGGCACAAGTCACTATCACACCTAATACCAGTAATTACTGATCGGTGTACTATGGTAACACTGCCTGGCACAAGTCATTATCACTCCTAATACCAGTAATTACTGATCGGTGTACTATGGTAACACTGCCTGGCACAAGTCATTATCACACCTAATACCAGTAGTTACTGATCGGTGTACTATGGTAACACTGCCTGGCACAAGTCATTATCACACCTAATACCAGTAATTACTGATCGGTGTACTATGATAACACTGCCTGGCACAAGTCACTATCACACCTAATACCAGTAATTACTGATCGGTGTACTATGGTAACACTGCCTGGCACAAGTCATTATCACTCCTAATACCAGTATTTACTGATCGGTGTACTATGGTAACACTGCCTGGCACAAGTCACTATCACACCTAATACCAGTAATTACTGATCGGTGTACTATGATAACACTGCCTGGCACAAGTCATTATCACACCTAATACCAGTAATTACTGATCGGTGTACTATGGTAACACTGCCCGGCACAAGTCACTATCACACCTAATACCAGTAATTACTGATCGGTGTACTATGATAACACTGCCTGGCACAAGTCATTATCACACCTAATACCAGTAATTACTGATCGGTGTACTATGGTAACACTGCCTGGCACAAGTCACTATCACACCTAATACCAGTAATTACTGATCGGTGTACTATGATAACACTGCCTGGCACAAGTCATTATCACTCCTAATACCAGTAATTACTGATCGGTGTACTATGGTAACACTGCCTGGCACAAGTCATTATCACTCCTAATACCAGTAATTACTGATCGGTGTACTATGGTAACACTGCCTGGCACAAGTCACTATCACACCTAATACCAGTAATTACTGATCGGTGTACTATGATAACACTGCCTGGCACAAGTCATTATCACACCTAATACCAGTAATTACTGATCGGTGTACTATGGTAACACTGCCTGGCACAAGTCAGTATCACACCTAATACCAGTAATTACTGATCGGTGTACTATGGTAACACTGCCTGGCACAAATCAGTATCACACCTAATACCAGTAATTACTGATCGGTGTACTATGGTAACACTGCCTGGCACAAGTCAGTATCACACCTAATACCAGTAATTACTGATCGGTGTACTATGATAACACTGCCTGGCACACGTCATTATCACTCCTAATACCAGTAATTACTGATCGGTGTACTATGGTAACACTGCCTGGTACAAGTCATTCTCACTCCTAATACCAGTAATTACTAATCGGTGTACTATGGTAACACTGCCTGGCACAAGTCATTCTCACACCTAATACCAGTAATTACTGATCGGTGTACTATGATAACACTGCCTGGCACAAGTCATTATCACTCCTAATACCAGTAATTACTGATCGGTGTACTATGGTAACACTGCCTGGCACAAGTCATTATCACTCCTAATACCAGTAATTACTGATCGGTGTACTATGGTAACACTGCCTGGTACAAGTCATTCTCACTCCTAATACCAGTAATTACTAATCGGTGTACTATGGTAACACTGCCTGGCACAAGTCATTCTCACACCTAATACCAGTAATTACTGATCGGTGTACTATGATAACACTGCCTGGCACAAGTCATTATCACACCTAATACCAGTAATTACTGATCGGTGTACTATGATAACACTGCCTGGCACAAGTCATTATCACACCTAATACCAGTAATTACTGATCGGTGTACTATGGTAACACTGCCTGGCACAAGTCATTATTACACCTAATACCAGTAATTACTGATCGGTGTACTATGGTAACACTGCCTGGCACAAGTCATTATTACACCTAATACCAGTAATTACTGATCGGTGTACTATGGTAACACTGCCTGGCACAAGTCATTATTACACCTAATACCAGTAATTACTGATCGGTGTACTATGGTAACACTGCCTGGCACAAGTCATTATCACACCTAATACCAGTAATTACTGATCGGTTTACTATGATAACACTGCCTGGCACAAGTCATTATCACACCTAATACCAGTAATTACTGATCGGTGTACTATGGTAACACTGCCTGGCACAAGTCACTATCACACCTAATACCAGTAATTACTGATCGGTGTACTATGGTAACACTGCCTGGCACAAGTCATTATTACACCTAATACCAGTAATTACTGATCGGTGTACTATGATAACACTGCCTGGCACAAGTCATTATCACTCCTAATACCAGTAATTACTGATCGGTGTACTATGGTAACACTGCCTGGCACAAGTCACTATCACACCTAATACCAGTAATTACTGATCGGTGTACTATGATAACACTGCCTGGCACAAGTCATTATTACACCTAATACCAGTAATTACTGATCGGTGTACTATGGTAACACTGCCCGGCACAAGTCACTATCACACCTAATACCAGTAATTACTGATCGGTGTACTATGGTAACACTGCCTGGCACAAGTCACTATCACACCTAATACCAGTAATTACTAATCGGTGTACTATGGTAACACTGCCTGGCACAAGTCATTATCACACCTAATACCAGTAATTACTGATCGGTGTACTATGGTAACACTGCCTGGCACAAGTCATTATCACTCCTAATACCAGTAATTACTGAACGGTGTACTATGGTAACACTGCCTGGCACAAGTCACTATCACACCTAATACCAGTAATTACTGATCGGTGTACTATGGTAACACTGCCTGGCACAAGTCATTATCACTCCTAATACCAGTAATTACTGATCGGTGTACTATGGTAACACTGCCTGGCACAAGTCACTATCACACCTAATACCAGTAATTACTGATCGGTGTACTATGGTAACACTGCCTGGCACAAGTCACTATCACACCTAATACCGGTAATTACTGATCGGTGTACTATGATAACACTGCCTGGCACAAGTCAGTATCACACCTAATACCAGTAATTACTGATCGGTGTACTATGATAACACTGCCTGGCACAAGTCACTATCACACCTAATACCAGTAATTACTGATCGGTGTACTATGGTAACACTGCCTGGCACAAGTCATTATCACTCCTAATACCAGTAATTACTGATCGGTGTACTATGATAACACTGCCTGGCACAAGTCACTATCACACCTAATACCAGTAATTACTGATCGGTGTACTATGGTAACACTGCCTGGCACAAGTCATTATCACACCTAATACCAGTAATTACTGATCAGTGTACTATGGTAACACTGCCTGGCACAAGTCATTATCACACCTAATACCAGTAATTACTGATCGGTGTACTATGGTAACACTGCCTGGCACAAGTCATTATCACTCCTAATACCAGTAATTACTGATCGGTGTACTATGGTAACACTGCCTGGCACAAGTCACTATCACACCTAATACCAGTAATTACTGATCGGTGTACTATGATAACACTGCCTGGCACAAGTCAGTATCACACCTAATACCAGTAATTACTGATCGGTGTACTATGATAACACTGCCTGGCACAAGTCACTATCACACCTAATACCAGTAATTACTGATCGGTGTACTATGGTAACACTGCCTGGCACAAGTCATTATCACTCCTAATACCAGTAATTACTGATCGGTGTACTATGATAACACTGCCTGGCACAAGTCACTATCACACCTAATACCAGTAATTACTGATCGGTGTACTATGGTAACACTGCCTGGCACAAGTCATTATCACACCTAATACCAGTAATTACTGATCGGTGTACTATGGTAACACTGCCTGGCACAAGTCATTATCACACCTAATACCAGTAATTACTGATCGGTGTACTATGGTAACACTGCCTGGCACAAGTCATTATCACTCCTAATACCAGTAATTACTGATCGGTGTACTATGGTAACACTGCCTGGCACAAGTCACTATCACACCTAATACCAGTAATTACTGATCGGTGTACTATGATAACACTGCCTGGCACAAGTCATTATCACTCCTAATACCAGTAATTACTGATCGGTGTACTATGGTAACACTGCCTGGCACAAGTCATTATCACACCTAATACCAGTAATTACTGATCGGTGTACTATGATAACACTGCCTGGCACAAGTCACTATCACACCTAATACCAGTAATTACTGATCGGTGTACTATGATAACACTGCCTGGCACAAGTCATTATCACTCCTAATACCAGTAATTACTGATCGGTGTACTATGATAACACTGCCTGGCACAAGACATTATCACACCTAATACCAGTAATTACTGATTGGTGTACTATGATAACACTGCCTGGCACAAGTCACTATCACACCTAATACCAGTAATTACTGATCGGTGTACTATGATAACACTGCCTGGCACAAGTCATTATTACACCTAATACCAGTAATTACTGATCGGTGTTCTATGGTAACACTGCCTGGCACAAGTCACTATCACACCTAATACCAGTAATTACTGATCGGTGTTCTATGGTAACACTGCCTGGCACAAGTCATTATCACACCTAATACCAGTAATTACTGATCGGTGTACTATGATAACACTGCCTGGCACAAGTCATTATCACTCCTAATACCAGTAATTACTGATCGGTGTACTATGATAACACTGCCTGGCACAAATCATTCTCACTCCTAATACCAGTAATTACTGATCGGTGTACTATGGTAACACTGCCTGGCACAAGTCATTATCACACCTAATACCAGTAATTACTGATCGGTGTACTATGATAACACTGCCTGGCACAAGTCATTATCACTCCTAATACCAGTAATTACTGATCGGTGTACTATGGTAACACTGCCTGGCACAAGTCACTATCACACCTATTACCAGTAATTACTGATCGGTGTACTATGATAACACTGCCTGGCACAAATCATTCTCACTCCTAATACCAGTAATTACTGATCGGTGTACTATGGTAACACTGCCTGGCACAAGTCATTATTACACCTAATACCAGTAATTACTGATCGGTGTACTATGGTAACACTGCCTGGTACAAGTCATTCTCACACCTAATACCAGTAATTACTGATCGGTGTACTATGATAACACTGCCTGGCACAAGTCATTATTACACCTAATACCAGTAATTACTGATCGGTGTACTATGATAACACTGCCTGGCACAAGTCATTATCACACCTAATACCAGTAATTACTGATCGGTGTTCTATGGTAACACTGCCTGGCACAAGTCACTATCACACCTAATACCAGTAATTACTGATCGGTGTTCTATGGTAACACTGCCTGGCACAAGTCATTATCACACCTAATACCAGTAATTACTGATCGGTGTACTATGATAACACTGCCTGGCACAAGTCATTATCACTCCTAATACCAGTAATTACTGATCGGTGTACTATGATAACACTGCCTGGCACAAATCATTCTCACTCCTAATACCAGTAATTACTGATCGGTGTACTATGGTAACACTGCCTGGCACAAGTCATTATCACACCTAATACCAGTAATTACTGATCGGTGTACTATGATAACACTGCCTGGCACAAGTCATTATCACTCCTAATACCAGTAATTACTGATCGGTGTACTATGGTAACACTGCCTGGCACAAGTCACTATCACACCTATTACCAGTAATTACTGATCGGTGTACTATGATAACACTGCCTGGCACAAATCATTCTCACTCCTAATACCAGTAATTACTGATCGGTGTACTATGGTAACACTGCCTGGCACAAGTCATTATTACACCTAATACCAGTAATTACTGATCGGTGTACTATGGTAACACTGCCTGGTACAAGTCATTCTCACACCTAATACCAGTAATTACTGATCGGTGTACTATGGTAACACTGCCTGGCACAAGTCATTATTACACCTAATACCAGTAATTACTGATCGGTGTACTATGGTAACACTGCCTGTCACAAGTCATTATCACTCCTAATACCAGTAATTACTGATCGGTGTACTATGATAACACTGCCTGGCACAAGTCATTATCACTCCTAATACCAGTAATTACTGATCGGTGTACTATGATAACACTGCCTGGCACAAGTTATTATCACTCCTAATACCAGTAATTACTGATCGGTGTACTATGGTAACACTGCCTGGCACAAGTCATTATCACACCTAATACCAGTAATTACTGATCGGTGTACTATGATAACACTGCCTGGCACAAGTCATTATCACTCCTAATACCAGTAATTACTGATCGGTGTACTATGATAACACTGCCTGGCACAAATCATTCTCACTCCTAATACCAGTAATTACTGATCGGTGTACTATGGTAACACTGCCTGGCACAAGTCATTATTACACCTAATACCAGTAATTACTGATCGGTGTACTATGGTAACACTGCCTGGCACAAGTCATTATCACACCTAATACCAGTAATTACTGATCGGTGTACTATGGTAACACTGCCTGGTACAAGTCATTATCACACCTAATACCAGTAATTACTGATCGGTGTACTATGATAACACTGCCTGGCACAAGTCATTATCACTCCTAATACCAGTAATTACTGATCGGTGTACTATGGTAACACTGCCTGGCACAAGTCACTATCACACCTAATACCAGTAATTACTGATCGGTGTACTATGATAACACTGCCTGGCACAAGTCATTATTACACCTAATACCAGTAATTACTGATCGGTGTACTATGGTAACACTGCCCGGCACAAGTCACTATCACACCTAATACCAGTAATTACTGATCGGTGTACTATGGTAACACTGCCTGGCACAAGTCACTATCACACCTAATACCAGTAATTACTAATCGGTGTACTATGGTAACACTGCCTGGCACAAGTCATTATCACACCTAATACCAGTAATTACTGATCGGTGTACTATGGTAACACTGCCTGGCACAAGTCATTATCACTCCTAATACCAGTAATTACTGAACGGTGTACTATGGTAACACTGCCTGGCACAAGTCACTATCACACCTAATACCAGTAATTACTGATCGGTGTACTATGGTAACACTGCCTGGCACAAGTCATTATCACTCCTAATACCAGTAATTACTGATCGGTGTACTATGGTAACACTGCCTGGCACAAGTCACTATCACACCTAATACCAGTAATTACTGATCGGTGTACTATGGTAACACTGCCTGGCACAAGTCACTATCACACCTAATACCGGTAATTACTGATCGGTGTACTATGATAACACTGCCTGGCACAAGTCAGTATCACACCTAATACCAGTAATTACTGATCGGTGTACTATGATAACACTGCCTGGCACAAGTCACTATCACACCTAATACCAGTAATTACTGATCGGTGTACTATGGTAACACTGCCTGGCACAAGTCATTATCACTCCTAATACCAGTAATTACTGATCGGTGTACTATGATAACACTGCCTGGCACAAGTCACTATCACACCTAATACCAGTAATTACTGATCGGTGTACTATGGTAACACTGCCTGGCACAAGTCATTATCACACCTAATACCAGTAATTACTGATCAGTGTACTATGGTAACACTGCCTGGCACAAGTCATTATCACACCTAATACCAGTAATTACTGATCGGTGTACTATGGTAACACTGCCTGGCACAAGTCATTATCACTCCTAATACCAGTAATTACTGATCGGTGTACTATGGTAACACTGCCTGGCACAAGTCACTATCACACCTAATACCAGTAATTACTGATCGGTGTACTATGATAACACTGCCTGGCACAAGTCAGTATCACACCTAATACCAGTAATTACTGATCGGTGTACTATGATAACACTGCCTGGCACAAGTCACTATCACACCTAATACCAGTAATTACTGATCGGTGTACTATGGTAACACTGCCTGGCACAAGTCATTATCACTCCTAATACCAGTAATTACTGATCGGTGTACTATGATAACACTGCCTGGCACAAGTCACTATCACACCTAATACCAGTAATTACTGATCGGTGTACTATGGTAACACTGCCTGGCACAAGTCATTATCACACCTAATACCAGTAATTACTGATCGGTGTACTATGGTAACACTGCCTGGCACAAGTCATTATCACACCTAATACCAGTAATTACTGATCGGTGTACTATGGTAACACTGCCTGGCACAAGTCATTATCACTCCTAATACCAGTAATTACTGATCGGTGTACTATGGTAACACTGCCTGGCACAAGTCACTATCACACCTAATACCAGTAATTACTGATCGGTGTACTATGATAACACTGCCTGGCACAAGTCATTATCACTCCTAATACCAGTAATTACTGATCGGTGTACTATGGTAACACTGCCTGGCACAAGTCATTATCACACCTAATACCAGTAATTACTGATCGGTGTACTATGATAACACTGCCTGGCACAAGTCACTATCACACCTAATACCAGTAATTACTGATCGGTGTACTATGATAACACTGCCTGGCACAAGTCATTATCACTCCTAATACCAGTAATTACTGATCGGTGTACTATGATAACACTGCCTGGCACAAGACATTATCACACCTAATACCAGTAATTACTGATTGGTGTACTATGATAACACTGCCTGGCACAAGTCACTATCACACCTAATACCAGTAATTACTGATCGGTGTACTATGATAACACTGCCTGGCACAAGTCATTATTACACCTAATACCAGTAATTACTGATCGGTGTTCTATGGTAACACTGCCTGGCACAAGTCACTATCACACCTAATACCAGTAATTACTGATCGGTGTTCTATGGTAACACTGCCTGGCACAAGTCATTATCACACCTAATACCAGTAATTACTGATCGGTGTACTATGATAACACTGCCTGGCACAAGTCATTATCACTCCTAATACCAGTAATTACTGATCGGTGTACTATGATAACACTGCCTGGCACAAATCATTCTCACTCCTAATACCAGTAATTACTGATCGGTGTACTATGGTAACACTGCCTGGCACAAGTCATTATCACACCTAATACCAGTAATTACTGATCGGTGTACTATGATAACACTGCCTGGCACAAGTCATTATCACTCCTAATACCAGTAATTACTGATCGGTGTACTATGGTAACACTGCCTGGCACAAGTCACTATCACACCTATTACCAGTAATTACTGATCGGTGTACTATGATAACACTGCCTGGCACAAATCATTCTCACTCCTAATACCAGTAATTACTGATCGGTGTACTATGGTAACACTGCCTGGCACAAGTCATTATTACACCTAATACCAGTAATTACTGATCGGTGTACTATGGTAACACTGCCTGGTACAAGTCATTCTCACACCTAATACCAGTAATTACTGATCGGTGTACTATGATAACACTGCCTGGCACAAGTCATTATTACACCTAATACCAGTAATTACTGATCGGTGTACTATGATAACACTGCCTGGCACAAGTCATTATCACACCTAATACCAGTAATTACTGATCGGTGTTCTATGGTAACACTGCCTGGCACAAGTCACTATCACACCTAATACCAGTAATTACTGATCGGTGTTCTATGGTAACACTGCCTGGCACAAGTCATTATCACACCTAATACCAGTAATTACTGATCGGTGTACTATGATAACACTGCCTGGCACAAGTCATTATCACTCCTAATACCAGTAATTACTGATCGGTGTACTATGATAACACTGCCTGGCACAAATCATTCTCACTCCTAATACCAGTAATTACTGATCGGTGTACTATGGTAACACTGCCTGGCACAAGTCATTATCACACCTAATACCAGTAATTACTGATCGGTGTACTATGATAACACTGCCTGGCACAAGTCATTATCACTCCTAATACCAGTAATTACTGATCGGTGTACTATGGTAACACTGCCTGGCACAAGTCACTATCACACCTATTACCAGTAATTACTGATCGGTGTACTATGATAACACTGCCTGGCACAAATCATTCTCACTCCTAATACCAGTAATTACTGATCGGTGTACTATGGTAACACTGCCTGGCACAAGTCATTATTACACCTAATACCAGTAATTACTGATCGGTGTACTATGGTAACACTGCCTGGTACAAGTCATTCTCACACCTAATACCAGTAATTACTGATCGGTGTACTATGGTAACACTGCCTGGCACAAGTCATTATTACACCTAATACCAGTAATTACTGATCGGTGTACTATGGTAACACTGCCTGTCACAAGTCATTATCACTCCTAATACCAGTAATTACTGATCGGTGTACTATGATAACACTGCCTGGCACAAGTCATTATCACTCCTAATACCAGTAATTACTGATCGGTGTACTATGATAACACTGCCTGGCACAAGTTATTATCACTCCTAATACCAGTAATTACTGATCGGTGTACTATGGTAACACTGCCTGGCACAAGTCATTATCACACCTAATACCAGTAATTACTGATCGGTGTACTATGATAACACTGCCTGGCACAAGTCATTATCACTCCTAATACCAGTAATTACTGATCGGTGTACTATGATAACACTGCCTGGCACAAATCATTCTCACTCCTAATACCAGTAATTACTGATCGGTGTACTATGGTAACACTGCCTGGCACAAGTCATTATTACACCTAATACCAGTAATTACTGATCGGTGTACTATGGTAACACTGCCTGGCACAAGTCATTATCACACCTAATACCAGTAATTACTGATCGGTGTACTATGGTAACACTGCCTGGTACAAGTCATTATCACACCTAATACCAGTAATTACTGATCGGTGTACTATGATAACACTGCCTGGCACAAGTTATTATCACTCCTAATACCAGTAATTACTGATCGGTGTACTATGATAACACTGCCTGGCACAAGTTATTATCACTCCTAATACCAGTAATTACTGATCGGTGTACTATGGTAACACTGCCTGGCACAAGTCATTATTACACCTAATACCAGTAATTACTGATCGGTGTACTATGGTAACACTGCCTGGTACAAGTCATTATCACACCTAATACCAGTAATTACTGATCGGTGTACTATGATAACACTGCCTGGCACAAGTCATTATCACTCCTAATATTAGTAATTACTGATCGGTGTACTATGGTAACACTGCCTGTCACAAGTCATTATCACTCCTAATACCAGTAATTACTGATCGGTGTTCTATGGTAACACTGCCTGGCACAAGTCATTATCACACCTAATACCAGTAATTACTGATCGGTGTACTATGATAACACTGCCTGGCACAAGTCATTATCACTCCTAATACCAGTAATTACTGATCGGTGTACTATGATAACACTGCCTGGCACAAATCATTCTCACTCCTAATACCAGTAATTACTGATCGGTGTACTATGGTAACACTGCCTGGCACAAGTCATTATCACACCTAATACCAGTAATTACTGATCGGTGTACTATGATAACACTGCCTGGCACAAGTCATTATCACTCCTAATACCAGTAATTACTGATCGGTGTACTATGGTAACACTGCCTGGCACAAGTCACTATCACACCTATTACCAGTAATTACTGATCGGTGTACTATGATAACACTGCCTGGCACAAATCATTCTCACTCCTAATACCAGTAATTACTGATCGGTGTACTATGGTAACACTGCCTGGCACAAGTCATTATTACACCTAATACCAGTAATTACTGATCGGTGTACTATGGTAACACTGCCTGGTACAAGTCATTCTCACACCTAATACCAGTAATTACTGATCGGTGTACTATGGTAACACTGCCTGGCACAAGTCATTATTACACCTAATACCAGTAATTACTGATCGGTGTACTATGGTAACACTGCCTGGCACAAGTCATTATCACTCCTAATACCAGTAATTACTGATCGGTGTACTATGATAACACTGCCTGGCACAAGTTATTATCACTCCTAATACCAGTAATTACTGATCGGTGTACTATGGTAACACTGCCTGGCACAAGTCATTATCACACCTAATACCAGTAATTACTGATCGGTGTACTATGATAACACTGCCTGGCACAAGTCATTATCACTCCTAATACCAGTAATTACTGATCGGTGTACTATGATAACACTGCCTGGCACAAATCATTCTCACTCCTAATACCAGTAATTACTGATCGGTGTACTATGGTAACACTGCCTGGCACAAGTCATTATTACACCTAATACCAGTAATTACTGATCGGTGTACTATGGTAACACTGCCTGGTACAAGTCATTATCACACCTAATACCAGTAATTACTGATCGGTGTACTATGGTAACACTGCCTGGCACAAGTCATTATCACACCTAATACCAGTAATTACTGATCGGTGTACTATGATAACACTGCCTGGCACAAGTCATTATCACTCCTAATACCAGTAATTACTGATCGGTGTACTATGGTAACACTGCCTGGTACAAGTCATTATCACACCTAATACCAGTAATTACTGATCGGTGTACTATGATAACACTGCCTGGCACAAGTCATTATCACTCCTAATACCAGTAATTACTGATCGGTCTACTATGATAACACTGCCTGGCACAAGTCATTATCACTCCTAATACCAGTAATTACTGATCGGTGTACTATGATAACACTGCCTGGCACAAGTCATTATCACTCCTAATACCAGTAATTACTGATCGGTGTACTATGATAACACTGCCTGGCACAAGTCATTATCACTCCTAATACCAGTAATTACTGATCGGTGTACTATGATAACACTGCCTGGCACAAGTCATTCTCACTCCTAATACCAGTAATTACTGATCGGTGTACTATGGTAACACTGCCTGGCACAAGTCATTATTACACCTAATACCAGTAATTACTGATCGGTGTACTATGGTAACACTGCCTGGTACAAGTCATTATCACACCTAATACCAGTAATTACTGATCGGTGTACTATGGTAACACTGCCTGGCACAAGTCATTATCACACCTAATACCAGTAATTACTGATCGGTGTACTATGATAACACTGCCTGGCACAAGTCATTATCACTCCTAATACCAGTAATTACTGATCGGTGTACTATGGTAACACTGCCTGGTACAAGTCATTATCACACCTAATACCAGTAATTACTGATCGGTGTACTATGATAACACTGCCTGGCACAAGTCATTATCACTCCTAATACCAGTAATTACTGATCGGTCTACTATGATAACACTGCCTGGCACAAGTCATTATCACTCCTAATACCAGTAATTACTGATCGGTGTACTATGATAACACTGCCTGGCACAAGTCATTATCACTCCTAATACCAGTAATTACTGATCGGTGTACTATGATAACACTGCCTGGCACAAGTCATTATCACTCCTAATACCAGTAATTACTGATCGGTGTACTATGGTAACACTGCCTGGCACAAGTCATTCTCACACCTAATACCAGTAATTACTGATCGGTGTACTATGATAACACTGCCTGGTACAAGTCATTATTACACCTAATACCAGTAATTACTGATCGGTGTACTATGATAACACTGCCTGGCACAAGTCACTATCACACCTAATATCAGTAATTACTGATCGGTGTACTATGATAACACTGCCTGGCACAAGTCACTATCACACCTAATACCAGTAATTGCTGATCGGTGTACTATGGTAACACTGCCTGGCACAAGTCATTATCACTCCTAATACCAGTAATTACTGATCGGTGTACTATGGTAACACTGCCTGGCACAAGTCATTATCACACCTAATACCAGTAATTACTGATCGGTGCACTATGATAACACTGCCTGGCACAAGTCATTATTACACCTAATACCAGTAATTACTGATCGGTGTACTATGATAACACTGCCTGGCACAAGTCACTATCACACCTAATACCAGTAATTACTGATCGGTGTACTATGGTAACACTGCCTGGCACAAGTCATTATTACACCTAATACCAGTAATTACTGATCGGTGTACTATGATAACACTGCCTGGCACAAGTCACTATCACACCTAATACCAGTAATTACTGATCGGTGTACTATGGTAACACTGCCTGGCACAAGTCATTATTACACCTAATACCAGTAATTACTGATCGGTGTACTATGATAACACTGCCTGGCACAAGTCATTATCACACCTAATACCAGTAATTACTGATCGGTGTACTATGGTAACACTGCCTGGCACAAGTCATTATTACACCTAATACCAGTAGTTACTGATCGGTGTACTATGGTAACACTGCCTGGCACAAGTCATTATTACACCTAATACCAGTAATTACTGATCGGTGTACTATGGTAACACTGCCTGGCACAAGTCACTATCACACCTAATACCAGTAGTTACTGATCGGTGTACTATGGTAACACTGCCTGGCACAAGTCATTATTACACCTAATACCAGTAATTACTGATCGGTGTACTATGGTAACACTGCCTGGTACAAGTCATTATCACACCTAATACCAGTAATTACTGATCGGTGTACTATGGTAACACTGCCTGGCACAAGTCATTATCACTCCTAATACCAGTAATTACTGATCGGTGTACTATGGTAACACTGCCTGGTACAAGTCATTATCACACCTAATACCAGTAATTACTAATCGGTGTACTATGATAACACTGCCTGGCACAAGTCATTATCACACCTAATACCAGTAATTACTGATCTGTGTACTATGATAACACTGCCTGGCACAAGTCATTATCACACCTAATATCAGTAATTACTGATCGGTGTACTATGATAACACTGCCTGGCACAAGTCATTATCACACCTAATACCAGTAATTACTGATCTGTGTACTATGATAACACTGCCTGGCACAAGTCATTATCACACCTAATATCAGTAATTACTGATCGGTGTACTATGGTAACACAGCCTGGCACAAGTCATTATCACTCCTAATACCAGTAATTACTGATCGGTGTACTATGGTAACACTGCCTGGCACAAGTCATTATCACTCCTAATACCAGTAATTACTGATCGGTGTACTATGATAACACTGCCTGGCACAAGTCACTATCACACCTAATACCAGTAATTACTGATCGGTGTACTATGGTAACACTGCCTGGCACAAGTCACTATCACACCTAATATCAGTAATTACTGATCGGTGTACTATGGTAACACTGCCTGGCACAAGTCACTATCACACCTAATACCAGTAATTACTGATCGGTGTACTATGATAACACTGCCTGGCACAAGTCACTATCACACCTAATATCAGTAATTACTGATCGGTGTACTATGATAACACTGCCTGGCACAAGTCATTATCACTCCTAATACCAGTAATTACTGATCGGTGTACTATGGTAACACTGCCTGGCACAAGTCATTATCACACCTAATATCAGTAATTACTGATCGGTGTACTATGATAACACTGCCTGGCACAAGTCATTATCACTCCTAATACCAGTAATTACTGATCGGTGTACTATGATAACACTGCCTGGCACAAGTCACTATCACACCTAATATCAGTAATTACTGATCGGTGTACTATGATAACACTGCCTGGCACAAGTCATTATTACACCTAATACCAGTAATTACTGATCGGTGTACTATGGTAACACTGCCTGGCACAAGTCATTATCACACCTAATATCAGTAATTACTGATCGGTGTACTATGATAACACTGCCTGGCACAAGTCATTATTACACCTAATACCAGTAATTACTGATCGGTGTACTATGGTAACACTGCCTGGCACAAGTCATTATCACTCCTAATACCAGTAATTACTGATCGGTGTACTATGATAACACTGCCTGGCACAAGTCATTATTACACCTAATACCAGTAATTACTGATCGGTGTACTATGGTAACACTGCCTGGCACAAGTCATTATTACACCTAATACCAGTAATTACTGATCGGTGTACAATGGTAACACTGCCTGGCACAAGTCATTATCACACCTAATACCAGTAGTTACTGATCGGTGTACTATGATAACACTGCCTGGCACAAGTCATTATCACACCTAATACCAGTAGTTACTGATCGGTGTACTATGGTAACACTGCCTGGCACAAGTCATTATTACACCTAATACCAGTAATTACTGATCGGTGTACAATGGTAACACTGCCTGGCACAAGTCATTATCACACCTAATACCAGTAGTTACTGATCGGTGTACTATGATAACACTGCCTGGCACAAGTCATTATCACACCTAATACCAGTAATTACTGATCGGTGTACTATGATAACACTGCCTGACACAAGTCATTATCACTCCTAATATTAGTAATTACTGATCGGTGTACTATGATAACACTGCCTGACACAAGTCATTATCACTCCTAATATTAGTAATTACTGATCGGTGTACTATGGTAACACTGCCTGGCACAAGTCACTATCACTCCTAATACCAGTAATTACTGATCGGTGTACTATGGTAACACTGCCTGGCACAAGTCACTATCACTCCTAATACCAGTAATTACTGATCGGTGTACTATGATAACACTGCCTGGCACAAGTCATTATCACACCTAATACCAGTAATTACTGATCGGTGTACTATGGTAACACTGCCTGGCACAAGTCATTCTCACTCCTAATACCAGTAATTACTGATCGGTGTACTATGATAACACTGCCTGGCACAAGTCATTATCACACCTAATATCAGTAATTACTGATCGGTGTACTATGGTAACACTGCCTGGCACAAGTCACTATCACTCCTAATACCAGTAATTACTGATCGGTGTACTATGGTAACACTTCCTGGCACAAGTCATTATCACACCTAATACCAGTAATTACTGATAGGTGTACTATGATAACACTGCTTGGCACAAGTCATTATCACACCTAATACCAGTAATTACTGATCGGTGTACTATGATAATACTGCCTGGCACAAGTCATTATCACACCTAATACCAGTAATTACTGATCGGTCTACTATGATAATACTGCCTGGCACAAGTCATTATCACACCTAATATCAGTAATTACTGATCGGTCTACTATGATAATACTGCCTGGCACAAGTCATTATCACACCTAATACCAGTAATTACTGATCGGTGTACTATGGTAACACTGCCTGGCACAAGTCATTATCACACCTAATATCAGTAATTACTGATCGGTGTACTATGATAACACTGCCTGGCACAAGTCATTATTACACCTAATACCAGTAATTACTGATCGGTGTACTATGGTAACACTGCCTGGCACAAGTCATTATCACTCCTAATACCAGTAATTACTGATCGGTGTACTATGATAACACTGCCTGGCACAAGTCATTATTACACCTAATACCAGTAATTACTGATCGGTGTACTATGGTAACACTGCCTGGCACAAGTCACTATTACACCTAATACCAGTAATTACTGATCGGTGTACTATGGTAACACTGCCTGGCACAAGTCATTATTACACCTAATACCAGTAATTACTGATCGGTGTACTATGATAACACTGCCTGGCACAAGTCATTATCACACCTAATACCAGTAATTACTGATCGGTGTACTATGGTAACACTGCCTGACACAAGTCATTATCACTCCTAATACCAGTAATTACTGATCGGTGTACTATGGTAACACTGCCTGGCACAAGTCATTATCACACCTAATACCAGTAATTACTGATCGGTCTACTATGATAATACTGCCTGGCACAAGTCATTATCACACCTAATACCAGTAATTACTGATCGGTGTACTATGATAACACTGCCTGGCACAAGTCACTATCACTCCTAATACCAGTAATTACTGATCGGTGTACTATGGTAACACTTCCTGGCACAAGTCATTATCACACCTAATACCAGTAATTACTGATAGGTGTACTATGATAACACTGCTTGGCACAAGTCATTATCACACCTAATACCAGTAATTACTGATCGGTGTACTATGGTAACACTGCCTGGCACAAGTCATTATCACACCTAATACCAGTAATTACTGATAGGTGTAATATGATAACACTGCTTGGCACAAGTCATTATCACACCTAATACCAGTAATTACTGATCGGTGTACTATGGTAACACTGCCTGGCACAAGTCATTATCACACCTAATACCAGTAATTACTGATAGGTGTACTATGATAACACTGCTTGGCACAAGTCATTATCACACCTAATACCAGTAATTACTGATCGGTGTACTATGGTAACACTGCCTGGCACAAGTCATTCTCACTCCTAATACCAGTAATTACTGATCGGTGTACTATGGTAACACTGCCTGGCACAAGTCATTATCACACCTAATACCAGTAATTACTGATCGGTGTACTATGATAACACTGCCTTGCACAGTCATTATCACACCTAATACCAGTAATTACTGATCGGTGTACTATGATAACACTGCCTGGCACAAGTCATTATCACACCCAGTACCAGTAATTACTGATCGGTGTACTATGGTAACACTGCCTGGCACAAGTCATTCTCACTCCTAATACCAGTAATTACTGATCGGTGTACTATGATAACACTGCCTGGCACAAGTCATTATCACACCTAATACCAGTAATTACTGATCGGTGTACTATGATAACACTGCCTGGCACAAGTCATTATCACACCTAATACCAGTAATTACTGATCGGTGTACTATGGTAACACTGCCTGGCACAAGTCATTATCACACCCAGTACCAGTAATTACTGATCGGTGTACTATGGTAACACTGCCTGGCACAAGTCATTCTCACTCCTAATACCAGTAATTACTGATCGGTGTACTATGATAACACTGCCTGGCACAAGTCATTATCACACCTAATACCAGTAATTACTGATCGGTGTACTATGATAACACTGCCTGGCACGAGTCATTATCACACCTAATATCAGTAATTACTGATCGGTCTACTATGATAATACTGCCTGGCACAAGTCACTATCACACCTAATACCAGTAATTTCTGATCGGTGTACTATGGTAACACTGCCTGGCACAAGTCATTATCACACCTAATACCAGTAATTACTGATCGGTTTACTATGATAACACTGCCTGGCACAAGTCATTATCACACCTAATACCAGTAATTACTGATCGGTGTACTATGGTAACACTGCCTGGCACAAGTCATTATTACACCCAATACCAGTAATTACTGATCGGTGTACTATGCTAACACTGCCTGGCACAAGTCATTATCACTCCTAATACCAGTAATTACTGATCGGTGTACTATGGTAACACTTCCTGGCACAAGTCATTATCACACCTAATACCAGTAATTACTGATCGGTGTACTATGATAACACTGCCTGGCACGAGTCATTATCACACCTAATACCAGTAATTACTGATCGGTTTACTATGATAACACTGCCTGGCACAAGTCATTATCACACCTAATACCAGTAATTACTGATCGGTGTACTATGGTAACACTGCCTGGCACAAGTCATTATTACACCCAATACCAGTAATTACTGATCGGTGTACTATGATAACACTGCCTGGCACAAGTCATTCTCACTCCTAATACCAGTAATTACTGATCGGTGTACTATGATAACACTGCCTGGCACAAGTCATTATCACTCCTAATACCAGTAATTACTGATAGGTGTACTATGATAACACTGCCTGGCACAAGTCATTATCACTCCTAATACCAGTAATTACTGATCGGTGTACTATGGTAACACTGCCTGGCACAAGTCATTATTACACCCAATACCAGTAATTACTGATCGGTGTACTATGATAACACTGCCTGGCACAAGTCATTCTCACTCCTAATACCAGTAATTACTGATCGGTGTACTATGATAACACTGCCTGGCACAAGTCATTATTACACCCAATACCAGTAATTACTGATCGGTGTACTATGGTAACACTGCCTGGCACAAGTCACTATCACACCTAATACCAGTAATTTCTGATCGGTGTACTATGGTAACACTGCCTGGCACAAGTCATTATCACACCTAATACCAGTAATTACTGATCGGTTTACTATGATAACACTGCCTGGCACAAGTCATTATCACACCTAATACCAGTAATTACTGATCGGTGTACTATGGTAACACTGCCTGGCACAAGTCATTATTACACCCAATACCAGTAATTACTGATCGGTGTACTATGATAACACTGCCTGGCACAAGTCATTATCACTCCTAATACCAGTAATTACTGATAGGTGTACTATGATAACACTGCCTGGCACAAGTCATTATCACTCCTAATACCAGTAATTACTGATCGGTGTACTATGGTAACACTGCCTGGCACAAGTCATTATTACACCCAATACCAGTAATTACTGATCGGTGTACTATGATAACACTGCCTGGCACAAGTCATTCTCACTCCTAATACCAGTAATTACTGATCGGTGTACTATGATAACACTGCCTGGCACAAGTCATTATTACACCCAATACCAGTAATTACTGATCGGTGTACTATGGTAACACTGCCTGGCACAAGTCACTATCACACCTAATACCAGTAGTTACTGATCGGTGTACTATGATAACACTGCCTGGCACAAGTCATTATCACACCTAATACCTGTAATTACTGATCGGTGTACTATGGTAACACTGCCTGGCACAAGTCATTATCACACCTAATACCAGTAATTACTGATCGGTGTACTATGGTAACACTGCCTGGCACAAGTCATTATCACACCTAATACCAGTAGTTACTGATCGGTGTACTATGGTAACACTGCCTGGCACAAGTCATTATCACTCCTAATACCAGTAGTTACTGATCGGTGTACTATGATAACACTGCCTGGCACAAGTCATTATCACACCTAATACCTGTAATTACTGATCGGTGTACTATGGTAACACTGCCTGGCACAAGTCATTATCACACCTAATACCAGTAATTACTGATCGGTGTACTATGGTAACACTGCCTGGCACAAGTCATTATCACACCTAATACCAGTAGTTACTGATCGGTGTACTATGGTAACACTGCCTGGCACAAGTCATTATCACACCTAATACCAGTAATTACTGATCGGTGTACTATGATAACACTGCCTGGCACAAGTCATTATCACACCTAATACCAGTAATTACTGATCGGTGTACTATGATAACACTGCCTGGCACAAGTCATTATCACTCCTAATACCAGTAATTACTGATCGGTGTACTATGGTAACACTGCCTGGCACAAGTCACTATCACACCTAATACCAGTAATTACTGATCGGTGTACTATGATAACACTGCCTGGCACAAGTCACTATCACACCTAATACCAGTAATTACTGATCGGTGTACTATGGTAACACTGCCTGGCACAAGTCATTATTACACCTAATACCAGTAATTACTGATCGGTGTACTATGGTAACACTGCCTGGCACAAGTCATTATTACACCTAATACCAGTAATTACTGATCGGTGTACTATGGTAACACTGCCTGGCACAAGTCACTATTACACCTAATACCAGTAATTACTGATCGGTGTACTATGATAACACTGCCTGGCACAAGTCACTATCACACCTAATACCAGTAATTACTGATCAGTGTACTATGGTAACACTGCCTGGCACAAGTCATTATGACACCTAATACCAGTAATTACTGATCGGTGTACCATGATAACACTGCCTGGCACAAGTCATTATCACACCTAATACCAGTAATTACTGATCGGTGTACTATGATAACACTGCCTGGCTCAAGTCATTTTCACACCTAATACCAGTAATTACTGATCGGTGTACTATGGTAACACTGCCTGGCACAAGTCACTATCACACCTAATACCAGTAATTACTGATCGGTGTACTATGGTAACACTGCCTGGCACAAGTCATTATCACTCCTAATACCAGTAATTACTGATCGGTGTACTATGATAACACTGCCTGGCACAAGTCATTATCACACCTAATACCAGTAATTACTGATCGGTGTACTATGGTAACACTGCCTGGCACAAGTCATTATCACACCTAATACCAGTAATTACTGATCGGTGTACTATGATAGCACTGCCTGGCACAAGTCATTATCACACCTAATATCAGTAATTACTGATCGGTGTACTATGATAACACTGCCTGGCACAAGTCATTATCACACATAATACCAGTAATTACTGATCGGTGTACTATGATAACACTGCCTGGCACAAGTCACTATCACTCCTAATACCAGTAATTACTGATCGGTGTACTATGATAACACTGCCTGGCACAAGTCATTATCACACCTAATATCAGTAATTACTGATCGGTGTACTATGATAACACTGCCTGGCACAAGTCACTATCACTACTAATACCAGTAATTATTGATCGGTGTACTATGGTAACACTGCCTGGCACAAGTCATTATCACTCCTAATACCAGTAATTACTGATCGGTGTACTATGATAACACTGCCTGGCACAAGTCATTATCACACCTAATACCAGTATTTACTGATCGGTGTACTATGGTAACACTGCCTGGCACAAGTCATTATCACACCTAATACCAGTAATTACTGATCGGTGTACTATGGTAACACTGCCTGGCACAAGTCACTATCACTCCTAATACCAGTAATTACTGATCGGTGTACTATGATAACACTGCCTGGCACAAGTCACTATCACTCCTAATACCAGTAATTACTGATCGGTGTACTATGATAACACTGCCTGGCACAAGTCACTATTACACCTAATACCAGTAATTACTGATCGGTGTACTATGGTAACACTGCCTGGCACAAGCCATTATCACACCTAATACCAGTAATTACTGATCGGTGTACTATGATAACACTGCCTGGCACAAGTTATTATCACACTTAATACCAGTAATTACTGATCGGTGTACTATGGTAACACTGCCTGGCACAAGTCATTATCACACCTAATACCAGTAATTACTGATCGGTGTACTATGGTAACACTGCCTGGCACAAGTCACTATCACTCCTAATACCAGTAATTACTGATCGGTGTACTATGATAACACTGCCTGGCACAAGTCACTATCACTCCTAATACCAGTAATTACTGATCGGTGTACTATGATAACACTGCCTGGCACAAGTCACTATTACACCTAATACCAGTAATTACTGATCGGTGTACTATGGTAACACTGCCTGGCACAAGCCATTATCACACCTAATACCAGTAATTACTGATCGGTGTACTATGATAACACTGCCTGGCACAAGTTATTATCACACTTAATACCAGTAATTACTGATCGGTGTACTATGGTAACACTGCCTGGCACAAGTCATTATCACACCTAATACCAGTAATTACTGATCGGTGTACTATGGTAACACTGCCTGGCACAAGCCATTATCACACCTAATACCAGTAATTACTGATCGGTGTACTATGATAACACTGCCTGGCACAAGTTATTATCACACCTAATACCAGTAATTACTGATCGGTGTACTATGGTAACACTGCCTGGCACAAGTCATTATCACACCTAATACCAGTAATTACTGATCGGTGTACTATGATAACACTGCCTGGCACAAGTTATTATCACACCTAATACCAGTAATTACTGATCGGTGTACTATGGTAACACTGCCTGGCACAAGTTATTATCACACCTAATACCAGTAATTACTGATCGGTGTACTATGGTAACACTGCCTGGCACAAGTCATTATCACACCTAATACCAGTAATTACTGATCGGTGTACTATGGTAACACTGCCTGGCACAAGCCATTATCACACCTAATACCAGTAATTACTGATCGGTGTACTATGATAACACTGCCTGGCACAAGTTATTATCACACCTAATACCAGTAATTACTGATCGGTGTACTATGGTAACACTGCCTGGCACAAGTCACTATCACACCTAATACCAGTAATTACTGATCGGTGTACTATGGTAACACTGCCTGGCACAAGTCATTATCACACCTAATACCAGTAATTACGGATCGGTGTACTATGGTAACACTGCCTGGCACAAGCCATTATCACACCTAATACCAGTAATTACTGATCGGTGTACTATGATAACACTGCCTGGCACAAGTTATTATCACACTTAATACCAGTAATTACTGATCGGTGTACTATGGTAACACTGCCTGGCACAAGTCATTATCACACCTAATACCAGTAATTACTGATCGGTGTACTATGATAACACTGCCTGGCACAAGTCATTATCACTCCTAATACCAGTAATTACTGATCGGTGTACTATGGTAACACTGCCTGGCACAAGTCATTATCACACCTAATACCAGTAATTACTGATCGGTGTACTATGGTAACACTGCCTGGCACAAGTCATTATCACACCTAATACCAGTAATTACTGATCGGTGTACTATGATAACACTGCCTGGCACAAGTCATTATCACACCTAATACCAGTAATTACTGATCAGGATACTATGGTAACACTGCCTGGCACAAGTCATTATTACACCTAATACCAGTAATTACTGATCGGTGTACTATGGTAACACTGCCTGGCACAAGTCATTATCACACCTAATACCAGTAATTACTGATCGGTGTACTATGGTAACACTGCCTGGCACAAGTCACTATCACACCTAATACCAGTAATTACTGATCGGTGTACTATGGTAACACTGCCTGGCACAAGTCATTATTACACCTAATACCAGTAATTACTGATCGGTGTACTATGGTAACACTGCCTGGCACAAGTCACTATCACACCTAATACCAGTAATTACTGATCATAATACTATGGTAACACTGCCTGGCACAAGTCATTATCACACCTAATACCAGTAATTACTGATCGGTGTACTATGATAACACTGCCTGGCACAAGTCACTATCACACCTAATACCAGTAATTACTGATCGGTGTACTATGATAACACTGCCTGGCACAAGTCACTATCACACCTAATACCAGTAATTACTGATCGGTGTACTATGGTAACACTGCCTGGCACAAGTCATTATCACACCTAATACCAGTAATTACTGATCGGTGTACTATGGTAACACTGCCTGGCACAAGTCACTATCACACCTAATACCAGTAATTACTGATCATAATACTATGGTAACACTGCCTGGCACAAGTCATTATCACACCTAATACCAGTAATTACTGATCGGTGTACTATGATAACACTGCCTGGCACAAGTTATTATCACACCTAATACCAGTAATTACTGATCGGTGTACTATGATAACACTGCCTGGCACAAGTCACTATCACACCTAATACCAGTAATTACTGATCGGTGTACTATGATAACACTGCCTGGCACAAGTCACTATCACACCTAATACCAGTAATTACTGATCGGTGTACTATGGTAACACTGCCTGGCACAAGCCATTATCACACCTAATACCAGTAATTACTGATCGGTGTACTATGATAACACTGCCTGGCACAAGTTATTATCACACCTAATACCAGTAATTACTGATCGGTGTACTATGGTAACACTGCCTGGCACAAGTCATTATCACACCTAATACCAGTAATTACTGATTGGTGTACTATGATAACACTGCCTGGCACAAGTCATTATCACTCCTAATACCAGTAATTACTGATCGGTGTACTATGGTAACACTGCCTGGCACAAGTCATTATCACACCTAATACCAGTAATTACTGATCGGTGTACTATGGTAACACTGCCTGGCACAAGTCATTATCACACCTAATACCAGTAATTACTGATCGGTGTACTATGATAACACTGCCTGGCACAAGTCATTATCACACCTAATACCAGTAATTACTGATCGGTGTACTATGATAACACTGCCTGGCACAAGTCATTATCACTCCTAATACCAGTAATTACTGATCGATGTACTATGGTAACACTGCCTGGCACAAGTCATTATCACACCTAATACCAGTAATTACTGATCGGTGTACTATGATAACACTGCCTGGCACAAGTCATTATCACACCTAATACCAGTAATTACTGATCGGTGTACTATGGTAACACTGCCTGGCACAAGTCACTATCACACCTAATATCAGTAATTACTGATCGGTGTACTATGGTAACACTGCCTGGCACAAGTCATTATCACACCTAATACCAGTAATTACTGATCGGTGTACTATGATAACACTGCCTGGCACAAGTCATTATCACACCTAATACCAGTAATTACTGATCGGTGTACTATGATAACACTGCCTGTCACAAGTCATTATCACACCTAATACCAGAAATTACTGATCAGGATACTATGATAACACTGCCTGGCACAAGTCACTATCAATCCTAATACCAGGAATTACTGATCGGTGTACTATGATAACACTGCCTGGCACAAGTCATTATTACACCTAATACCAGTAATTACTGATCGGTGTACTATGATAACACTGCCTGGCACAAATCACTATCACACCTAATACCAGTAATTACTGATCATAATACTATGGTAACACTGCCTGGCACAAGTCATTATCACACCTAATACCAGTAATTACTGATCATAATACTATGGTAACACTGCCTGGCACAAGTCATTATCACACCTAATACCAGTAATTACTGATCGGTGTACTATGATAACACTGCCTGGCACAAGTCACTATCACACCTAATACCACTAATTACTGATCGGTGTACTATGATAACACTTCCTGGCACAATTCACTATCACACCTAATACCAGTAATTACTGATCGGTGTACTATGGTAACACTGCCTGGCACAAGTCATTATCACACCTAATACCAGTAATTACTGATCGGTGTACTATGATAACACTGCCTGGCACAAGTCATTATCAAACCTAATACCAGTAATTACTGATCGGTGTACTATGATAACACTGCCTGGCACAAGTCATTATCACACCTAATACCAGTAATTACTGATCGGTGTACTATGGTAACACTGCCTGGCACAAGTCATTATCACACCTAATACCAGTAATTACTGATCGGTGTACTATGGTAACACTGCCTGGCACAAGTCATTATCACTCCTAATATTAGTAATTACTGATCGGTGTACTGTGATAACACTGCCTGGCACAAGTCACTATCACACCTAATACCAGTAATTACTGATCGGTGTACTATGATAACACTGCCTGGCACAAGTCATTATCACACCTAATACCAGTAATTACTGATCGGTGTACTATGGTAACACTGCCTGGCACAAGTCATTATCACTCCTAATATTAGTAATTACTGATCGGTGTACTGTGATAACACTGCCTGGCACAAGTCACTATCACACCTAATACCAGTAATTACTGATCGGTGTACTATGGTAACACTGCCTGGCACAAGTCATTATCACACCTAATACCAGTAATTACTGATCAGGATACTTTGGTAACACTGCCTGGCACAAGTCATTATCACAACTAATACCAGTAATTACTGATCGGTGTACTATGATAACACTGCCTGGCAAAAGTCATTATCACATGTAATTCCAGTAATTACTGATCGGTGTACTATGATAACACTGCCTGTCACAAGTCATTATCACACCTAATACCAGTAATTACTGATCGGTGTACTATGGTAACACTTCCTGGCACAAGTCATTATCACACCTAATACCAGTAATTACTGATCGGTGTACTATGGTAACACTGCCTGGCACAAGTCATTATCACACCTAATACCAGTAATTACTGATCGGTGTACTATGGTAACACTGCCTGGCACAAGTCATTATCACACCTAATACCAGTAATTACTGATCGGTGTACTATGGTAACACTGCCTGGCACAAGTCATTATCACACCTAATACCAGTAATTACTGATCGGTGTACTATGGTAACACTGCCTGGCACAAGTCACTATCACACCTAATACCAGTAATTACTGATCGGTGTACTATGATAACACTGCCTGGCACAAGTCATTATCACACCTAATACCAGTAATTACTGATCGGTGTACTATGGTAACACTGCCTGGCACAAGTCATTATCACACCTAATACCAGTAATTACTGATCGGTGTACTATGGTAACACTGCCTGGCACAAGTCACTATCACACCTAATACCAGTAATTACTGATCGGTGTACTATGATAACACTTCCTGGCACAAGTCACTATCACACCTAATACCAGTAATTACTGATCGGTGTACTATGGTAACACTGCCTGGCACAAGTCACTATCACACCTAATACCAGTAATTACTGATCGGTGTACTATGATAACACTGCCTGGCACAAGTCATTATCACACCTAATACCAGTAATTACTGATCGGTGTACTATGGTAACACTGCCTGGTACAAGTCACTATCACACCTAATACCAGTAATTACTGATCAGGATACTTTGGTAACACTGCCTGGCACAAGTCATTATCACACCTAATACCAGTAATTACTGATCGGTGTACTATGGTAACACTGCCTGGCACAAGTCATTATCACACCTAATACCAGTAATTACTGATCGGTGTACTATGGTAACACTGCCTGGCACAAGTCATTATCACAACTAATACCAGTAATTACTGATCGGTGTACTATGATAACACTGCCTGGCACAAGTCATTATCACATCTAATTCCAGTAATTACTGATCGGTGTACTATGATAACACTGCCTGTCACAAGTCATTATCACACCTAATACCAGTAATTACTGATCGGTGTACTATGGTAACACTGCCTGGCACAAGTCATTATCACACCTAATACCAGTAATTACTGATCAGGATACTATGGTAACACTTCCTGGCACAAGTCACTATCACACCTAATACCAGTAATTACTGATCGGTGTACTATGGTAACACTGCCTGGCACAAGTCATTATCACTCCTAATATCAGTAATTACTGATTGGTGTACTATGGTAACACTGCCTGGCACAAGTCATTATCACACCTAATACCAGTAATTACTGATCGGTGTACTATGATAACACTGCCTGGCACAAGTCACTATCACACCTAATACCAGTAATTACTGATGGGTGTACTATGATAACACTGCCTGGCACAAGTCACTATCACACCTAATACCAGTAATTACTGATCGGTGTACTATGATAACACTGCCTGGCACAAGTCATTATCATACCTAATACCAGTAATTACTGATCGGTGTACTATGGTAACACTGCCTGGCACAAGTCATTATCACTCCTAATATCAGTAATTACTGATCGGTGTACTATGATAACACTGCCTGGCACAAGTCACTATCACACCTAATACCAGTAATTACTGATCGGTGTACTATGATAACACTGCCTGGCACAAGTCATTATCACTCCTAATACCAGTAATTACTGATCGGTGTACTATGGTAACACTGCCTGGCACAAGTCATTATCACACCTAATCCCAGTAATTACTGATCGGTGTACTATGGTAACACTTCCTGGCACAAGTCACTATCACACCTAATACCAGTAATTACTGATCGGTGTACTATGATAACACTGCCTGGCACAAGTCACTATCACACCTAATACCAGTAATTACTGTTCGGTGTACTATGATAACACTACCTGGCACAAGTCACTATCACTCCTAATACCAGTAATTACTGATCGGTGTACTATGGTAACACTGCCTGGCACAAGTCATTATCACTCCTAATACCAGTAATTACTGATCGGTGTACTATGGTAACACTTCCTGGCACAAGTCACTATCACACCTAATACCAGTAATTACTGATGGGTGTACTATGGTAACACTGCCTGGCACAAGTCACTATCACACCTAATACCAGTAATTACTGATGGGTGTACTATGATAACACTTCTTGGCACAAGTCACTATCACACCTAATACCAGTAATTACTGATCGGTGTACTATGGTAACACTGCCTGGCACAAGTCACTATCACACCTAATACCAGTAATTACTGATGGGTGTACTATGATAACACTGCCTGGCACAAGTCACTATCACACCTAATACCAGTAATTACTGATCGGTGTACTATGGTAACGCTGCCTGGCACAAGTCACTATCACACCTAATACCAGAAATTACTGATCGGTGTACTATGGTAACACTGCCTGGCACAAGTCACTATCACACCTAATACCAGTAATTACTGATCGGTGTACTATGGTAACGCTGCCTGGCACAAGTCACTATCACACCTAATACCAGTAATTACTGATCGGTGTACTATGATAACACTGCCTGGCACAAGTCATTATCACACCTAATACCAGTAATTACTGATCGGTGTACTATGATAACACTGCCTGGCACAAGTCACTATCACACCTAATACCAGTAATTACTGATCGGTGTACTATGGTAACACTTCCTGGCACAAGTCACTATCACACCTAATACCAGTAATTACTGATCGGTGTACTATGATAACACTGCCTGGCACAAGTCATTATCACACCTAATACCAGTAATTACTGATCGGTGTACTATGGTAACACTGCCTGGCACAAGTCATTATCACACCTAATACCAGTAATTACTGATCGGTGTACTATGGTAACACTACCTGGCACAAGTCATTATCACTCCTAATACCAGTAATTACTGATCGGTGTACTATGATAACACTGCCTGGCACAAGTCACTATCACACCTAATACCAGTAATTACTGATCGGTGTACTATGGTAACACTTCCTGGCACAAGTCACTATCACACCTAATACCAGTAATTACTGATCGGTGTACTATGATAACACTGCCTGGCACAAGTCATTATCACTCCTAATACCAGTAATTACTGATCGGTGTACTATGATAACACTGCCTGGCACAAGTCACTATCACTACTAATACCAGTAATTACTGATCGGTGTACTATGATAACACTGCCTGGCACAAGTCATTATCACACCTAATACCAGTAATTACTGATCGGTGTACTATGGTAACACTGCCTGGCACAAGTCATTATCACACCTAATACTAGTAATTACTGATCGGTGTACTATGGTAACACTGCCTGGCACAAGTCATTATCACACCTAATACCAGTAATTACTGATCGGTGTACTATGGTAACACTGCCTGGCACAGTCATTATCACTCCTAATATTAGTAATTACTGATCGGTGTACTATGGTAACACTGCCTGGCACAAGTCATTATTACACCTAATACCAGTAATTACTGATCGGTGTACTATGGTAACACTGCCTGGCACAAGTCATTATCACACCTAATACCAATAATTACTGATCGTTGTACTATGATAACACTGCCTGGCACAAGTCATTATCACACCTAATACCAGTAATTACTGATCGGTGTACTATGATAACACTGCCTGGCACAAGTCATTATCACTCCTAATATTAGTAATTACTGATCGGTGTACTATGGTAACACTGCCTGGCACAAGTCATTATCACACCTAATACCAGTAATTACTGATCGGTGTACTATGGTAACACTGCCTGGCACAAGTCATTATCACACCTAATACCAGTAATTACTGATCGGTGTACTATGGTAACACTGCCCGGCACAAGTCATTATCACTCCTAATACCAGTAATTACTGATCGGTGTACTATGACAACACTGCCTGGCACAAGTCATTATCACACCTAATACCAGTAATTACTGATCGGTGTACTATGATAACACTGCCTGGTACAAGTCATTATCACTCCTAATACCAGTAATTACTGATCGGTGTACTATGGCAAAACTCTGCCTGGCACAAGTCAGTATCACACCTAATACCAGTAATTACTGATCGGTGTACTATGATAACACTGCCTGGCACAAGTCATTATTACACCTAATACCAGTAATTACTGATCGGTGTACTATGGTAACACTGCCTGGCACAAGTCATTATCACTCCTAATACCAGTAATTACTGATCGGTGTACTATGGTAACACTGCCTGGCACAAGTCATTATCACACCTAATACCAGTAATTACTGATCGTTGTACTATGGTAACACTGCCTGGCACAAGTCAGTATCACACCTAATACCAGTAATTACTGATCGGTGTACTATGATAACACTGCCTGGCACAAGTCAGTATCACACCTAATACCAGTAATTACTGATAGGTGTACTATTATAACACTGCCTGGCACAAGTCATTATCACTCCTAATACCAGTAATTACTGATCGGTGTACTATGGTAACACTGCCTGGCACAAGTCAGTATCACACCTAATACCAGTAATTACTGATCGGTGTACTATGATAACACTGCCTGGCACAAGTCATTATCACACCTAATACCAGTAATTACTGATCGTTGTACTATGGTAACACTGCCTGGCACAAGTCAGTATCACACCTAATACCAGTAATTACTGATCGGTGTACTATGATAACACTGCCTGGCACAAGTCATTATCACTCCTAATACCAGTAATTACTGATCGGTGTACTATGGTAACACTGCCTGGCACAAGTCATTATCACACCTAATACCAGTAATTACTGATCGGTGTACTATGATAACACTGCCTGGCACAAGTCAGTATCACACCTAATACCAGTAATTACTGATCGGTGTACTATGATAACACTGCCTGGCACAAGTCATTATCACTCCTAATACCAGTAATTACTGATCGGTGTACTATGGTAACACTGCCTGGCACAAGTCAGTATCACACCTAATACCAGTAATTACTGATCGGTGTACTATGATAACACTGCCTGGCACAAGTCATTATCACACCTAATACCAGTAATTACTGATCGGTGTACTATGGTAACACTGCCTGGCACAAGTCACTATCACACCTAATACCAGTAATTACTGATCAGTGTACTATGGTAACACTGCCTGGCACAAGTCACTATCACACCTAATACCAGTAATTACTGATCAGTGTACTATGATAACACTGCCTGGCACAAGTCATTATCACACCTAATACCAGTAATTACTGATCGGTGTACTATGGTAACACTGCCTGGCACAAGTCACTATCACACCTAATACCAGTAATTACTGATCGGTGTACTATGATAACACTGCCTGGCACAAGTCATTCTCACACCTAATACCAGTAATTACTGATCGGTGTACTATGATAACACTGCCTGGCACAAGTCATTATCACACCTAATACCAGTAATTACTGATCGGTGTACTATGGTAACACTGCCTGGCACAAGTCAGTATCACACCTAATACCAGTAATTACTGATCGGTGTACTATGATAACACTGCCTGGCACAAGTCATTATCACACCTAATACCAGTAATTACTGATCGGTGTACTATGATAACACTGCCTGGCACAAGTCATTATCACACCTAATACCAGTAATTACTGATCGGTGTACTATGGTAACACTGCCTGGCACAAGTCAGTATCACACCTAATACCAGTAATTACTGATCGGTGTACTATGATAACACTGCCTGGAACAAGTCATTATCACACCTAATACCAGTAATTACTGATCGGTGTACTATGATAACACTGCCTGGCACAAGTCACTATCACACCTAATACCAGTAATTACTGATCGGTGTACTATGATAACACTGCCTGGCACAAGTCATTATCACACCTAATACCAGTAATTACTGATCGGTGTACTATGGTAACACTGCCTGGCACAAGTCAGTATCACACCTAATACCAGTAATTACTGATCGGTGTACTATGATAACACTGCCTGGCACAAGTCATTATCACACCTAATACCAGTAATTACTGATCGGTGTACTATGGTAACACTGCCTGGCACAAGTCATTATCACACCTAATACCAGTAATTACTGATCGGTGTACTATGATAACACTGCCTGGCACAAGTCACTATCACACCTAATACCAGTAATTACTGATCGGTGTACTATGATAACACTGCCTGGCACAAGTCATTCTCACACCTAATACCAGTAATTACTGATCGGTGTACTATGATAACACTGCCTGGCACAAGTCATTATCACACTTAATACCAGTAATTACTGATCGGTGTACTATGATAACACTGCCTGGCACAAGTCATTCTCACACCTAATACCAGTAATTACTGATCGGTGTACTATGATAACACTGCCTGGCACAAGTCATTATCACACCTAATACCAGTAATTACTGATCGGTCTACTATGATAATACTGCCTGGCACAAGTCATTATCACACCTAATACCAGTAATTACTGATAGGTGTACTATGATAACACTGCCTGGCACAAGTCATTATCACACCTAATACCAGTAATTACTGATCGGTGTACTATGGTAACACTGCCTGGCACAAGTCATTCTCACACCTAATACCAGTAGTTACTGATCGGTGTACTATGGTAACACTGCCTGGCACAAGTCATTATCACACCTAATACCAGTAATTACTGATCGGTCTACTATGATAACACTGCCTGGCACAAGTCATTATCACACCTAATACCAGTAATTACTGATCGGTGTACTATGGTAACACTGCCTGGCACAAGTCATTATCACACCTAATACCAGTAATTACTGATCGGTGTACTATGGTAACACTGCCTGGCACAAGTCATTATCACACCTAATACCAGTAATTACTGATCGGTGTACTATGATAACACTGCCTGGCACAAGTCATTATCACACCTAATACCAGTAATTACTGATCGGTGTACTATGATAACACTGCCTGGCACAAGTCATTATCACACCTAATACCAGTATTTACTGATCGGTGTACTATGATAACACTGCCTGGCACAAGTCATTATCACACCTAATACCAGTAATTACTGATAGGTGTACTATGATAACACTGCCTGGCACAAGTCATTATCACACCTAATACCAGTAATTACTGATCGGTGTACTATGGTAACACTGCCTGGCACAAGTCATTATGAAACCTAATACCAGTAATTACTGATCGGTGTACTATGGTAACACTGCCTGGCACAAGTCATTATCACACCTAATACCAGTAATTACTGATCGGTGTACTATGATAACACTGCCTGGCACAAGTCATTATCACTCCTAATACCAGTAATTACTGATCGGTGTACTATGGTAACACTGCCTGGCACAAGTCATTATCACACCTAATACCAGTAATTACTGATCGGTGTACTATGATAACACTGCCTGGCACAAGTCAGTATCACACCTAATACCAGTAATTACTGATCGGTGTACTATGATAACACTGCCTGGCACAAGTCAGTATCACACCTAATACCAGTAATTACTGATCGGTGTACTATGATAACACTGCCTGGCACAAGTCATTATCACACCTAATACCAGTAATTACTGATCGGTGTACTATGGTAACACTGCCTGGCACAAGTCAGTATCACACCTAATACCAGTAATTACTGATCGGTGTACTATGGTAACACTGCCTGGCACAAGTCATTATCACACCTAATACCAGTAATTACTGATCGGTGTACTATGATAACACTGCCTGGCACAAGTCATTCTCACACCTAATACCAGTAATTACTGATCGGTGTACTATGATAACACTGCCTGGCACAAGTCATTATCACACTTAATACCAGTAATTACTGATCGGTGTACTATGATAACACTGCCTGGCACAAGTCATTATCACTCCTAATACCAGTAATTACTGATCGGTCTACTATGATAATACTGCCTGGCACAAGTCATTATCACACCTAATACCAGTAATTACTGATCGGTATACTATGGTAACACTGCCTGGCACAAGTCATTCTCACACCTAATACCAGTAATTACTGATCGGTGTACTATGATAACACTGCCTGGCACAAGTCATTATCACACTTAATACCAGTAATTACTGATCGGTGTACTATGATAACACTGCCTGGCACAAGTCATTATCACACCTAATACCAGTAATTACTGATCGGTGTACTATGATAACACTGCCTGGCACAAGTCATTATCACACCTAATACCAGTAATTACTGATCGGTCTACTATGATAATACTGCCCGGCACAAGTCACTATCACACCTAATACCAGTAATTACTGATCGGTGTACTATGGTAACACTGCCTGGCACAAGTCACTATCACACCTAATACCAGTAATTACTGATCGGTGTACTATGGTAACACTGCCTGGCACAAGTCATTATCACACCTAATACCAGTAATTACTGATCGGTGTACTATGATAACACTGCCTGGCAGAAGTCATTATCACTCCTAATACCAGTAATTACTGATCGGTGTACTATGGTAACACTGCCTGGCACAAGTCAGTATCACACCTAATACCAGTAATTACTGATCGGTGTACTATGATAACACTGCCTGGCACAAGTCATTATCACACCTAATACCAGTAATTACTGATCGGTGTACTATGGTAACACTGCCTGGCACAAGTCACTATCACACCTAATACCAGTAATTACTGATCAGTGTACTATGGTAACACTGCCTGGCACAAGTCACTATCACACCTAATACCAGTAATTACTGATCAGTGTACTATGATAACACTGCCTGGCACAAGTCATTATCACACCTAATACCAGTAATTACTGATCGGTGTGCTATGGTAACACTGCCTGGCACAAGTCACTATCACACCTAATACCAGTAATTACTGATCGGTGTACTATGATAACACTGCCTGGCACAAGTCATTATCACACCTAATACCAGTAATTACTGATCGGTGTACTATGATAACACTGCCTGGCACAAGTCATTATCACACCTAATACCAGTAATTACTGATCGGTGTACTATGATAACACTGCCTGGCACAAGTCATTATCACACCTAATACTAGTAATTACTGATCGGTGTACTATGGTAACACTGCCTGGCACAAGTCATTATCACACCTAATACCAGTAATTACTGATCGGTGTACTATGATAACACTGCCTGGCACAAGTCATTATCACACCTAATACCAGTAATTACTGATCGGTGAACTATGATAACACTGCCTGGCACAAGTCATTATCACACCTAATATCAGTAATTACTGATCGGTGTACTATGATAACACTGCCTGGCACAAGTCATTATCACACCTAATACCAGTAATTACTGATCGGTGTACTATGATAACACTGCCTGGCACAAGTCACTATCACACCTAATACCAGTAATTACTGATCGGTGTACTATGATAACACTGCCTGGCACAAGTCACTATCACACCTAATACCAGTAATTACTGATCGGTGTACTATGATAACACTGCCTGGCACAAGTCACTATCACACCTAATACCAGTAATTACTGATCGGTGTACTATGATAACACTGCCTGGCACAAGTCACTATCACACCTAATACCAGTAATTACTGATCGGTGTACTATGGTAACACTGCCTGGCACAAGTCATTATCACACCTAATACCAGTAGTTACTGATCGGTCTACTATGATAACACTGCCTGGCACAAGTCATTCTCACACCTAATACCAGTAATTACTGATCGGTGTACTATGATAACACTGCCTGGCACAAGTCATTATCACACTTAATACCAGTAATTACTGATCGGTGTACTATGATAACACTGCCTGGCACAAGTCATTCTCACACCTAATACCAGTAATTACTGATCGGTGTACTATGATAACACTGCCTGGCACAAGTCATTATCACACCTAATACCAGTAATTACTGATCGGTCTACTATGATAATACTGCCTGGCACAAGTCATTATCACACCTAATACCAGTAATTACTGATAGGTGTACTATGATAACACTGCCTGGCACAAGTCATTATCACACCTAATACCAGTAATTACTGATCGGTGTACTATGGTAACACTGCCTGGCACAAGTCATTCTCACACCTAATACCAGTAATTACTGATCGGTGTACTATGGTAACACTGCCTGGCACAAGTCATTATCACACCTAATACCAGTAATTACTGATCGGTCTACTATGATAACACTGCCTGGCACAAGTCATTATCACACCTAATACCAGTAATTACTGATCGGTGTACTATGGTAACACTGCCTGGCACAAGTCACTATCACACCTAATACCAGTAATTACTGATCGGTGTACTATGGTAACACTGCCTGGCACAAGTCATTATCACACCTAATACCAGTAATTACTGATCGGTGTACTATGGTAACACTGCCTGGCACAAGTCATTATCACACCTAATACCAGTAATTACTGATAGGTGTACTATGATAACACTGCCTGGCACAAGTCATTATCACACCTAATACCAGTATTTACTGATCGGTGTACTATGATAACACTGCCTGGCACAAGTCATTATCACACCTAATACCAGTAATTACTGATAGGTGTACTATGATAACACTGCCTGGCACAAGTCATTATCACACCTAATACCAGTAATTACTGATCGGTGTACTATGGTAACACTGCCTGGCACAAGTCATTATCACTCCTAATACCAGTAATTACTGATCGGTGTACTATGATAACACTGCCTGGCACAAGTCATTATCACACTTAATACCAGTAATTACTGATCGGTGTACTATGATAACACTGCCTGGCACAAGTCATTATCACTCCTAATACCAGTAATTACTGATCGGTCTACTATGATAATACTGCCTGGCACAAGTCATTATCACACCTAATACCAGTAATTACTGATCGGTATACTATGGTAACACTGCCTGGCACAAGTCATTCTCACACCTAATACCAGTAATTACTGATCGGTGTACTATGATAACACTGCCTGGCACAAGTCATTATCACACTTAATACCAGTAATTACTGATCGGTGTACTATGATAACACTGCCTGGCACAAGTCATTATCACACCTAATACCAGTAATTACTGATCGGTGTACTATGATAACACTGCCTGGCACAAGTCACTATCACACCTAATACCAGTAATTACTGATCGGTGTACTATGGTAACACTGCCTGGCACAAGTCATTATCACACCTAATACCAGTAATTACTGATCGGTGTACTATGGTAACACTGCCTGGCACAAGTCACTATCACACCTAATACCAGTAATTACTGATCGGTGTACTATGGTAACACTGCCTGGCACAAGTCATTATCACACCTAATACCAGTAATTACTGATCGGTGTACTATGATAACACTGCCTGGCACAAGTCATTATCACACCTAATACTAGTAATTACTGATCGGTGTACTAAGATAACACTGCCTGGCACAAGTCATTATCACACCTAATACCAGTAATTACTGATCGGTGTACTATGGTAACACTGCCTGGCACAAGTCATTATCACTCCTAATACCAGTGATTACTGATCGGTGTACTATGATAACACTGCCTGGCACAAGTCATTATCACACCTAATACCAGTAATTACTGATAGGTGTACTATGATAACACTGCCTGGCACAAGTCATTATCACTCCTAATACCAGTGATTACTGATCGGTGTACTATGGTAACACTGCCTGGCACAAGTCAGTATCACACCTAATACCAGTAATTACTGATAGGTGTACTATGATAACACTGCCTGGCACAAGTCATTATCACTCCTAATACCAGTAATTACTGATAGGTGTACTATGATAACACTGCCTGGCACAAGTCATTATCACTCCTAATACCAGTAATTACTGATCGGTGTACTATGACAACACTGCCTGGCACAAGTCATTATCACACCTAATACCAGTAATTACTGATAGGTGTACTATGATAACACTGCCTGGCACAAGTCATTATCACTCCTAATACCAGTAATTACTGATCGGTGTACTATGGTAACACTGCCTGGCACAAGTCATTATCACACCTAATACCAGTAATTACTGATCGGTGTACTATGATAACACTGCCTGGCACAAGTCATTATCACACTTAATACCAGTAATTACTGATCGGTGTACTATGATAACACTGCCTGGCACAAGTCATTATCACACCTAATACCAGTAATTACTGATCGGTGTACTATGGTAACACTGCCTGGCACAAGTCATTATCACACCTAATACCAGTAATTACTGATCGGTGTACTATGATAACACTGCCTGGCACAAGTCATTATCACACCTAATACCAGTAATTACTGATCGGTGTACTATGGTAACACTGCCTGGCACAAGTCATTATCACACTTAATACCAGTAATTACTGATCGGTGTACTATGATAACACTGCCTGGCACAAGTCATTATCACACTTAATACCAGTAATTACTGATTGGTGTACTATGGTAACACTGCCTGGCACAAGTCATTATCACACCTAATACCAGTAATTACTGATCGGTGTACTATGATAACACTGCCTGGCACAAGTCATTATCACACTTAATACCAGTAATTACTGATCGGTGTACTATGGTAACACTGCCTGGCACAAGTCATTATCACACCTAATACCAGTAATTACTGATAGGTGTACTATGATAACACTGCCTGGCACAAGTCATTATCACACCTAATACCAGTAATTACTGATCGGTGTACTATGGTAACACTGCCTGGCACAAGTCATTATCACACCTAATACCAGTAATTACTGATCGGTGTACTATGATAACACTGCCTGGCACAAGTCATTATCACTCTTAATACCAGTAATTACTGATCGGTGTACTATGGTAACACTGCCTGGCACAAGTCAGTATCACACCTAATACCAGTAATTACTGATCGGTGTACTATGATAACACTGCCTGGCACAAGTCATTATCACACCTAATACCAGTAATTACTGATCGGTGTACTATGGTAACACTGCCTGGCACAAGTCAGTATCACACCTAATACCAGTAATTACTGATCGGTGTACTATGATAACACTGCCTGGCACAAGTCATTATCACTCCTAATACCAGTAATTACTGATCGGTGTACTATGGTAACACTGCCTGGCACAAGTCATTATCACTCCTAATACCAGTAATTACTGATCGGTGTACTATGATAACACTGCCTGGCACAAGTCAGTATCACACCTAATACCAGTAATTACTGATCGGTGTACTATGATAACACTGCCTGGCACAAGTCATTATTACACCTAATACCAGTAATTACTGATCGGTGTACTATGATAACACTGCCTGGCACAAGTCATTATTACACCTAATACCAGTAATTACTGATCGGTGTACTATGGTAACACTGCCTGGCACAAGTCATTATCACTCCTAATACCAGTAATTACTGATCGGTGTACTATGGTAACACTGCCTGGCACAAGTCATTATCACTCCTAATACCAGTAATTACTGATCGGTGTACTATGGTAACACTGCCTGGCACAAGTCACTATCACACCTAATACCAGTAATTACTGATCGGTGTACTATGATAACACTGCCTGGCACAAGTCATTATCACTCCTAATACCAGTAATTACTGATCGGTGTACTATGGTAACACTGCCTGGCACAAGTCATTATCACTCCTAATACCAGTAATTACTGATCGGTGTACTATGGTAACACTGCCTGGCACAAGTCATTATCACTCCTAATACCAGTAATTACTGATCGGTGTACTATGGTAACACTGCCTGGCACAAGTCATTATCACTCCTAATACCAGTAATTACTGATCGGTGTACTATGGTAACACTGCCTGGCACAAGTCATTATCAATCCTAATACCAGTAATTACTGATCGGTGTACTATGGTAACACTGCCTGGCACAAGTCATTATCACTCCTAATACCAGTAATTACTGATCGGTGTACTATGGTAACACTGCCTGGCACAAGTCACTATCACACCTAATACCAGTAATTACTGATCGGTGTACTATGATAACACTGCCTGGCACAAGTCATTATCACTCCTAATACCAGTAATTACTGATCGGTGTACTATGATAACACTGCCTGGCACAAGTCACTATCACACCTAATACCAGTAATTACTGATCAGTGTACTATGATAACACTGCCTGGCACAAGTCATTATTACACCTAATACCAGTAATTACTGATCGGTGTACTATGGTAACACTGCCCGGCACAAGTCACTATCACACCTAATACCAGTAATTACTGATCGGTGTACTATGGTAACACTGCCTGGCACAAGTCACTATCACACCTAATACCAGTAATTACTGATCGGTGTACTATGGTAACACTGCCTGGCACAAGTCATTATCACTCCTAATACCAGTAATTACTGATCGGTGTACTATGGTAACACTGCCTGGCACAAGTCATTATTACACCTAATACCAGTAATTACTGATCGGTGTACTATGGTAACACTGCCTGGCACAAGTCATTATCACACCTAATACCAGTAATTACTGATCGGTGTACTATGGTAACACTGCCTGGCACAAGTCATTATCACACCTAATACCAGTAATTACTGATCGGTGTACTATGATAACACTGCCTGGCACAAGTCATTATCACACCTAATACCAGTAATTACTGATCGGTGTACTATGGTAACACTGCCTGGCACAAGTCACTATCACACCTAATACCAGTAATTACTGATCGGTGTACTATGATAACACTGCCTGGCACAAGTCAGTATCACACCTAATACCAGTAATTACTGATCGGTGTACTATGATAACACTGCCTGGCACAAGTCACTATCACACCTAATACCAGTAATTACTGATCGGTGTACTATGATAACACTGCCTGGCACAAGTCACTATCACTCCTAATACCAGTAATTACTGATCGGTGTACTATGATAACACTGCCTGGCACAAGTCACTATCACACCTAATACCAGTAATTACTGATCGGTGTACTATGATAACACTGCCTGGCACAAGTCATTATCACACCTAATAACAGTAATTACTGATCGGTGTACTATGGTAACACTGCCTGGCACAAGTCATTATCACTCCTAATACCAGTAATTATTGATCGGTGTACTATGGTAACACTGCCTGGCACAAGTCACTATCACTACTAATACCAGTAATTACTGATCGGTGTACTATGGTAACACTGCCTGGCACAAGTCATTATCACTCCTAATACCAGTAATTACTGATCGGTGTACTATGGTAACACTGCCTGGCACAAGTCATTATCACTCCTAATACCAGTAATTACTGATCGGTGTACTATGGTAACACTGCCTGGCACAAGTCATTATCACTCCTAATACCAGTAATTACTGATCGGTGTACTATGGTAACACTGCCTGGCACAAGTCATTATCACTCCTAATACCAGTAATTATTGATTGGTGTACTATGGTAACACTGCCTGGCACAAGTCACTATCACACCTAATACCAGTAATTACTGATCGGTGTACTATGATAACACTGCCTGGCACAAGTCATTATCACACCTAATACCAGTAATTACTGATCGGTGTACTATGATAACACTGCCTGGCACAAGTCATTATCACACCTAATACCAGTAATTACTGATCGGTGTACTATGGTAACACTGCCTGGCACAAGTCACTATCACACCTAATACCAGTAATTACTGATCGGTGTACTATGGTAACACTGCCTGGCACAAGTCATTCTCACTCCTAATACCAGTAATTACTGATCGGTGTACTATGGTAACACTGCCTGGCACAAGTCATTATCACTCCTAATACCAGTAATTACTGATCGGTGTACTATGGTAACACTGCCTGGCACAAGTCACTATCACACCTAATACCAGTAATTACTGATCGGTGTACTATGATAACACTGCCTGGCACAAGTCAGTATCACACCTAATACCAGTAATTACTGATCGGTGTACTATGATAACACTGCCTGGCACAAGTCATTATCACACCTAATACCAGTAATTACTGATCGGTGTACTATGGTAACACTGCCTGGCACAAGTCACTATCACATCTAATACCAGTAATTACTGATCGGTGTACTATGGTAACACTGCCTGGCACAAGTCATTATCACTCCTAATACCAGTAATTACTGATCGGTGTACTATGGTAACACTGCCTGGCACAAGTCACTATCACACCTAATAACAGTAATTACTGATCGGTGTACTATGATAACACTGCCTGGCACAAGTCAGTATCACACCTAATACCAGTAATTACTGATCGGTGTACTATGATAACACTGCCTGGCACAAGTCACTATCACACCTAATACCAGTAATTACTGATTGGTGTACTATGATAACACTGCCTGGCACAAGTCACTATCACACCTAATACCAGTAATTACTGATCGGTGTACTATGATAACACTGCCTGGCACAAGTCATTATCACACCTAATACCAGTAATTACTGATAGGTGTACTATGATAACACTGCCTGGCACAAGTCATTATCACACCTAATACCAGTAATTACTGATCGGTGTACTATGATAACACTGCCTGGCACAAGTCATTATCACACCTAATACCAGTAATTACTGATCGGTGTACTATGGTAACACTGCCTGGCACAAGTCATTATCACACCTAATACCAGTAATTACTGATCGGTGTACTATGGTAACACTGCCTGGCACAAGTCATTATCACTCCTAATACCAGTAATTATTGATCGGTGTACTATGGTAACACTGCCTGGCACAAGTCACTATCACTACTAATACCAGTAATTACTGATCGGTGTACTATGATAACACTGCCTGGCACAAGTCATTATCACTCCTAATACCAGTAATTATTGATCGGTGTACTATGGTAACACTGCCTGGCACAAGTCATTATTACACCTAATACCAGTAATTACTGATCGGTGTACTATGATAACACTGCCTGGCACAAGACACTATCACTACTAATACCAGTAATTACTGATCGGTGTACTATGATAACACTGCCTGGCACAAGTCACTATCACACCTAATACCAGTAGTTACTGATCGGTGTACTATGGTAACACTGCCTGGCACAAGTAATTATCACACCTAATACCAGTAATTACTGATCGGTGTACTATGGTAACACTGCCTGGCACAAGTCATTATCACACCTAATACCAGTAATTACTGATCGGTGTACTATGGTAATACTGCCTGGCACAAGTCATTATCACTCCTAATACCAGTAATTATTGATCGGTGTACTATGGTAACACTGCCTGGCACAAATCACTATCACTCCTAATACCAGTAATTACTGATCGGTGTACTATGGTAACACTGCCTGGCACAAGTCACTATCACTACTAATACCAGTAATTACTGATCGGTGTACTATGATAACACTGCCTGGCACAAGTCATTATCACTCCTAATACCAGTAATTACTGATCGGTGTACTATGGTAACACTGCCTGGCACAAGTCACTATCACACCTAATACCAGTAATTACTGATCGGTGTACTATGATAACACTGCCTGGCACAAGTCATTATCACTCCTAATACCAGTAATTACTGATCGGTGTACTATGGTAACACTGCCTGGCACAAGTCATTATCACTCCTAATACCAGTAATTACTGATCGGTGTACTATGGTAACACTGCCTGGCACAAGTCACTATCACACCTAATACCAGTAATTACTGATCGGTGTACTATGATAACACTGCCTGGCACAAGTCATTATTACACCTAATACCAGTAATTACTGATCGGTGTACTATGGTAACACTGCCCGGCACAAGTCACTATCACACCTAATACCAGTAATTACTGATCGGTGTACTATGGTAACACTGCCTGGCACAAGTCACTATCACACCTAATACCAGTAATTACTGATCGGTGTACTATGGTAACACTGCCTGGCACAAGTCATTATCACTCCTAATACCAGTAATTACTGATCGGTGTACTATGGTAACACTGCCTGGCACAAGTCATTATTACACCTAATACCAGTAATTACTGATCGGTGTACTATGGTAACACTGCCTGGCACAAGTCACTATCACACCTAATACCAGTAATTACTGATCGGTGTACTATGATAACACTGCCTGGCACAAGTCATTATCACACCTAATACCAGTAATTACTGATCGGTGTACTATGGTAACACTGCCTGGCACAAGTCACTATCACACCTAATACCAGTAATTACTGATCGGTGTACTATGGTAACAGTGCCTGGCACAAGTCATTATCACTCCTAATACCAGTAATTACTGATCGGTGTACTATGGTAACACTGCCTGGCACAAGTCATTATCACTCCTAATACCAGTAATTACTGATCGGTGTACTATGGTAACACTGCCTGGCACAAGTCACTATCACACCTAATACCAGTAATTACTGATCGGTGTACTATGATAACACTGCCTGGCACAAGTCAGTATCACACCTAGTACCAGTAATTACTGATCGGTGTACTATGATAACACTGCCTGGCACAAGTCACTATCACACCTAATACCAGTAATTACTGATCGGTGTACTATGATAACACTGCCTGGCACAAGTCACTATCACTCCTAATACCAGTAATTACTGATCGGTGTACTATGATAACACTGCCTGGCACAAGTCACTATCACACCTAATACCAGTAATTACTGATCGGTGTACTATGATAACACTGCCTGGCACAAGTCATTATCACACCTATTACCAGTAATTACTGATAGGTGTACTATGATAACACTGCCTGGCACAAGTCATTATCACACCTAATACCAGTAATTACTGATCGGTGTACTATGATAACACTGCCTGGCACAAGTCATTATCACACCTAATACCAGTAATTACTGATCGGTGTACTATGGTAACACTGCCTGGCACAAGTCATTATCACACCTAATACCAGTAATTACTGATCGGTGTACTATGGTAACACTGCCTGGCACAAGTCATTATCACTCCTAATACCAGTAATTATTGATCGGTGTACTATGGTAACACTGCCTGGCACAAGTCACTATCACTACTAATACCAGTAATTACTGATCGGTGTACTATGGTAACACTGCCTGGCACAAGTCATTATCACTCCTAATACCAGTAATTACTGATCGGTGTACTATGTTAACACTGCCTGGCACAAGTCATTATCACTCCTAATACCAGTAATTACTGATCGGTGTACTATGGTAACACTGCCTGGCACAAGTCATTATCACTCCTAATACCAGTAATTACTGATCGGTGTACTATGGTAACACTGCCTGGCACAAGTCATTATCACTCCTAATACCAGTAATTATTGATCGGTGTACTATGGTAACACTGCCTGGCACAAGTCACTATCACACCTAATACCAGTAATTACTGATCAGGATACTATGATAACACTGCCTGGCACAAGTCATTATCACACCTAATACCAGTAATTACTGATCGGTGTACTATGATAACACTGCCTGGCACAAGTCATTATCACACCTAATACCAGTAATTACTGATCGGTGTACTATGGTAACACTGCCTGGCACAAGTCACTATCACACCTAATACCAGTAATTACTGATCGGTGTACTATGGTAACACTGCCTGGCACAAGTCATTATCACTCCTAATACCAGTAATTACTGATCGGTGTACTATGGTAACACTGCCTGGCACAAGTCATTATCACTCCTAATACCAGTAATTACTGATCGGTGTACTATGGTAACACTGCCTGGCACAAGTCACTATCACACCTAATACCAGTAATTACTGATCGGTGTACTATGATAACACTGCCTGGCACAAGTCATTATCACTCCTAATACCAGTAATTACTGATCGGTGTACTATGATAACACTGCCTGGCACAAGTCAGTATCACACCTAATACCAGTAATTACTGATCGGTGTACTATGATAACACTGCCTGGCACAAGTCAGTATCACACCTAATACCAGTAATTACTGATTGGTGTACTATGATAACACTGCCTGGCACAAGTCAGTATCACACCTAATACCAGTAATTACTGATCGGTGTACTATGATAACACTGCCTGGCACAAGTCAGTATCACTCCTAATACCAGTAATTACTGATCGGTGTACTATGGTAACACTGCCTGGCACAAGTCACTATCACACCTAATACCAGTAATTACTGATCGGTGTACTATGATAACACTGCCTGGCACAAGTCAGTATCACACCTAATACCAGTAATTACTGATCGGTGTACTATGATAACACTGCCTGGCACAAGTCATTATCACACCTAATACCAGTAATTACTGATCGGTGTACTATGGTAACACTGCCTGGCACAAGTCACTATCACACCTAATACCAGTAATTACTGATCGGTGTACTATGGTAACACTGCCTGGCACAAGTCATTATCACTCCTAATACCAGTAATTACTGATCGGTGTACTATGGTAACACTGCCTGGCACAAGTCATTATCACACCTAATACCAGTAGTTACTGATCGGTGTACTATGGTAACACTGCCTGGCAGAAGTCATTATTACACCTAATACCAGTAATTACTGATCGGTGTACTATGGTAACACTGCCTGGCACAAGTCATTATTACACCTAATACCAGTAAATACTGATAGGTGTACTATGTTAACACTGCCTGGCACAAGTCATTATCACACCTAATACCAGTAATTACTGATAGGTGTACTATGGTAACACTGCCTGGCACAAGTCATTATCACACCTAATACCAGTAATTACTGATCGGTGTACTATGGTAACACTGCCTGGCACAAGTCATTATTACACCTAATACCAGTAATTACTGATCGGTGTACTATGGTAACACTGCCTGGCACAAGTCACTATCACACCTAATACCAGTAATTACTGATCGGTGTACTATGGTAACACTGCCTGGCACAAGTCATTATCACACCTAATACCAGTAATTACTGATCGGTGTACTATGATAACACTGCCTGGCACAAGTCACTATCACACCTAATACCAGTAATTACTGATCGGTGTACTATGGTAACACTGCCTGACACAAGTCAGGATCACACCTAATACCAGTAATTACTGATCGGTGTACTATGGTAACACTGCCTGGCACAAGTCACTATCACACCTAATACCAGTAATTACTGATCGGTATACTATGGTAACACTGCCTGGCACAAGTCATTATCACTCCTAATACCAGTAATTACTGATCGGTGTACTATGGTAACACTGCCTGGCACAAGTCAGTATCACACCTAATACCAGTAATTACTGATCGGTGTACTATGATAACACTGCCTGGCACAAGTCATTATCACACCTAATACCAGTAATTACTGATCGGTGTACTATGGTAACACTGCCTGGCACAAGTCACTATCACACCTAATACCAGTAATTACTGATCGGTGTACTATGGTAACACTGCCTGACACAAGTCAGGATCACACCTAATACCAGTAATTACTGATTGGTGTACTATGATAACACTGCCTGGCACAAGTCACTATCACTCCTAATACCAGTAATTACTGATCGGTGTACTATGGTAACACTGCCTGGCACAAGTCATTATCACACCTAATACCAGTAATTACTGATCGGTGTACTATGGTAACACTGCCTGGCACAAGTCATTATCACTCCTAATACCAGTAATTATTGATCGGTGTACTATGGTAACACTGCCTGGCACAAGTCACTATCACTACTAATACCAGTAATTACTGATCGGTGTACTATGATAACACTGCCTGGCACAAGTCACTATCACACCTAATACCAGTAGTTACTGATCGGTGTACTATGGTAACACTGCCTGGCACAAGTCATTATCACTCCTAATACCAGTAATTACTGATCGGTGTACTATGGTAACACTGCCTGGCACAAGTCATTATCACTCCTAATACCAGTAATTATTGATCGGTGTACTATGGTAACACTGCCTGGCACAAGTCACTATCACTACTAATACCAGTAATTACTGATCGGTGTACTATGGTAACACTGCCTGGCACAAGTCATTATTACACCTAATACCAGTAATTACTGATCGGTGTACTATGATAACACTGCCTGGCACAAGTCACTATCACTACTAATACCAGTAATTACTGATCGGTGTACTATGATAACACTGCCTGGCACAAGTCACTATCACACCTAATACCAGTAGTTACTGATCGGTGTACTATGGTAACACTGCCTGGCACAAGTAATTATCACACCTAATACCAGTAATTACTGATCGGTGTACTATGGTAACACTGCCTGGCACAAGTCATTATCACACCTAATACCAGTAATTACTGATCGGTGTACTATGGTAACACTGCCTGGCACAAGTCATTATCACTCCTAATACCAGTAATTATTGATCGGTGTACTATGGTAACACTGCCTGGCACAAATCACTATCACTCCTAATACCAGTAATTACTGATCGGTGTACTATGGTAACACTGCCTGGCACAAGTCACTATCACTACTAATACCAGTAATTACTGATCGGTGTACTATGGTAACACTGCCTGGCACAAGTCATTATCACACCTAATACCAGTAATTACTGATAGGTGTACTATGGTAACACTGCCTGGCACAAGTCATTATCATACCTAATACCAGTAATTACTGATCGGTGTACTATGATAACACTGCCTGGCACAAGTCATTATCACACCTAATACCAGTAATTACTGATCGGTGTACTATGATAACACTGCCTGGCACAAGTCATTATCACACCTAATACCAGTAGTTACTGATCGGTGTACTATGGTAACACTGCCTGGCACAAGTCATTATTACACCTAATACCAGTAATTACTGATCGGTGTACTATGGTAACACTGCCTGGCACAAGTCATTATTACACCTAATACCAGTAATTACTGATAGGTGTACTATGTTAACACTGCCTGGCACAAGTCATTATCACACCTAATACCAGTAATTACTGATAGGTGTACTATGGTAACACTGCCTGGCACAAGTCATTATCACACCTAATACCAGTAATTACTGATAGGTGTACTATGGTAACACTGCCTGGCACAAGTCATTATCACATCTAATACCAGTAATTACTGATAGGTGTACTATGGTAACACTGCCTGGCACAAGTCATTATTACACCTAATACCAGTAATTACTGATAGGTGTACTATGTTAACACTGCCTGGCACAAGTCATTATCACACCTAATACCAGTAATTACTGATAGGTGTACTATGGTAACACTGCCTGGCACAAGTCATTATCACACCTAATACCAGTAATTACTGATCGGTGTACTATGGTAACACTGCCTGGCACAAGTCATTATTACACCTAATACCAGTAATTACTGATCGGTGTACTATGGTAACACTGCCTGGCACAAGTCACTATCACACCTAATACCAGTAATTACTGATCGGTGTACTATGGTAACACTGCCTGGCACAAGTCATTATCACACCTAATACCAGTAATTACTGATCGGTGTACTATGGTAACACTGCCTGGCACAAGTCACTATCACACCTAATACCAGTAATTACTGATCGGTATACTATGGTAACACTGCCTGGCACAAGTCATTATCACTCCTAATACCAGTAATTACTGATCGGTGTACTATGATAACACTGCCTGGCACAAGTCATTATCACACCTAATACCAGTAATTACTGATCGGTGTACTATGGTAACACTGCCTGGCACAAGTCAGTATCACACCTAATACCAGTAATTACTGATCGGTGTACTATGATAACACTGCCTGGCACAAGTCATTATCACACCTAATACCAGTAATTACTGATCGGTGTACTATGGTAACACTGCCTGGCACAAGTCAGTATCACACCTAATACCAGTAATTACTGATCGGTGTACTATGATAACACTGCCTGGCACAAGTCATTATCACACCTAATACCAGTAATTACTGATCGGTGTACTATGGTAACACTGCCTGGCACAAGTCAGTATCACACCTAATACCAGTAATTACTGATCGGTGTACTATGATAACACTGCCTGGCACAAGTCATTATCACACCTAATACCAGTAATTACTGATCGGTGTACTATGGTAACACTGCCTGGCACAAGTCAGGATCACACCTAATACCAGTAATTACTGATTGGTGTACTATGATAACACTGCCTGGCACAAGTCATTATCACTCCTAATACCAGTAATTACTGATCGGTGTACTATGATAACACTGCCTGGCACAAGTCACTATCACACCTAATACCAGTAATTACTGATCGGTGTACTATGATAACACTGCCTGGCACAAGTCATTATCACACCTAATACCAGTAATTACTGATCGGTGTACTATGGTAACACTGCCTGGCACAAGTCATTATCACACCTAATACCAGTAATTACTGATCGGTGTACTATGATAATACTGCCTGGCACAAGTCATTATCACACCTAATACCAGTAATTACTGATCGGTCTACTATGATAATACTGCCTGGCACAAGTCATTATCACACCTAATACTAGTAATTACTGATCGGTGTACTATGATAATACTGCCTGGCACAAGTCATTATCACACCTAATACCAGTAATTACTGATCGGTGTACTATGATAACACTGCCTGGCAAAAGTCATTATCACTCCTAATACCAGTAATTACTGATCGGTGTACTATGATAACACTGCCTGGCAAAAGTCACTATCACACCTAATACCTGTAATTACTGATCGGTGTACTATGGTAACACTGCCTGGCACAAGTCATTATCACACCTAATACCAGTAATTACTGATCGGTGTACTATGGTAACACTGCCTGGCACAAGTCACTATCACACCTAATACCAGTAATTACTGATCGGTGTACTATGGTAACACTGCCTGGCACAAGTCAGGATCACACCTAATACCAGTAATTACTGATCGGTGTACTATGATAACACTGCCTGGCACAAGTCATTATCACACCTAATACCAGTAATTACTGATCGGTGTACTATGATAACACTGCCAGGCACAAGTCATTATCACACCTAATACCAGTAATTACTGATCGGTGTACTATGATAACACTGCCTGGCACAAGTCATTATCACTCCTAATACCAGTAATTACTGATCGGTGTACTATGGTAACACTGCCTGGCACAAGTCACTATCACTACTAATACCAGTAATTACTGATCGGTGTACTATGATAACACTGCCTGGCACAAGTCATTATCACTCCTAATACCAGTAATTACTGATCGGTGTACTATGGTAACACTGCCTGGCACAAGTCACTATCACACCTAATACCAGTAATTACTGATCGGTGTACTATGATAACACTGCCTGGCAAAAGTCATTATCACTCCTAATACCAGTAATTACTGATCGGTGTACTATGATAACACTGCCTGGCAAAAGTCACTATCACACCTAATACCTGTAATTACTGATCGGTGTACTATGGTAACACTGCCTGGCACAAGTCATTATCACACCTAATACCAGTAATTACTGATCGGTGTACTATGGTAACACTGCCTGGCACAAGTCACTATCACACCTAATACCAGTAATTACTGATCGGTGTACTATGGTAACACTGCCTGGCACAAGTCAGGATCACACCTAATACCAGTAATTACTGATCGGTGTACTATGATAACACTGCCTGGCACAAGTCATTATCACACCTAATACCAGTAATTACTGATCGGTGTACTATGATAACACTGCCAGGCACAAGTCATTATCACACCTAATACCAGTAATTACTGATCGGTGTACTATGATAACACTGCCTGGCACAAGTCATTATCACTCCTAATACCAGTAATTACTGATCGGTGTACTATGGTAACACTGCCTGGCACAAGTCACTATCACTACTAATACCAGTAATTACTGATCGGTGTACTATGATAACACTGCCTGGCACAAGTCATTATCACTCCTAATACCAGTAATTACTGATCGGTGTACTATGGTAACACTGCCTGGCACAAGTCACTATCACACCTAATACCAGTAATTACTGATCGGTGTACTATGATAACACTGCCTGGCACAAGTCATTATCACTCCTAATACCAGTAATTACTGATCGGTGTACTATGGTAACACTGCCTGGCACAAGTCATTATCACACCTAATACCAGTAATTACTGATAGGTGTACTATGGTAACACTGCCTGGCACAAGTCATTATCATACCTAATACCAGTAATTACTGATCGGTGTACTATGATAACACTGCCTGGCACAAGTCATTATCACACCTAATACCAGTAATTACTGATCGGTGTACTATGGTAACACTGCCTGGCACAAGTCATTATTACACCTAATACCAGTAATTACTGATCGGTGTACTATGGTAACACTGCCTGGCACAAGTCACTATCACTCCTAATACCAGTAATTACTGATCAGGATACTATGGTAACACTGCCTGGCACAAGTCATTATCACACCTAATACCAGTAGTTACTGATCGGTGTACTATGGTAACACTGCCGGGCACAAGTCATTATCACACCTAATACCAGTAATTACTGATCGGTGTACTATGATAACACTGCCTGGCACAAGTCATTATCACACCTAATACCAGTAGTTACTGATCGGTGTACTATGGTAACACTGACTGGCACAAGTCATTATTACACCTAATACCAGTAATTACTGATCGGTGTACTATGGTAACACTGCCTGGCACAAGTCATTATTACACCTAATACCAGTAATTACTGATAGGTGTACTATGTTAACACTGCCTGGCACAAGTCATTATCACACCTAATACCAGTAATTACTGATAGGTGTACTATGGTAACACTGCCTGGCACAAGTCATTATCACACCTAATACCAGTAATTACTGATCGGTGTACTATGGTAACACTGCCTGGCACAAGTCATTATTACACCTAATACCAGTAATTACTGATCGGTGTACTATGGTAACACTGCCTGGCACAAGTCACTATCACACCTAATACCAGTAATTACTGATCGGTGTACTATGGTAACACTGCCTGGCACAAGTCATTATCACACCTAATACCAGTAATTACTGATCGGTGTACTATTGTAACACTGCCTGGCACAAGTCATTATCATACCTAATACCAGTAATTACTGATCGGTGTACTATGGTAACACTGCCTGGCACAAGTCATTATCATACCTAATACCAGTAATTAGTGATAGGTGTACTATGGTAACACTGCCTGGCACAAGTCATTATAATACCTAATACCAGTAATTACTGATCGGTGTACTATGGTAACACTGCCTGGCACAAGTCATTATCACACCTAATACCAGTAATTACTGATCGTTGTACTATTATAACACTGCCTGGCACAAGTCATTATCACACCTAATACCAGTAGTTACTGATCGGTGTACTATGGTAACACTGCCTGGCACAAGTCATTATTACACCTAATACCAGTAATTACTGATCGGTGTACTATGGTAACACTGCCTGGCACAAGTCATTATTACACCTAATACCAGTAATTACTGATAGGTGTACTATGGTAACACTGCCTGGCACAAGTCATTATCACACCTAATACCAGTAATTACTGATCGGTGTACTATGGTAACACTGCCTGGCACAAGTCATTATTACACCTAATACCAGTAATTACTGATCGGTGTACTATGGTAACACTGCCTGGCACAAGTCATTATCACACCTAATACCAGTAATTACTGATCGGTGTACTATGGTAACACTGCCTGGCACAAGTCATTATTACACCTAATACCAGTAATTACTGATCGGTGTACTATGGTAACACTGCCTGGCACAAGTCATTATCACACCTAATACCAGTAATTACTGATCGGTGTACTATGATAACACTGCCTGGCACAAGTCACTATCACACCTAATACCAGTAATTACTGATCGGTGTACTATGGTAACACTGCCCGGCACAAGTCACTATCACACCTAATACCAGTAATTACTGATCGGTGTACTATGATAACACTGCCTGGCACAAGTCATTATCACACCTAATACCAGTAATTACTGATCGGTGTACTATGGTAACACTGCCTGGCACAAGTCACTATCACACCTAATACCAGTAATTACTGATCGGTGTACTATGATAACACTGCCTGGCACAAGTCATTATTACACCTAATACCAGTAATTACTGATCGGTGTACTATGGTAACACTGCCTGGCACAAGTCATTATTACACCTAATACCAGTAATTACTGATAGGTGTACTATGGTAACACTGCCTGGCACAAGTCATTATCACACCTAATACCAGTAATTACTGATCGGTGTACTATGGTAACACTGCCTGGCACAAGTCATTATTACACCTAATACCAGTAATTACTGATCGGTGTACTATGGTAACACTGCCTGGCACAAGTCACTATCACACCTAATACCAGTAATTACTGATCGGTGTACTATGGTAACACTGCCTGGCACAAGTCATTATCACACCTAATACCAGTAATTACTGATCGGTGTACTATTGTAACACTGCCTGGCACAAGTCATTATCATACCTAATACCAGTAATTACTGATCGGTGTACTATGGTAACACTGCCTGGCACAAGTCATTATCATACCTAATACCAGTAATTAGTGATAGGTGTACTATGGTAACACTGCCTGGCACAAGTCATTATAATACCTAATACCAGTAATTACTGATCGGTGTACTATGGTAACACTGCCTGGCACAAGTCATTATCACACCTAATACCAGTAATTACTGATCGTTGTACTATTATAACACTGCCTGGCACAAGTCATTATCACACCTAATACCAGTAGTTACTGATCGGTGTACTATGGTAACACTGCCTGGCACAAGTCATTATTACACCTAATACCAGTAATTACTGATCGGTGTACTATGGTAACACTGCCTGGCACAAGTCATTATTACACCTAATACCAGTAATTACTGATAGGTGTACTATGGTAACACTGCCTGGCACAAGTCATTATCACACCTAATACCAGTAATTACTGATCGGTGTACTATGGTAACACTGCCTGGCACAAGTCATTATTACACCTAATACCAGTAATTACTGATCGGTGTACTATGGTAACACTGCCTGGCACAAGTCATTATCACACCTAATACCAGTAATTACTGATCGGTGTACTATGGTAACACTGCCTGGCACAAGTCATTATTACACCTAATACCAGTAATTACTGATCGGTGTACTATGGTAACACTGCCTGGCACAAGTCATTATCACACCTAATACCAGTAATTACTGATCGGTGTACTATGATAACACTGCCTGGCACAAGTCACTATCACACCTAATACCAGTAATTACTGATCGGTGTACTATGGTAACACTGCCCGGCACAAGTCACTATCACACCTAATACCAGTAATTACTGATCGGTGTACTATGATAACACTGCCTGGCACAAGTCATTATCACACCTAATACCAGTAATTACTGATCGGTGTACTATGGTAACACTGCCTGGCACAAGTCACTATCACACCTAATACCAGTAATTACTGATCGGTGTACTATGATAACACTGCCTGGCACAAGTCATTATCACTCCTAATACCAGTAATTACTGATCGGTGTACTATGGTAACACTGCCTGGCACAAGTCATTATCACTCCTAATACCAGTAATTACTGATCGGTGTACTATGGTAACACTGCCTGGCACAAGTCACTATCACACCTAATACCAGTAATTACTGATCGGTGTACTATGATAACACTGCCTGGCACACGTCATTATCACTCCTAATACCAGTAATTACTGATCGGTGTACTATGGTAACACTGCCTGGCACAAGTCATTATCACACCTAATACCAGTAATTACTGATCGGTGTACTATGGTAACACTGCCTGGCACAAGTCAGTATCACACCTAATACCAGTAATTACTGATCGGTGTACTATGGTAACACTGCCTGGCACAAATCAGTATCACACCTAATACCAGTAATTACTGATCGGTGTACTATGGTAACACTGCCTGGCACAAGTCAGTATCACACCTAATACCAGTAATTACTGATCGGTGTACTATGATAACACTGCCTGGCACAAGTCACTATCACACCTAATACCAGTAATTACTGATCGGTGTACTATGATAACACTGCCTGGCACACGTCATTATCACTCCTAATACCAGTAATTACTGATCGGTGTACTATGGTAACACTGCCTGGTACAAGTCATTCTCACTCCTAATACCAGTAATTACTAATCGGTGTACTATGGTAACACTGCCTGGCACAAGTCATTCTCACACCTAATACCAGTAATTACTGATCGGTGTACTATGATAACACTGCCTGGCACAAGTCATTATCACTCCTAATACCAGTAATTACTGATCGGTGTACTATGGTAACACTGCCTGGCACAAGTCATTATCACTCCTAATACCAGTAATTACTGATCGGTGTACTATGGTAACACTGCCTGGCACAAGTCATTCTCACACCTAATACCAGTAATTACTGATCGGTGTACTATGATAACACTGCCTGGCACAAGTCATTATCACACCTAATACCAGTAATTACTGATCGGTGTACTATGATAACACTGCCTGGCACAAGTCATTATCACACCTAATACCAGTAATTACTGATCGGTGTACTATGGTAACACTGCCTGGCACAAGTCATTATTACACCTAATACCAGTAATTACTGATCGGTGTACTATGGTAACACTGCCTGGCACAAGTCATTATCACACCTAATACCAGTAATTACTGATCGGTTTACTATGATAACACTGCCTGGCACAAGTCATTATCACACCTAATACCAGTAATTACTGATCGGTGTACTATGGTAACACTGCCTGGCACAAGTCACTATCACACCTAATACCAGTAATTACTGATCGGTGTACTATGGTAACACTGCCTGGCACAAGTCATTATTACACCTAATACCAGTAATTACTGATCGGTGTACTATGATAACACTGCCTGGCACAAGTCATTATCACTCCTAATACCAGTAATTACTGATCGGTGTACTATGGTAACACTGCCTGGCACAAGTCACTATCACACCTAATACCAGTAATTACTGATCGGTGTACTATGATAACACTGCCTGGCACAAGTCATTATTACACCTAATACCAGTAATTACTGATCGGTGTACTATGGTAACACTGCCCGGCACAAGTCACTATCACACCTAATACCAGTAATTACTGATCGGTGTACTATGGTAACACTGCCTGGCACAAGTCATTATCACACCTAATACCAGTAATTACTGATCGGTGTACTATGGTAACACTGCCTGGCACAAGTCACTATCACACCTAATACCAGTAATTACTAATCGGTGTACTATGGTAACACTGCCTGGCACAAGTCATTATCACACCTAATACCAGTAATTACTGATCGGTGTACTATGGTAACACTGCCTGGCACAAGTCATTATCACTCCTAATACCAGTAATTACTGAACGGTGTACTATGGTAACACTGCCTGGCACAAGTCACTATCACACCTAATACCAGTAATTACTGATCGGTGTACTATGGTAACACTGCCTGGCACAAGTCATTATCACTCCTAATACCAGTAATTACTGATCGGTGTACTATGGTAACACTGCCTGGCACAAGTCACTATCACACCTAATACCAGTAATTACTGATCGGTGTACTATGGTAACACTGCCTGGCACAAGTCACTATCACACCTAATACCGGTAATTACTGATCGGTGTACTATGATAACACTGCCTGGCACAAGTCAGTATCACACCTAATACCAGTAATTACTGATCGGTGTACTATGATAACACTGCCTGGCACAAGTCACTATCACACCTAATACCAGTAATTACTGATCGGTGTACTATGGTAACACTGCCTGGCACAAGTCATTATCACTCCTAATACCAGTAATTACTGATCGGTGTACTATGATAACACTGCCTGGCACAAGTCACTATCACACCTAATACCAGTAATTACTGATCGGTGTACTATGGTAACACTGCCTGGCACAAGTCATTATCACACCTAATACCAGTAATTACTGATCGGTGTACTATGGTAACACTGCCTGGCACAAGTCATTATCACACCTAATACCAGTAATTACTGATCGGTGTACTATGGTAACACTGCCTGGCACAAGTCATTATCACTCCTAATACCAGTAATTACTGATCGGTGTACTATGGTAACACTGCCTGGCACAAGTCACTATCACACCTAATACCAGTAATTACTGATCGGTGTACTATGATAACACTGCCTGGCACAAGTCAGTATCACACCTAATACCAGTAATTACTGATCGGTGTACTATGATAACACTGCCTGGCACAAGTCACTATCACACCTAATACCAGTAATTACTGATCGGTGTACTATGGTAACACTGCCTGGCACAAGTCATTATCACTCCTAATACCAGTAATTACTGATCGGTGTACTATGATAACACTGCCTGGCACAAGTCACTATCACACCTAATACCAGTAATTACTGATCGGTGTACTATGGTAACACTGCCTGGCACAAGTCATTATCACACCTAATACCAGTAATTACTGATCGGTGTACTATGGTAACACTGCCTGGCACAAGTCATTATCACACCTAATACCAGTAATTACTGATCGGTGTACTATGGTAACACTGCCTGGCACAAGTCATTATCACTCCTAATACCAGTAATTACTGATCGGTGTACTATGGTAACACTGCCTGGCACAAGTCACTATCACACCTAATACCAGTAATTACTGATCGGTGTACTATGATAACACTGCCTGGCACAAGTCATTATCACTCCTAATACCAGTAATTACTGATCGGTGTACTATGGTAACACTGCCTGGCACAAGTCATTATCACACCTAATACCAGTAATTACTGATCGGTGTACTATGATAACACTGCCTGGCACAAGTCACTATCACACCTAATACCAGTAATTACTGATCGGTGTACTATGATAACACTGCCTGGCACAAGTCATTATCACTCCTAATACCAGTAATTACTGATCGGTGTACTATGATAACACTGCCTGGCACAAGACATTATCACACCTAATACCAGTAATTACTGATTGGTGTACTATGATAACACTGCCTGGCACAAGTCACTATCACACCTAATACCAGTAATTACTGATCGGTGTACTATGATAACACTGCCTGGCACAAGTCATTATTACACCTAATACCAGTAATTACTGATCGGTGTTCTATGGTAACACTGCCTGGCACAAGTCACTATCACACCTAATACCAGTAATTACTGATCGGTGTTCTATGGTAACACTGCCTGGCACAAGTCATTATCACACCTAATACCAGTAATTACTGATCGGTGTACTATGATAACACTGCCTGGCACAAGTCATTATCACTCCTAATACCAGTAATTACTGATCGGTGTACTATGATAACACTGCCTGGCACAAATCATTCTCACTCCTAATACCAGTAATTACTGATCGGTGTACTATGGTAACACTGCCTGGCACAAGTCATTATCACACCTAATACCAGTAATTACTGATCGGTGTACTATGATAACACTGCCTGGCACAAGTCATTATCACTCCTAATACCAGTAATTACTGATCGGTGTACTATGGTAACACTGCCTGGCACAAGTCACTATCACACCTATTACCAGTAATTACTGATCGGTGTACTATGATAACACTGCCTGGCACAAATCATTCTCACTCCTAATACCAGTAATTACTGATCGGTGTACTATGGTAACACTGCCTGGCACAAGTCATTATTACACCTAATACCAGTAATTACTGATCGGTGTACTATGGTAACACTGCCTGGTACAAGTCATTCTCACACCTAATACCAGTAATTAGTGATCGGTATACTATGATAACACTGCCTGGCACAAGTCATTATTACACCTAATACCAGTAATTACTGATCGGTGTACTATGATAACACTGCCTGGCACAAGTCATTATCACACCTAATACCAGTAATTACTGATCGGTGTTCTATGGTAACACTGCCTGGCACAAGTCACTATCACACCTAATACCAGTAATTACTGATCGGTGTTCTATGGTAACACTGCCTGGCACAAGTCATTATCACACCTAATACCAGTAATTACTGATCGGTGTACTATGATAACACTGCCTGGCACAAGTCATTATCACTCCTAATACCAGTAATTACTGATCGGTGTACTATGATAACACTGCCTGGCACAAATCATTCTCACTCCTAATACCAGTAATTACTGATCGGTGTACTATGGTAACACTGCCTGGCACAAGTCATTATCACACCTAATACCAGTAATTACTGATCGGTGTACTATGATAACACTGCCTGGCACAAGTCATTATCACTCCTAATACCAGTAATTACTGATCGGTGTACTATGGTAACACTGCCTGGCACAAGTCACTATCACACCTATTACCAGTAATTACTGATCGGTGTACTATGATAACACTGCCTGGCACAAATCATTCTCACTCCTAATACCAGTAATTACTGATCGGTGTACTATGGTAACACTGCCTGGCACAAGTCATTATTACACCTAATACCAGTAATTACTGATCGGTGTACTATGGTAACACTGCCTGGTACAAGTCATTCTCACACCTAATACCAGTAATTACTGATCGGTGTACTATGGTAACACTGCCTGGCACAAGTCATTATTACACCTAATACCAGTAATTACTGATCGGTGTACTATGGTAACACTGCCTGTCACAAGTCATTATCACTCCTAATACCAGTAATTACTGATCGGTGTACTATGATAACACTGCCTGGCACAAGTCATTATCACACCTAATACCAGTAATTACTGATCGGTGTACTATGGTAACACTGCCTGGCACAAGTTATTATCACTCCTAATACCAGTAATTACTGATCGGTGTACTATGATAACACTGCCTGGCACAAGTTATTATCACTCCTAATACCAGTAATTACTGATCGGTGTACTATGGTAACACTGCCTGGCACAAGTCATTATCACACCTAATACCAGTAATTACTGATCGGTGTACTATGATAACACTGCCTGGCACAAGTCATTATCACTCCTAATACCAGTAATTACTGATCGGTGTACTATGATAACACTGCCTGGCACAAATCATTCTCACTCCTAATACCAGTAATTACTGATCGGTGTACTATGGTAACACTGCCTGGCACAAGTCATTATTACACCTAATACCAGTAATTACTGATCGGTGTACTATGGTAACACTGCCTGGTACAAGTCATTATCACACCTAATACCAGTAATTACTGATCGGTGTACTATGATAACACTGCCTGGCACAAGTTATTATCACTCCTAATACCAGTAATTACTGATCGGTGTACTATGATAACACTGCCTGGCACAAGTTATTATCACTCCTAATACCAGTAATTACTGATCGGTGTACTATGGTAACACTGCCTGGCACAAGTCATTATTACACCTAATACCAGTAATTACTGATCGGTGTACTATGGTAACACTGCCTGGTACAAGTCATTATCACACCTAATACCAGTAATTACTGATCGGTGTACTATGATAACACTGCCTGGCACAAGTCATTATCACTCCTAATATTAGTAATTACTGATCGGTGTACTATGGTAACACTGCCTGTCACAAGTCATTATCACTCCTAATACCAGTAATTACTGATCGGTGTTCTATGGTAACACTGCCTGGCACAAGTCATTATCACACCTAATACCAGTAATTACTGATCGGTGTACTATGATAACACTGCCTGGCACAAGTCATTATCACACCTAATACCAGTAATTACTGATCGGTGTACTATGATAACACTGCCTGGCACAAATCATTCTCACTCCTAATACCAGTAATTACTGATCGGTGTACTATGGTAACACTGCCTGGTACAAGTCATTCTCACACCTAATACCAGTAATTACTGATCGGTGTACTATGGTAACACTGCCTGGCACAAGTCATTATTACACCTAATACCAGTAATTACTGATCGGTGTACTATGGTAACACTGCCTGTCACAAGTCATTATCACTCCTAATACCAGTAATTACTGATCGGTGTACTATGATAACACTGCCTGGCACAAGTCATTATCACTCCTAATACCAGTAATTACTGATCGGTGTACTATGATAACACTGCCTGGCACAAGTTATTATCACTCCTAATACCAGTAATTACTGATCGGTGTACTATGGTAACACTGCCTGGCACAAGTCATTATCACACCTAATACCAGTAATTACTGATCGGTGTACTATGATAACACTGCCTGGCACAAGTCATTATCACTCCTAATACCAGTAATTACTGATCGGTGTACTATGATAACACTGCCTGGCACAAATCATTCTCACTCCTAATACCAGTAATTACTGATCGGTGTACTATGGTAACACTGCCTGGCACAAGTCATTATTACACCTAATACCAGTAATTACTGATCGGTGTACTATGGTAACACTGCCTGGTACAAGTCATTATCACACCTAATACCAGTAATTACTGATCGGTGTACTATGGTAACACTGCCTGGCACAAGTCATTATCACACCTAATACCAGTAATTACTGATCGGTGTACTATGATAACACTGCCTGGCACAAGTCATTATCACTCCTAATACCAGTAATTACTGATCGGTGTACTATGGTAACACTGCCTGGTACAAGTCATTATCACACCTAATACCAGTAATTACTGATCGGTGTACTATGATAACACTGCCTGGCACAAGTCATTATCACTCCTAATACCAGTAATTACTGATCGGTGTACTATGATAACACTGCCTGGCACAAGTCATTATCACTCCTAATACCAGTAATTACTGATCGGTGTACTATGATAACACTGCCTGGCACAAGTCATTATCACTCCTAATACCAGTAATTACTGATCGGTGTACTATGGTAAAACTGCCTGGCACAAGTCATTATCACTCCTAATACCAGTAATTACTGATCGGTGTACTATGATAACACTGCCTGGCACAAGTCATTATCACTCCTAATACCAGTAATTACTGATCGGTGTACTATGGTAACACTGCCTGGCACAAGTCATTCTCACACCTAATACCAGTAATTACTGATCGGTGTACTATGATAACACTGCCTGGTACAAGTCATTATTACACCTAATACCAGTAATTACTGATCGGTGTACTATGATAACACTGCCTGGCACAAGTCACTATCACACCTAATATCAGTAATTACTGATCGGTGTACTATGATAACACTGCCTGGCACAAGTCACTATCACACCTAATACCAGTAATTGCTGATCGGTGTACTATGGTAACACTGCCTGGCACAAGTCATTATCACTCCTAATACCAGTAATTACTGATCGGTGTACTATGGTAACACTGCCTGGCACAAGTCATTATCACACCTAATACCAGTAATTACTGATCGGTGTACTATGATAACACTGCCTGGCACAAGTCATTATTACACCTAATACCAGTAATTACTGATCGGTGTACTATGATAACACTGCCTGGCACAAGTCACTATCACACCTAATACCAGTAATTACTGATCGGTGTACTATGGTAACACTGCCTGGCACAAGTCATTATTACACCTAATACCAGTAATTACTGATCGGTGTACTATGATAACACTGCCTGGCACAAGTCACTATCACACCTAATACCAGTAATTACTGATCGGTGTACTATGGTAACACTGCCTGGCACAAGTCATTATTACACCTAATACCAGTAATTACTGATCGGTGTACTATGATAACACTGCCTGGCACAAGTCATTATCACACCTAATACCAGTAATTACTGATCGGTGTACTATGGTAACACTGCCTGGCACAAGTCATTATTACACCTAATACCAGTAGTTACTGATCGGTGTACTATGGTAACACTGCCTGGCACAAGTCATTATTACACCTAAAACCAGTAATTACTGATCGGTGTACTATGGTAACACTGCCTGGCACAAGTCACTATCACACCTAATACCAGTAGTTACTGATCGGTGTACTATGGTAACACTGCCTGGCACAAGTCATTATTACACCTAATACCAGTAATTACTGATCGGTGTACTATGGTAACACTGCCTGGTACAAGTCATTATCACACCTAATACCAGTAATTACTGATCGGTGTACTATGGTAACACTGCCTGGCACAAGTCATTATCACTCCTAATACCAGTAATTACTGATCGGTGTACTATGGTAACAATGCCTGGTACAAGTCATTATCACACCTAATACCAGTAATTACTAATCGGTGTACTATGATAACACTGCCTGGCACAAGTCATTATCACACCTAATACCAGTAATTACTGATCTGTGTACTATGATAACACTGCCTGGCACAAGTCATTATCACACCTAATATCAGTAATTACTGATCGGTGTACTATGATAACACTGCCTGGCACAAGTCATTATCACACCTAATACCAGTAATTACTGATCGGTGTACTATGGTAACACAGCCTGGCACAAGTCATTATCACTCCTAATACCAGTAATTACTGATCGGTGTACTATGGTAACACTGCCTGGCACAAGTCATTATCACTCCTAATACCAGTAATTACTGATCGGTGTACTATGATAACACTGCCTGGCACAAGTCACTATCACACCTAATACCAGTAATTACTGATCGGTGTACTATGGTAACACTGCCTGGCACAAGTCATTATCACTCCTAATACCAGTAATTACTGATCGGTGTACTATGATAACACTGCCTGGCACAAGTCACTATCACACCTAATATCAGTAATTACTGATCGGTGTACTATGATAACACTGCCTGGCACAAGTCATTATCACTCCTAATACCAGTAATTACTGATCGGTGTACTATGGTAACACTGCCTGGCACAAGTCATTATCACACCTAATATCAGTAATTACTGATCGGTGTACTATGATAACACTGCCTGGCACAAGTCATTATCACTCCTAATACCAGTAATTACTGATCGGTGTACTATGATAACACTGCCTGGCACAAGTCACTATCACACCTAATATCAGTAATTACTGATCGGTGTACTATGATAACACTGCCTGGCACAAGTCATTATTACACCTAATACCAGTAATTACTGATCGGTGTACTATGGTAACACTGCCTGGCACAAGTCATTATCACACCTAATATCAGTAATTACTGATCGGTGTACTATGATAACACTGCCTGGCACAAGTCATTATTACACCTAATACCAGTAATTACTGATCGGTGTACTATGGTAACACTGCCTGGCACAAGTCATTATCACTCCTAATACCAGTAATTACTGATCGGTGTACTATGATAACACTGCCTGGCACAAGTCATTATTACACCTAATACCAGTAATTACTGATCGGTGTACTATGGTAACACTGCCTGGCACAAGTCATTATTACACCTAATACCAGTAATTACTGATCGGTGTACAATGGTAACACTGCCTGGCACAAGTCATTATCACACCTAATACCAGTAGTTACTGATCGGTGTACTATGATAACACTGCCTGGCACAAGTCATTATCACACCTAATACCAGTAGTTACTGATCGGTGTACTATGGTAACACTGCCTGGCACAAGTCATTATTACACCTAATACCAGTAATTACTGATCGGTGTACAATGGTAACACTGCCTGGCACAAGTCATTATCACACCTAATACCAGTAGTTACTGATCGGTGTACTATGATAACACTGCCTGGCACAAGTCATTATCACACCTAATACCAGTAATTACTGATCGGTGTACTATGATAACACTGCCTGACACAAGTCATTATCACTCCTAATACCAGTAATTACTGATCGGTGTACTATGGTAACACTGCCTGGCACAAGTCACTATCACTCCTAATACCAGTAATTACTGATCGGTGTACTATGATAACACTGCCTGGCACAAGTCATTATCACACCTAATACCAGTAATTACTGATCGGTGTACTATGGTAACACTGCCTGGCACAAGTCATTCTCACTCCTAATACCAGTAATTACTGATCGGTGTACTATGATAACACTGCCTGGCACAAGTCATTATCACACCTAATATCAGTAATTACTGATCGGTGTACTATGGTAACACTGCCTGGCACAAGTCACTATCACTCCTAATACCAGTAATTACTGATCGGTGTACTATGGTAACACTTCCTGGCACAAGTCATTATCACACCTAATACCAGTAATTACTGATAGGTGTACTATGATAACACTGCTTGGCACAAGTCATTATCACACCTAATACCAGTAATTACTGATCGGTGTACTATGATAATACTGCCTGGCACAAGTCATTATCACACCTAATACCAGTAATTACTGATCGGTCTACTATGATAATACTGCCTGGCACAAGTCATTATCACACCTAATATCAGTAATTACTGATCGGTCTACTATGATAATACTGCCTGGCACAAGTCATTATCACACCTAATACCAGTAATTACTGATCGGTGTACTATGGTAACACTGCCTGGCACAAGTCATTATCACACCTAATATCAGTAATTACTGATCGGTGTACTATGATAACACTGCCTGGCACAAGTCATTATTACACCTAATACCAGTAATTACTGATCGGTGTACTATGGTAACACTGCCTGGCACAAGTCATTATCACTCCTAATACCAGTAATTACTGATCGGTGTACTATGATAACACTGCCTGGCACAAGTCATTATTACACCTAATACCAGTAATTACTGATCGGTGTACTATGGTAACACTGCCTGGCACAAGTCACTATTACACCTAATACCAGTAATTACTGATCGGTGTACTATGGTAACACTGCCTGGCACAAGTCATTATTACACCTAATACCAGTAATTACTGATCGGTGTACTATGATAACACTGCCTGGCACAAGTCATTATCACACCTAATACCAGTAATTACTGATCGGTGTACTATGGTAACACTGCCTGACACAAGTCATTATCACTCCTAATACCAGTAATTACTGATCGGTGTACTATGGTAACACTGCCTGGCACAAGTCATTATCACACCTAATACCAGTAATTACTGATCGGTCTACTATGATAATACTGCCTGGCACAAGTCATTATCACACCTAATACCAGTAATTACTGATCGGTGTACTATGATAACACTGCCTGGCACAAGTCACTATCACTCCTAATACCAGTAATTACTGATCGGTGTACTATGGTAACACTGCCTGGCACAAGTCATTATCACACCTAATACCAGTAATTACTGATAGGTGTACTATGATAACACTGCTTGGCACAAGTCATTATCACACCTAATACCAGTAATTACTGATCGGTGTACTATGGTAACACTGCCTGGCACAAGTCATTATCACACCTAATACCAGTAATTACTGATAGGTGTAATATGATAACACTGCTTGGCACAAGTCATTATCACACCTAATACCAGTAATTACTGATCGGTGTACTATGGTAACACTGCCTGGCACAAGTCATTCTCACTCCTAATACCAGTAATTACTGATCGGTGTACTATGGTAACACTGCCTGGCACAAGTCATTATCACACCTAATACCAGTAATTACTGATCGGTCTACTATGATAATACTGCCTGGCACAAGTCATTATCACACCTAATACCAGTAATTACTGATCGGTGTACTATGATAACACTGCCTGGCACAAGTCACTATCACTCCTAATACCAGTAATTACTGATCGGTGTACTATGGTAACACTGCCTGGCACAAGTCATTATCACACCTAATACCAGTAATTACTGATAGGTGTACTATGATAACACTGCTTGGCACAAGTCATTATCACACCTAATACCAGTAATTACTGATCGGTGTACTATGGTAACACTGCCTGGCACAAGTCATTATCACACCTAATACCAGTAATTACTGATAGGTGTACTATGATAACACTGCTTGGCACAAGTCATTATCACACCTAATACCAGTAATTACTGATCGGTGTACTATGGTAACACTGCCTGGCACAAGTCATTCTCACTCCTAATACCAGTAATTACTGATCGGTGTACTATGGTAACACTGCCTGGCACAAGTCATTATCACACCTAATACCAGTAATTACTGATCGGTGTACTATGATAACACTGCCTGGCACAGTCATTATCACACCTAATACCAGTAATTACTGATCGGTGTACTATGATAACACTGCCTGGCACAAGTCATTATCACACCCAGTACCAGTAATTACTGATCGGTGTACTATGGTAACACTGCCTGGCACAAGTCATTCTCACTCCTAATACCAGTAATTACTGATCGGTGTACTATGATAACACTGCCTGGCACAAGTCATTATCACACCTAATACCAGTAATTACTGATCGGTGTACTATGATAACACTGCCTGGCACAAGTCATTATCACACCTAATACCAGTAATTACTGATCGGTGTACTATGGTAACACTGCCTGGCACAAGTCATTATCACACCCAGTACCAGTAATTACTGATCGGTGTACTATGGTAACACTGCCTGGCACAAGTCATTCTCACTCCTAATACCAGTAATTACTGATCGGTGTACTATGATAACACTGCCTGGCACAAGTCATTATCACACCTAATACCAGTAATTACTGATCGGTGTACTATGATAACACTGCCTGGCACGAGTCATTATCACACCTAATATCAGTAATTACTGATCGGTCTACTATGATAATACTGCCTGGCACAAGTCACTATCACACCTAATACCAGTAATTTCTGATCGGTGTACTATGGTAACACTGCCTGGCACAAGTCATTATCACACCTAATACCAGTAATTACTGATCGGTTTACTATGATAACACTGCCTGGCACAAGTCATTATCACACCTAATACCAGTAATTACTGATCGGTGTACTATGGTAACACTGCCTGGCACAAGTCATTATTACACCCAATACCAGTAATTACTGATCGGTGTACTATGCTAACACTGCCTGGCACAAGTCATTATCACTCCTAATACCAGTAATTACTGATCGGTGTACTATGGTAACACTTCCTGGCACAAGTCATTATCACACCTAATACCAGTAATTACTGATCGGTGTACTATGATAACACTGCCTGGCACGAGTCATTATCACACCTAATACCAGTAATTACTGATCGGTTTACTATGATAACACTGCCTGGCACAAGTCATTATCACACCTAATACCAGTAATTACTGATCGGTGTACTATGGTAACACTGCCTGGCACAAGTCATTATTACACCCAATACCAGTAATTACTGATCGGTGTACTATGATAACACTGCCTGGCACAAGTCATTCTCACTCCTAATACCAGTAATTACTGATCGGTGTACTATGATAACACTGCCTGGCACAAGTCATTCTCACTCCTAATACCAGTAATTACTGATCGGTGTACTATGATAACACTGCCTGGCACAAGTCATTATTACACCCAATACCAGTAATTACTGATCGGTGTACTATGGTAACACTGCCTGGCACAAGTCACTATCACACCTAATACCAGTAATTTCTGATCGGTGTACTATGGTAACACTGCCTGGCACAAGTCATTATCACACCTAATACCAGTAATTACTGATCGGTTTACTATGATAACACTGCCTGGCACAAGTCATTATCACACCTAATACCAGTAATTACTGATCGGTGTACTATGGTAACACTGCCTGGCACAAGTCATTATTACACCCAATACCAGTAATTACTGATCGGTGTACTATGATAACACTGCCTGGCACAAGTCATTCTCACTCCTAATACCAGTAATTACTGATCGGTGTACTATGATAACACTGCCTGGCACAAGTCATTATCACTCCTAATACCAGTAATTACTGATAGGTGTACTATGATAACACTGCCTGGCACAAGTCATTATCACTCCTAATACCAGTAATTACTGATCGGTGTACTATGGTAACACTGCCTGGCACAAGTCATTATTACACCCAATACCAGTAATTACTGATCGGTGTACTATGATAACACTGCCTGGCACAAGTCATTCTCACTCCTAATACCAGTAATTACTGATCGGTGTACTATGATAACACTGCCTGGCACAAGTCATTATTACACCCAATACCAGTAATTACTGATCGGTGTACTATGGTAACACTGCCTGGCACAAGTCACTATCACACCTAATACCAGTAGTTACTGATCGGTGTACTATGATAACACTGCCTGGCACAAGTCATTATCACACCTAATACCTGTAATTACTGATCGGTGTACTATGGTAACACTGCCTGGCACAAGTCATTATCACACCTAATACCAGTAATTACTGATCGGTGTACTATGGTAACACTGCCTGGCACAAGTCATTATCACACCTAATACCAGTAGTTACTGATCGGTGTACTATGGTAACACTGCCTGGCACAAGTCATTATCACTCCTAATACCAGTAGTTACTGATCGGTGTACTATGATAACACTGCCTGGCACAAGTCATTATCACACCTAATACCTGTAATTACTGATCGGTGTACTATGGTAACACTGCCTGGCACAAGTCATTATCACACCTAATACCAGTAATTACTGATCGGTGTACTATGGTAACACTGCCTGGCACAAGTCATTATCACACCTAATACCAGTAGTTACTGATCGGTGTACTATGGTAACACTGCCTGGCACAAGTCATTATCACACCTAATACCAGTAATTACTGATCGGTGTACTATGATAACACTGCCTGGCACAAGTCATTATCACACCTAATACCAGTAATTACTGATCGGTGTACTATGATAACACTGCCTGGCACAAGTCATTATCACTCCTAATACCAGTAATTACTGATCGGTGTACTATGGTAACACTGCCTGGCACAAGTCACTATCACACCTAATACCAGTAATTACTGATCGGTGTACTATGATAACACTGCCTGGCACAAGTCACTATCACACCTAATACCAGTAATTACTGATCGGTGTACTATGGTAACACTGCCTGGCACAAGTCATTATTACACCTAATACCAGTAATTACTGATCGGTGTACTATGGTAACACTGCCTGGCACAAGTCATTATTACACCTAATACCAGTAATTACTGATCGGTGTACTATGGTAACACTGCCTGGCACAAGTCACTATTACACCTAATACCAGTAATTACTGATCGGTGTACTATGATAACACTGCCTGGCACAAGTCACTATCACACCTAATACCAGTAATTACTGATCAGTGTACTATGGTAACACTGCCTGGCACAAGTCATTATGACACCTAATACCAGTAATTACTGATCGGTGTACCATGATAACACTGCCTGGCACAAGTCATTATCACACCTAATACCAGTAATTACTGATCGGTGTACTATGATAACACTGCCTGGCACAAGTCACTATCACACCTAATACCAGTAATTACTGATCGGTGTACTATGGTAACACTGCCTGGCACAAGTCATTATCACTCCTAATACCAGTAATTACTGATCGGTGTACTATGATAACACTGCCTGGCACAAGTCATTATCACACCTAATACCAGTAATTACTGATCGGTGTACTATGGTAACACTGCCTGGCACAAGTCATTATCACTCCTAATACCAGTAATTACTGATCGGTGTACTATGATAACACTGCCTGGCACAAGTCATTATCACACCTAATACCAGTAATTACTGATCGGTGTACTATGGTAACACTGCCTGGCACAAGTCATTATCACACCTAATACCAGTAATTACTGATCGGTGTACTATGATAGCACTGCCTGGCACAAGTCATTATCACACCTAATATCAGTAATTACTGATCGGTGTACTATGATAACACTGCCTGGCACAAGTCATTATCACACATAATACCAGTAATTACTGATCGGTGTACTATGATAACACTGCCTGGCACAAGTCACTATCACTCCTAATACCAGTAATTACTGATCGGTGTACTATGATAACACTGCCTGGCACAAGTCATTATCACACCTAATATCAGTAATTACTGATCGGTGTACTATGATAACACTGCCTGGCACAAGTCACTATCACTACTAATACCAGTAATTATTGATCGGTGTACTATGGTAACACTGCCTGGCACAAGTCATTATCACTCCTAATACCAGTAATTACTGATCGGTGTACTATGATAACACTGCCTGGCACAAGTCATTATCACACCTAATACCAGTATTTACTGATCGGTGTACTATGGTAACACTGCCTGGCACAAGTCATTATCACACCTAATACCAGTAATTACTGATCGGTGTACTATGGTAACACTGCCTGGCACAAGTCACTATCACTCCTAATACCAGTAATTACTGATCGGTGTACTATGATAACACTGCCTGGCACAAGTCACTATCACTCCTAATACCAGTAATTACTGATCGGTGTACTATGATAACACTGCCTGGCACAAGTCATTATTACACCTAATACCAGTAATTACTGATCGGTGTACTATGGTAACACTGCCTGGCACAAGTCACTATCACTCCTAATACCAGTAATTACTGATCGGTGTACTATGATAACACTGCCTGGCACAAGTCACTATCACTCCTAATACCAGTAATTACTGATCGGTGTACTATGGTAACACTGCCTGGCACAAGCCATTATCACACCTAATACCAGTAATTACTGATCGGTGTACTATGATAACACTGCCTGGCACAAGTTATTATCACACTTAATACCAGTAATTACTGATCGGTGTACTATGGTAACACTGCCTGGCACAAGTCATTATCACACCTAATACCAGTAATTACTGATCGGTGTACTATGATAACACTGCCTGGCACAAGTTATTATCACACCTAATACCAGTAATTACTGATCGGTGTACTATGATAACACTGCCTGGCATAAGTTATTATCACACTTAATACCAGTAATTACTGATCGGTGTACTATGATAACACTGCCTGGCACAAGTTATTATCACACTTAATACCAGTAATTACTGATCGGTGTACTATGGTAACACTGCCTGGCACAAGTCATTATCACACCTAATACCAGTAATTACTGATCGGTGTACTATGATAACACTGCCTGGCACAAGTTATTATCACACCTAATACCAGTAATTACTGATCGGTGTACTATGATAACACTGCCTGGCACAAGTTATTATCACACTTAATACCAGTAATTACTGATCGGTGTACTATGGTAACACTGCCTGGCACAAGCCATTATCACACCTAATACCAGTAATTACTGATCGGTGTACTATGATAACACTGCCTGGCACAAGTTATTATCACACCTAATACCAGTAATTACTGATCGGTGTACTATGGTAACACTGCCTGGCACAAGTCATTATCACACCTAATACCAGTAATTACTGATCGGTGTACTATGATAACACTGCCTGGCACAAGTTATTATCACACCTAATACCAGTAATTACTGATCGGTGTACTATGGTAACACTGCCTGGCACAAGTTATTATCACACCTAATACCAGTAATTACTGATCGGTGTACTATGGTAACACTGCCTGGCACAAGTCATTATCACACCTAATACCAGTAATTACTGATCGGTGTACTATGGTAACACTGCCTGGCACAAGCCATTATCACACCTAATACCAGTAATTACTGATCGGTGTACTATGATAACACTGCCTGGCACAAGTTATTATCACACCTAATACCAGTAATTACTGATCGGTGTACTATGGTAACACTGCCTGGCACAAGTCACTATCACACCTAATACCAGTAATTACTGATCGGTGTACTATGGTAACACTGCCTGGCACAAGTCATTATCACACCTAATACCAGTAATTACTGATCGGTGTACTATGGTAACACTGCCTGGCACAAGCCATTATCACACCTAATACCAGTAATTACTGATCGGTGTACTATGATAACACTGCCTGGCACAAGTTATTATCACACTTAATACCAGTAATTACTGATCGGTGTACTATGGTAACACTGCCTGGCACAAGTCATTATCACACCTAATACCAGTAATTACTGATCGGTGTACTATGATAACACTGCCTGGCACAAGTCATTATCACTCCTAATACCAGTAATTACTGATCGGTGTACTATGGTAACACTGCCTGGCACAAGTCATTATCACTCCTAATACCAGTAATTACTGATCGGTGTACTATGGTAACACTGCCTGGCACAAGTCATTATCACTCCTAATACCAGTAATTACTGATCGGTGTACTATGGTAACACTGCCTGGCACAAGTCATTATCACACCTAATACCAGTAATTACTGATCGGTGTACTATGATAACACTGCCTGGCACAAGTCATTATCACACCTAATACCAGTAATTACTGATCAGGATACTATGGTAACACTGCCTGGCACAAGTCATTATTACACCTAATACCAGTAATTACTGATCGGTGTACTATGGTAACACTGCCTGGCACAAGTCATTATCACACCTAATACCAGTAATTACTGATCGGTGTACTATGGTAACACTGCCTGGCACAAGTCACTATCACACCTAATACCAGTAATTACTGATCGGTGTACTATGGTAACACTGCCTGGCACAAGTCATCATTACACCTAATACCAGTAATTACTGATCGGTGTACTATGGTAACACTGCCTGGCACAAGTCATTATTACACCTAATACCAGTAATTACTGATCGGTGTACTATGGTAACACTGCCTGGCACAAGTCACTATCACACCTAATACCAGTAATTACTGATCATAATACTATGGTAACACTGCCTGGCACAAGTCATTATCACACCTAATACCAGTAATTACTGATCGGTGTACTATGATAACACTGCCTGGCACAAGTCACTATCACACCTAATACCAGTAATTACTGATCGGTGTACTATGATAACACTGCCTGGCACAAGTCACTATCACACCTAATACCAGTAATTACTGATCGGTGTACTATGGTAACACTGCCTGGCACAAGTCATTATCACACCTAATACCAGTAATTACTGATCGGTGTACTATGGTAACACTGCCTGGCACAAGTCATTATCACACCTAATACCAGTAATTACTGATCGGTGTACTATGATAACACTGCCTGGCACAAGTTATTATCACACCTAATACCAGTAATTACTGATCGGTGTACTATGATAACACTGCCTGGCACAAGTCACTATCACACCTAATACCAGTAATTACTGATCGGTGTACTATGATAACACTGCCTGGCACAAGTCACTATCACACCTAATACCAGTAATTACTGATCGGTGTACTATGGTAACACTGCCTGGCACAAGCCATTATCACACCTAATACCAGTAATTACTGATCGGTGTACTATGATAACACTGCCTGGCACAAGTTATTATCACACCTAATACCAGTAATTACTGATCGGTGTACTATGGTAACACTGCCTGGCACAAGTCATTATCACACCTAATACCAGTAATTACTGATTGGTGTACTATGATAACACTGCCTGGCACAAGTCATTATCACTCCTAATACCAGTAATTACTGATCGGTGTACTATGGTAACACTGCCTGGCACAAGTCATTATCACACCTAATACCAGTAATTACTGATCGGTGTACTATGGTAACACTGCCTGGCACAAGTCATTATCACACCTAATACCAGTAATTACTGATCGGTGTACTATGATAACACTGCCTGGCACAAGTCATTATCACACCTAATACCAGTAATTACTGATCGGTGTACTATGATAACACTGCCTGGCACAAGTCATTATCACTCCTAATACCAGTAATTACTGATCGATGTACTATGGTAACACTGCCTGGCACAAGTCATTATCACAACTAATACCAGTAATTACTGATCGGTGTACTATGATAACACTGCCTGGCACAAGTCATTATCACACCTAATACCAGTAATTACTGATCGGTGTACTATGGTAACACTGCCTGGCACAAGTCATTATCACACCTAATACCAGTAATTACTGATCGGTGTACTATGATAACACTGCCTGGCACAAGTCATTATCACACCTAATACCAGTAATTACTGATCGGTGTACTATGATAACACTGCCTGTCACAAGTCATTATCACACCTAATACCAGAAATTACTGATCAGGATACTATGATAACACTGCCTGGCACAAGTCACTATCAATCCTAATACCAGGAATTACTGATCGGTGTACTATGATAACACTGCCTGGCACAAGTCATTATTACACCTAATACCAGTAATTACTGATCGGTGTACTATGATAACACTGCCTGGCACAAATCACTATCACACCTAATACCAGTAATTACTGATCATAATACTATGGTAACACTGCCTGGCACAAGTCATTATCACACCTAATACCAGTAATTACTGATCATAATACTATGGTAACACTGCCTGGCACAAGTCATTATCACACCTAATACCAGTAATTACTGATCGGTGTACTATGATAACACTGCCTGGCACAAGTCACTATCACACCTAATACCACTAATTACTGATCGGTGTACTATGATAACACTTCCTGGCACAATTCACTATCACACCTAATACCAGTAATTACTGATCGGTGTACTATGGTAACACTGCCTGGCACAAGTCATTATCACACCTAATACCAGTAATTACTGATCGGTGTACTATGATAACACTGCCTGGCACAAGTCATTATCACACCTAATACCAGTAATTACTGATCGGTGTACTATGATAACACTGCCTGGCACAAGTCATTATCACACCTAATACCAGTAATTACTGATCGGTGTACTATGGTAACACTGCCTGGCACAAGTCATTATCACACCTAATACCAGTAATTACTGATCGGTGTACTATGGTAACACTGCCTGGCACAAGTCATTATCACTCCTAATATTAGTAATTACTGATCGGTGTACTGTGATAACACTGCCTGGCACAAGTCACTATCACACCTAATACCAGTAATTACTGATCGGTGTACTATGATAACACTGCCTGGCACAAGTCATTATCACACCTAATACCAGTAATTACTGATCGGTGTACTATGGTAACACTGCCTGGCACAAGTCATTATCACACCTAATACCAGTAATTACTGATCAGGATACTTTGGTAACACTGCCTGGCACAAGTCATTATCACAACTAATACCAGTAATTACTGATCGGTGTACTATGATAACACTGCCTGGCAAAAGTCATTATCACATGTAATTCCAGTAATTACTGATCGGTGTACTATGATAACACTGCCTGTCACAAGTCATTATCACACCTAATACCAGTAATTACTGATCGGTGTACTATGGTAACACTTCCTGGCACAAGTCATTATCACACCTAATACCAGTAATTACTGATCGGTGTACTATGGTAACACTGCCTGGCACAAGTCATTATCACACCTAATACCAGTAATTACTGATCGGTGTACTATGGTAACACTGCCTGGCACAAGTCATTATCACACCTAATACCAGTAATTACTGATCGGTGTACTATGGTAACACTGCCTGGCACAAGTCATTATCACACCTAATACCAGTAATTACTGATCGGTGTACTATGGTAACACTGCCTGGCACAAGTCACTATCACACCTAATACCAGTAATTACTGATCGGTGTACTATGATAACACTGCCTGGCACAAGTCATTATCACACCTAATACCAGTAATTACTGATCGGTGTACTATGGTAACACTGCCTGGCACAAGTCATTATCACACCTAATACCAGTAATTACTGATCGGTGTACTATGGTAACACTGCCTGGCACAAGTCACTATCACACCTAATACCAGTAATTACTGATCGGTGTACTATGATAACACTTCCTGGCACAAGTCACTATCACACCTAATACCAGTAATTACTGATCGGTGTACTATGGTAACACTGCCTGGTACAAGTCACTATCACACCTAATACCAGTAATTACTGATCGGTGTACTATGGTAACACTGCCTGGCACAAGTCACTATCACACCTAATACCAGTAATTACTGATCGGTGTACTATGATAACACTCCCTGGCACAAGTCATTATCACACCTAATACCAGTAATTACTGATCGGTGTACTATGGTAACACTGCCTGGTACAAGTCACTATCACACCTAATACCAGTAATTACTGATCAGGATACTTTGGTAACACTGCCTGGCACAAGTCATTATCACACCTAATACCAGTAATTACTGATCGGTGTACTATGGTAACACTGCCTGGCACAAGTCACTATCACACCTAATACCAGTAATTACTGATCGGTGTACTATGGTAACACTGCCTGGCACAAGTCATTATCACAACTAATACCAGTAATTACTGATCGGTGTACTATGATAACACTGCCTGGCACAAGTCATTATCACATCTAATTCCAGTAATTACTGATCGGTGTACTATGATAACACTGCCTGTCACAAGTCATTATCACACCTAATACCAGTAATTACTGATCGGTGTACTATGATAACACTGCCTGGCACAAGTCATTATCACAACTAATACCAGTAATTACTGATCGGTGTACTATGATAACACTGCCTGGCACAAGTCATTATCACATCTAATTCCAGTAATTACTGATCGGTGTACTATGATAACACTGCCTGTCACAAGTCATTATCACACCTAATACCAGTAATTACTGATCGGTGTACTATGGTAACACTGCCTGGCACAAGTCATTATCACACCTAATACCAGTAATTACTGATCAGGATACTATGATAACACTGCCTGGCACAAGTCACTATCACACCTAATACCAGTAATTACTGATCGGTGTACTATGATAACACTACCTGGCACAAGTCACTATCACTCCTAATACCAGTAATTACTGATCGGTGTACTATGGTAACACTGCCTGGCACAAGTCATTATCACTCCTAATACCAGTAATTACTGATCGGTGTACTATGGTAACACTTCCTGGCACAAGTCACTATCACACCTAATACCAGTAATTACTGATGGGTGTACTATGGTAACACTGCCTGGCACAAGTCACTATCACACCTAATACCAGTAATTACTGATGGGTGTACTATGATAACACTTCTTGGCACAAGTCACTATCACACCTAATACCAGTAATTACTGATCGGTGTACTATGGTAACACTGCCTGGCACAAGTCACTATCACACCTAATACCAGTAATTACTGATGGGTGTACTATGATAACACTGCCTGGCACAAGTCACTATCACACCTAATACCAGTAATTACTGATCGGTGTACTATGGTAACGCTGCCTGGCACAAGTCACTATCACACCTAATACCAGAAATTACTGATCGGTGTACTATGGTAACACTGCCTGGCACAAGTCACTATCACACCTAATACCAGTAATTACTGATCGGTGTACTATGATAACACTGCCTGGCACAAGTCACTATCACACCTAATACCAGTAATTACTGATCGGTGTACTATGGTAACGCTGCCTGGCACAAGTCACTATCACACCTAATACCAGAAATTACTGATCGGTGTACTATGGTAACACTGCCTGGCACAAGTCACTATCACACCTAATACCAGTAATTACTGATCGGTGTACTATGGTAACGCTGCCTGGCACAAGTCACTATCACACCTAATACCAGTAATTACTGATCGGTGTACTATGATAACACTGCCTGGCACAAGTCATTATCACACCTAATACCAGTAATTACTGATCGGTGTACTATGATAACACTGCCTGGCACAAGTCACTATCACACCTAATACCAGTAATTACTGATCGGTGTACTATGGTAACACTTCCTGGCACAAGTCACTATCACACCTAATACCAGTAATTACTGATCGGTGTACTATGATAACACTGCCTGGCACAAGTCATTATCACACCTAATACCAGTAATTACTGATCGGTGTACTATGATAACACTGCCTGGCACAAGTCATTATCACACCTAATACCAGTAATTACTGATCGGTGTACTATGGTAACACTACCTGGCACAAGTCATTATCACTCCTAATACCAGTAATTACTGATCGGTGTACTATGATAACACTGCCTGGCACAAGTCACTATCACACCTAATACCAGTAATTACTGATCGGTGTACTATGGTAACACTTCCTGGCACAAGTCACTATCACACCTAATACCAGTAATTACTGATCGGTGTACTATGATAACACTGCCTGGCACAAGTCATTATCACACCTAATACCAGTAATTACTGATCGGTGTACTATGGTAACACTGCCTGGCACAAGTCATTATCACACCTAATACCAGTAATTACTGATCGGTGTACTATGATAACACTGCCTGGCACAAGTCATTATCACTCCTAATACCAGTAATTACTGATCGGTGTACTATGATAACACTACCTGGCACAAGTCATTATCACACCTAATACCAGTAATTACTGATCGGTGTACTATGGTAACACTACCTGGCACAAGTCATTATCACACCTAATACCAGTAATTACTGATCGGTGTACTATGGTAACACTACCTGGCACAAGTCATTATCACTCCTAATACCAGTAATTACTGATCGGTGTACTATGGTAACACTGCCTGGCACAAGTCACTATCACACCTAATACCAGTAATTACTGATCGGTGTACTATGATAACACTGCCTGGCACAAGTCATTATCACTCCTAATAACAGTAATTACTGATCGGTGTACTATGGTAACACTGCCTGGCACAAGTCATTATCACACCTAATACCAGTAATTACTGATCGGTGTACTATGGTAACACTACCTGGCACAAGTCATTATCACTCCTAATACCAGTAATTACTGATCGGTGTACTATGGTAACACTGCCTGGCACAAGTCACTATCACACCTAATACCAGTAATTACTGATCGGTGTACTATGATAACACTGCCTGGCACAAGTCATTATCACTCCTAATACCAGTAATTACTGATCGGTGTACTATGATAACACTGCCTGGCACAAGTCATTATCACTCCTAATACCAGTAATTACTGATCGGTGTACTATGGTAACACTGCCTGGCACAAGTCATTATCACACCTAATACCAGTAATTACTGATCGGTGTACTATGATAACACTGCCTGGCACAAGTCATTATCACACCTAATACCAGTAATTACTGATCGGTGTACTATGATAACACTGCCTGGCACAAGTCATTATCACACCTAATACCAGAAATTACTGATCAGGATACTATGATAACACTGCCTGGCACAAGTCACTATCACACCTAATACCAGTAATTACTGATCGGTTTACTATGGTAACACTGCCTGGCACAAGTCACTATCACACCTAATACCAGTAATTACTGATCGGTGTACTATGGTAACACTGCCTGGCACAAGTCACTATCACTCCTAATACCAGTAATTACTGATCGGTGTACTATGGTAACACTGCCTGGCACAAGTCATTATCACTCCTAATACCAGTAATTACTGATCGGTCTACTATGGTAACACTGCCTGGCACAAGTCATTATCACACCTAATACCAGTAATTACTCATCAGGATACTATGGTAACACTGCCTGGCACAAGTCATTATCACTCCTAATACCAGTAATTACTGATCGGTGTACTATGATAACACTGCCTGGCACAAGTAACTATCACACCTAATACCAGTAATTACTGTTCGGTGTACTATGGTAACACTGCCTGGCACAAGTCATTATCACTCCTAATACCAGTAATTACTGATCGGTCTACTATGGTAACACTGCCTGGCACAAGTCATTATCACACCTAATACCAGTAATTACTGATCAGGATACTATGGTAACACTGCCTGGCACAAGTCATTATCACTCCTAATACCAGTAATTACTGATCGGTGTTCTATGGTAACACTGCCTGGCACAAGTCATTATCACTCCTAATACCAGTAATTACTGATCGGTGTACTATGGTAACACTGCCTGGCACAAGTCATTATCACACCTAATACCAGTAATTACTGATCGGTGTACTATGGTAACACTGCCTGGCACAAGTCATTATCACACCTAATACCAGTAATTACTGATCGGTGTACTATGATAACACTGCCTGGCACAAGTCACTATCAGACCTAATACCAGTAATTACTGATCGGTGTACTATGGTAACACTGCCTGGCACAAGTCATTATCACACCTATTACCAGTAATTACTGATCGGTGTACTATGATAACACTGCCTGGCACAAGTCACTATCACACCTAATACCAGTAATTACTGTTCGGTGTACTATGGTAACACTGCCTGGCACAAGTCACTATCACACCTAATACCAGTAATTACTGTTCGGTGTACTATGGTAACACTGCCTGGCACAAGTCACTATCACACCTAATACCAGTAATTACTGTTCGGTGTACTATGGTAACACTGCCTGGCACAAGTCACTATCACACCTAATACCAGTAATTACTGATCGGTGTACTATGATAACACTGCCTGGCACAAGTCATTATCACACCTAATACCAGTAATTACTGATCGGTGTACTATGATAACACCGCCTGGCAAAAGTCATTATCACACCTAATACCAGTAATTACTGATCATGATACTATGGTAACACTGCCTGGCACAAGTCATTATCACTCCTAATAACAGTAATTACTAATCGGTGTACTATGCTAACACTGCCTGGCACAAGTCATTATCACACCTAATACCAGTAATTACTGATCGGTGTACTATGATAACACTGCCTGGCACAAGTCATTATCACACCTAATACCAGTAATTACTGATCATGATACTATGGTAACACTGCCTGGCACAAGTCATTATTACACCTAATACCAGTAATTACTGATCAGGATACTATGGTAACACTGCCTGGCACAAGTCATTATCACACCTAATACCAGTAATTACTGATCGGTGTACTATGTTAACACTGCCTGGCACAAGTCATTATCACACCTAATACCAGTAATTACTGATCGGTTTACTATGGTAACGCTGCCTGGCACAAGTCATTATCACACCTAATACCAGTAATTACTGATCATGATACTATGATAACACTGCCTGGCACAAGTCATTATCACACCTAATACCAGTAATTACTGATCAGGATACTATGATAACACTGCCTGGCACAAGTCACTATCACACCTAATACCAGTAATTACTGATCAGGATACTATGGTAACACTGCCTGGCACAAGTCATTATCACACCTAATACCAGTAATTACTGATCGGTGTACTATGGTAACACTGCCTGGAACAAGTCATTATCACACCTAATACCAGTAATTACTGATCGGTGTACTATGGTAACACTGCCTGGCACAAGTCATTATTACACCTAATACCAGTAATTACTGATCGGTGTACTATGGTAACACTGCCTGGCACAAGTCATTATCACACCTAATACCAGTAATTACTGATCAGGATACTATGGTAACACTGCCTGGCACAAGTCATTATTACACCTAATACCAGTAATTACTGATCAGGATACTATGGTAACACTGCCTGGCACAAGTCATTATTACACCTAATACCAGTAATTACTGATCGGTGTACTATGGTAACACTGCCTGGCACAAGTCATTATCACTCCTAATACCAGTAATTACTGATCATGATACTATGGTAACACTGCCTGTCACAAGTCACTATCACACCTAATACCAGTAATTACTGATCAGGATACTATGGTAACACTGCCTGGCACAAGTCATTATCACACCTAATACCAGTAATTACTGATCATGATACTATGGTAACACTGCCTGTCACAAGTCACTATCACACCTAATACCAGTAATTACTGATCAGGATACTATGGTAACACTGCCTGGCACAAGTCATTATCACACCTAATACCAGTAATTACTGATCATGATACTATGGTAACACTGCCTGGCACAAGTCATTATCACTCCTAATACCAGTAATTACTGATCGGTGTACTATGGTAACACTGCCTGGCACAAGTCATTATCACACCTAATACCAGTAATTACTGATCAGGATACTATGGTAACACTGCCTGGCACAAGTCATTATCACACCTAATACCAGTAATTACTGATCATGATACTATGGTAACACTGCCTGTCACAAGTCACTATCACACCTAATACCAGTAATTACTGATCGGTGTACTATGGTAACGCTGCCTGGCACAAGTCATTATCACACCTAATACCAGTAATTACTGATCGGTGTACTATGGTAACACTGCCTGGCAAAAGTCATTATCACACCTAATACCAGTAATTACTGATCGGTGTACTATGGTAACACTGCCTGGCACAAGTCATTATCACACCTAATACCAGTAATTACTGATCGGTGTACTATGGTAACACTGCCTGGCACAAGTCATTATCACACCTAATACCAGTAATTACTGATCGGTGGACTATGGTAACACTGCCTGGCACAAGTCATTATCACACCTAATACCAGTAATTACTGATCGGTGTACTATGGTAACGCTGCCTGGCACAAGTCATTATCACACCTAATACCAGTAATTACTGATCGGTGTACTATGATAACACTGCCTGGCACAAGTCACTATCACTCCTAATACCAGTAATTACTGATCAGGATACTATGGTAACACTGCCTGGCACAAGTCATTATCACACCTAATACCAGTAATTACTGTTCGGTGTACTATGGTAACACTGCCTGGCACAAGTCACTATCACTCCTAATACCAGTAATTACTGATCGGTGTACTATGATAACACTGCCTGGCACAAGTCATTATCACACCTAATACCAGTAATTACTGATCGGTGTACTATGATAACACTGCCTGGCACAAGTCACTATCACACCTAATACCAGTAATTACTGATCGGTGTACTATGGTAACACTGCCTGGCACAAGTCATTATCACACCTAATACCAGTAATTACTGATCGGTGTACTATGATAACACTGCCTGGCACAAGTCATTATCACACCTAATACCAGTAATTACTGTTCGGTGTACTATGGTAACACTGCCTGGCACAAGTCACTATCACTCCTAATACCAGTAATTACTGATCGGTGTACTATGATAACACTGCCTGGCACAAGTCATTATCACACCTAATACCAGTAATTACTGATCGGTGTACTATGATAACACTGCCTGGCACAAGTCACTATCACACCTAATACCAGTAATTACTGATCGGTGTACTATGGTAACACTGCCTGGCACAAGTCATTATCACACCTAATACCAGTAATTACTGATCGGTGTACTATGGTAACACTGCCTGGCACAAGTCATTATTACACCTAATACCAGTAATTACTGATCGGTGTACTATGGTAACGCTGCCTGGCACAAGTCATTATCACACCTAATACCAGTAATTACTGATCGGTGTACTATGGTAACGCTGCCTGGCACAAGTCATTATCACACAAAATACCAGTAATTACTGATCGGTGTACTATGATAACACTGCCTGGCACAAGTCATTATCACACCTAATACCAGTAATTACTGATCGGTGTACTATGGTAACGCTGCCTGGCACAAGTCATTATCACACCTAATACCAGTAATTACTGATCGGTGTACTATGGTAACACTGCCTGGCACAAGTCATTATCACACCTAATACCAGTAATTACTGATCGGTGTACTATGGTAACACTGCCTGGCACAAATCATTATCACACCTAATACCAGTAATTACTGATCAGGATACTATGGTAACACTGCCTGGCACAAGTCATTATCACACCTAATACCAGTAATTACTGATCGGTGTACTATGGTAACACTGCCTGGCACAAGTCATTATCACACCTAAGACCAGTAATTACTGTTCGGTGTACTATGGTAACACTGCCTGGCACAAGTCACTATCACTCCTAATACCAGTAATTACTGATCGGTGTACTATGATAACACTGCCTGGCACAAGTCATTATCACACCTAATACCAGTAATTACTGATCGGTGTACTATGATAACACTGCCGGGCACAAGTCACTATCACACCTAATACCAGTAATTACTGATCGGTGTACTATGGTAACACTGCCTGGCACAAGTCATTATCACACCTAATACCAGTAATTACTGATCGGTGTACTATGATAACACTGCCTGGCACAAGTCATTATCACACCTAATACCAGTAATTACTGTTCGGTGTACTATGGTAACACTGCCTGGCACAAGTCACTATCACTCCTAATACCAGTAATTACTGATCGGTGTACTATGATAACACTGCCTGGCACAAGTCATTATCACACCTAATACCAGTAATTACTGATCGGTGTACTATGATAACACTGCCTGGCACAAGTCACTATCACACCTAATACCAGTAATTACTGATCGGTGTACTATGGTAACACTGCCTGGCACAAGTCATTATCACACCTAATACCAGTAATTACTGATCGGTGTACTATGATAACACTGCCTGGCACAAGTCATTATCACACCTAAGACCAGTAATTACTGTTCGGTGTACTATGGTAACACTGCCTGGCACAAGTCACTATCACTCCTAATACCAGTAATTACTGATCGGTGTACTATGATAACACTGCCTGGCACAAGTCATTATCACACCTAATACCAGTAATTACTGATCGGTGTACTATGATAACACTGCCTGGCACAAGTCACTATCACACCTAATACCAGTAATTACTGATCGGTGTACTATGGTAACACTGCCTGGCACAAGTCATTATCACACCTAATACCAGTAATTACTGATCGGTGTACTATGATAACACTGCCTGGCACAAGTCATTATCACACCTAATACCAGTAATTACTGATCGGTGTACTATGATAACACTGCCTGGCACAAGTCATTATCACACCTAATACCAGTAATTACTGATCGGTGTACTATGGTAACACTGCCTGGCACAAGTCACTATCACTCCTAATACCAGTAATTACTGATCAGGATACTATGGTAACACTGCCTGGCACAAGTCATTATCACACCTAATACCAGTAATTACTGATCGGTGTACTATGATAACACTGCCTGGCACAAGTCATTATCACACCTAATACCAGTAATTACTGATCAGGATACTATGGTAACACTGCCTGGCACAAGTCACTATCACTCCTAATACCAGTAATTACTGATCGGTGTACTATGGTAACACTGCCTGGCACAAGTCATTATCACACCTAATACCAGTAATTACTGATCGGTGTACTATGATAACACTGCCTGGCACAAGTCACTATCACTCCTAATACCAGTAATTACTGATCAGGATACTATGGTAACACTGCCTGGCACAAGTCATTATCACACCTAATACCAGTAATTACTGATCGGTGTACTATGATAACACTGCCTGGCACAAGTCACTATCACACCTAATACCAGTAATTACTGATCGGTGTACTATGGTAACACTGCCTGGCACAAGTCATTATCACACCTAATACCAGTAATTACTGATCGGTGTACTATGATAACACTGCCTGGCACAAGTCATTATCACACCTAATACCAGTAATTACTGTTCGGTGTACTATGGTAACACTGCCTGGCACAAGTCACTATCACTCCTAATACCAGTAATTACTGATCGGTGTACTATGATAACACTGCCTGGCACAAGTCATTAACACACCTAATACCAGTAATTACTGATCGGTGTACTATGGTAACACTGCCTGGCACAAGTCACTATCACTCCTAATACCAGTAATTACTGATCGGTGTACTATGATAACACTGCCTGACACAAGTCATTATCACTCCTAATACCATTAATTACTGATCGGTGTACTATGGTAACACAGCCTGGCACAAGTCACTATCACACCTAATACCAGTAATTACTGATCGGTGTACTATGGTAACACTGCCTGGCACAAGTCACTATCACTCCTAATACCAGTAATTACTGATCGGTGTACTATGGTAACACTGCCTGGTACAAGTCACTATCACACCTAATACCAGTAATTACTGATCGGTGTACTATGATAACACTGCCTGGCACAAGTCACTATCACTCCTAATACCAGTAATTACTGATCGGTGTACTATGATAACACTGCCTGGCACAAGTCATTATCACACCTAATACCAGTAATTACTGATCGGTGTACTATGATAACACTGCCTGGTACAAGTCACTATCACACCTAATACCAGTAATTACTGATCGGTGTACTATGGTAACACTGCCTGGTACAAGTCACTATCACACCTAATACCAGTAATTACTGATCGGTGTACTATGGTAACACTGCCTGGCACAAGTCATTATCACACCTAATACCAGTAATTACTGATCGGTGTACTATGATAACACTGCCTGGCACAAGTCACTATCACACCGAATACCAGTAATTACTGATCGGTGTACTATGGTAACACTGCCTGGCACAAGTCATTATCACACCTAATACCAGTAATTACTGATCGGTGTACTATGGTAACACTGCCTGGCACAAGTCATTATCACACCTAATACCAGTAATTACTGATCGGTGTACTATGATAACACTGCCTGGCACAAGTCACTATCACACCTAATACCAGTAATTACTGATCGGTGTACTATGGTAACACTGCCTGGCACAAGTCATTATCACACCTAATACCAGTAATTACTGATCGGTGTACTATGATAACACTGCCTGGCACAAGTCATTATCACACCTAATACCAGTAATTACTGATCGGTGTACTATGGTAACACTGCCTGGTACAAGTCACTATCACACCTAATACCAGTAATTACTGATCGGTGTACTATGGTAACACTGCCTGGCACAAGTCATTATCACACCTAATACCAGTAATTACTGATCGGTGTACTATGATAACACTGCCTGGCACAAGTCACTATCACACCTAATACCAGTAATTACTGATCGGTGTACTATGGTAACACTGCCTGGCACAAGTCATTATCACACCTAATACCAGTAATTACTGATCGGTGTACTGTGATAACACTGCCTGGCACAAGTCATTATCACACCTAATACCAGTAATTACTGTTCGGTGTACTATGGTAACACTGCCTGGCACAAGTCACTATCACTCCTAATACCAGTAATTACTGATCGGTGTACTATGATAACACTGCCTGGCACAAGTCATTATCACACCTAATACCAGTAATTACTGATCGGTGTACTATGGTAACACTGCCTGGCACAAGTCACTATCACTCCTAATACCAGTAATTACTGATCGGTGTACTATGATAACACTGCCTGGCACAAGTCATTATCACACCTAATACCAGTAATTACTGTTCGGTGTACTATGGTAACACTGCCTGGCACAAGTCACTATCACTCCTAATACCAGTAATTACTGATCGGTGTACTATGGTAACACTGCCTGGCACAAGTCACTATCACTCCTAATACCAGTAATTACTGATCGGTGTACTATGATAACACTGCCTGGCACAAGTCATTATCACACCTAATACCAGTAATTACTGATCGGTGTACTATGGTAACACTGCCTGGCACAAGTCACTATCACACCTAATACCAGTAATTACTGATCGGTGTACTATGGTAACACTGCCTGGCACAAGTCACTATCACTCCTAATACCAGTAATTACTGATCGGTGTACTATGGTAACACTGCCTGGCACAAGTCACTATCACTCCTAATACCAGTAATTACTGATCGGTGTACTATGATAACACTGCCTGGCACAAGTCATTATCACTCCTAATACCATTAATTACTGATCGGTGTACTATGGTAACACAGCCTGGCACAAGTCACTATCACACCTAATACCAGTAATTACTGATCGGTGTACTATGGTAACACTGCCTGGCACAAGTCACTATCACTCCTAATACCAGTAATTACTGATCGGTGTACTATGGTAACACTGCCTGGTACAAGTCACTATCACACCTAATACCAGTAATTACTGATCGGTGTACTATGGTAACACTGCCTGGCACAAGTCACTATCACTCCTAATACCAGTAATTACTGATCGGTGTACTATGATAACACTGCCTGGCACAAGTCATTATCACACCTAATACCAGTAATTACTGATCGGTGTACTATGGTAACACTGCCTGGCACAAGTCATTATCACACCTAATACCAGTAATTACTGATCGGTGTACTATGATAACACTGCCTGGCACAAGTCACTATCACTACTAATACCAGTAATTACTGATCGGTGTACTATGGTAACACTGCCTGGCACAAGTCATTATCACACCTAATACCAGTAATTACTGATCGGTGTACTATGGTAACACTGCCTGGCACAAGTCACTATCACTCCTAATACCAGTAATTACTGATCGGTGTACTATGATAACACTGCCTGGCACAAGCCATTATCACTCCTAATACCATTAATTACTGATCGGTGTACTATGGTAACACAGCCTGGCACAAGTCACTATCACACCTAATACCAGTGATTACTGTTCGGTGTACTATGGTAACACAGCCTGGCACAAGTCACTATCACACCTAATACCAGTGATTACTGTTCGGTGTACTATGATAACACTGCCTGGCACAAGTCATTATCACACCTAATACCAGTAATTACTGATCGGTGTACTATGGTAACACTGCCTGGCACAAGTCATTATCACACCTAATACCAGTAATTACTGATCGGTGTACTATGGTAACACTGCCTGGCACAAGTCATTATAACACCTAATACCAGTAATTACTGATCGGTGTACTATGGTAACACTGCCTGGCACAAGTCATTATCACACCTAATACCAGTAATTACTGATCGGTGTACTATGGTAACACTGCCTGGCACAAGTCACTATCACTCCTAATACCAGTAATTACTGATCGGTGTACTATGATAACACTGCCTGGCACAAGCCATTATCACTCCTAATACCATTAATTACTGATCGGTGTACTATGGTAACACAGCCTGGCACAAGTCACTATCACACCTAATACCAGTGATTACTGTTCGGTGTACTATGGTAACACTGCCTGGCGCAAGTCACTATCACACCTAATACCAGTAATTACTGATCGGTGTACTATGGTAACACTGCCTGGCACAAGTCATTATTACAACTAATACCAGTAATTAATGATCGGTGTACTATGGTAACACTGCCTGGCACAAGTCATTATTACACCTAATACCAGTAATTAATGATCGGTGTACTATGATAACACTGCCTGGCACAAGCCATTATCACTCCTAATACCAGTAATTACTGATCGGTGTACTATGGTAACACTGCCTGGCATAAGTCATTATTACACCTAATACCAGTAATTACTGTTCGGTGTACTATGGTAACACTGCCTGGCATAAGTCATTATTACACCTAATACCAGTAATTACTGATCGGTGTACTATGGTAACACTGCCTGGCATAAGTCATTATTACACCTAATACCAGTAATTACTGATCGGTGTACTATGGTAACACTGCCTGGCACAAGTCATTATCACTCCTAATACCAGTGATTACTGATCGGTGTACTATGGTAACATTGTCTGGCACAAATCACTATCACACCTAATACCAGTGATTACTGATCGGTGTACTATGGTAACACTGCCTGGCACAAGTCACTATCACACCTAATACCAGTAATTACTGATCGGTGTACTATGATAACACTGCCTGGCACAAGTCACTATCACACCTAATACCAGTAATTACTGATCGGTGTACTATGGTAACACTGCCTGGCACAAGTCATTATCACACCTAATACCAGTAATTACTGATCGGTGTACTATGGTAACACTGCCTGGCACAGTCATTATCACACCTAATACCAGTAATTACTGATCGGTGTACTATGGTAACACTGCCTGGCACAGTCATTATCACACCTAATACCAGTAATTACTGATCGGTGAACTATGGTAACACTTCCAGTCACAAGTCATTATCACTCCTAATACCAGTAATTACTGATCGGTGTACTATGGTAACACTGCCTGGCACAAGTCATTATCACTCCTAATACCAGTAGTTACTGATCGGTGTACTATGGTAACACTGCCTGGCACAAGTCTTTATCACACCTAATACCAGTAATTACTGATCGGTGAACTATGGTAACACTTCCAGTCACAAGTCATTATCACACCTAATACCAGTAATTACTGATCATGATACTATGATAACACTGCCTGGCACAAGTCATTATCACACCTAATACCAGTAATTACTGATCAGGATACTATGATAACACTGCCTGGCACAAGTCACTATCACACCTAATACCAGTAATTACTGATCAGGATACTATGGTAACACTGCCTGGCACAAGTCATTATCACACCTAATACCAGTAATTACTGATCGGTGTACTATGGTAACACTGCCTGGAACAAGTCATTATCACACCTAATACCAGTAATTACTGATCGGTGTACTATGGTAACACTGCCTGGCACAAGTCACTATCACACCTAATACCAGTAATTACTGATCGGTGTACTATGGTAACACTGCCTGGCACAAGTCACTATCACACCTAATACCAGTAATTACTGATCGGTGTACTATGGTAACACTGCCTGGTACAAGTCATTATTACACCTAATACCAGTAATTACTGATCGGTGTACTATGGTAACACTGCCTGGAACAAGTCATTATCACACCTAATACCAGTAATTACTGATCGGTGTACTATGGTAACACTGCCTGGCACAAGTCACTATCACACCTAATACCAGTAATTACTGATCGGTGTACTATGGTAACACTGCCTGGCACAAGTCACTATCACACCTAATACCAGTAATTACTGATCGGTGTACTATGGTAACACTGCCTGGTACAAGTCATTATTACACCTAATACCAGTAATTACTGATCGGTGTACTATGGTAACACTGCCTGGCACAAGTCACTATCACACCTAATACCAGTAATTACTGATCGGTGTACTATGGTAACACTGCCTGGCACAAGTCATTATCACACCTAATACCAGTAATTACTGATCGGTGTACTATGGTAACACTGCCTGGCACAAGTCATTATCACACCTAATACCAGTAATTACTGATCAGGATACTATGGTAACACTGCCTGGCACAAGTCATTATCACACCTAATACCAGTAATTACTGAACATGATACTATGGTAACACTGCCTGTCACAAGTCACTATCACACCTAATACCAGTAATTACTGATCGGTGTACTATGGTAACACTGCCTGGCACAAGTCATTATCACACCTAATACCAGTAATTACTGATCGGTGTACTATGGTAACACTGCCTGGCACAAGTCATTATTACACCTAATACCAGTAATTACTGATCGGTGTACTATGGTAACGCTGCCTGGCACAAGTCATTATCACACCTAATACCAGTAATTACTGATCGGTGTACTATGATAACACTGCCTGGCACAAGTCATTATCACACCTAATACCAGTAATTACTGATCGGTGTACTATGATAACACTGCCTGGCACAAGTCATTATCACACCTAATACCAGTAATTACTGATCGGTGTACTATGGTAACACTGCCTGTCACAAGTCACTATCACACCTAATACCAGTAATTACTGTTCGGTGTACTATGGTAACACTGCCTGGCACAAGTCACTATCACTCCTAATACCAGTAATTACTGATCGGTGTACTATGATAACACTGCCTGGCACAAGTCATTATCACACCTAATACCAGTAATTACTGATCGGTGTACTATGGTAACACTGCCTGGCACAAGTCACTATCACTCCTAATACCAGTAATTACTGATCGGTGTACTATGGTAACACTGCCTGGCACAAGTCACTATCACACCTAATACCAGTAATTACTGATCGGTGTACTATGGTAACACTGCCTGGCACAAGTCACTATCACACCTAATACCAGTAATTACTGATCGGTGTACTATGATAACACTGCCTGGCACAAGTCATTATCACACCTAATACCAGTAATTACTGATCGGTGTACTATGGTAACACTGCCTGTCACAAGTCACTATCACACCTAATACCAGTAATTACTGTTCGGTGTACTATGGTAACACTGCCTGGCACAAGTCACTATCACTCCTAATACCAGTAATTACTGATCGGTGTACTATGATAACACTGCCTGGCACAAGTCATTATCACACCTAATACCAGTAATTACTGATCGGTGTACTATGGTAACACTGCCTGGCACAAGTCACTATCACTCCTAATACCAGTAATTACTGATCGGTGTACTATGGTAACACTGCCTGGCACAAGTCACTATCACACCTAATACCAGTAATTACTGATCGGTGTACTATGGTAACACTGCCTGGCACAAGTCATTATCACACCTAATACCAGTAATTACTGATCAGGATACTATGGTAACACTGCCTGGCACAAGTCATTATCACACCTAATACCAGTAATTACTGATCGGTGTACTATGATAACACTGCCTGGCACAAGTCACTATCACACCTAATACCAGTAATTACTGATCGGTGTACTATGGTAACACTGCCTGGCACAAGTCATTATCACACCTAATACCAGTAATTACTGATCATGATACTATGGTAACACTGCCTGGCACAAGTCATTATCACACCTAATACCAGTAATTACTGATCGGTGTACTATGGTAACGCTGCCTGGCACAAGTCATTATCACACCTAATACCAGTAATTACTGATCGGTGTACTATGATAACACTGCCTGGCACAAGTCACTATCACTCCTAATACCAGTAATTACTGATCATGATACTATGGTAACACTGCCTGGCACAAGTCATTATCACACCTAATACCAGTAATTACTGATCGGTGTACTATGGTAACGCTGCCTGGCACAAGTCATTATCACACCTAATACCAGTAATTACTGATCGGTGTACTATGGTAACACTGCCTGGCACAAGTCATTATCACACCTAATACCAGTAATTACTGATCAGGATACTATGGTAACACTGCCTGGCACAAGTCATTATCACACCTAATACCAGTAATTACTGATCGGTGTACTATGATAACACTGCCTGGCACAAGTCACTATCACACCTAATACCAGTAATTACTGATCGGTGTAATATGGTAACACTGCCTGGCACAAGTCATTATCACACCTAATACCAGTAATTACTGATCGGTGTACTATGATAACACTGCCTGGCACAAGTCATTATCACACCTAATACCAGTAATTACTGATCGGTGTACTATGGTAACACTGCCTGGCACAAGTCATTATCACACCTAATACCAGTAATTACTGATCGGTGTACTATGATAACACTGCCTGGCACAAGTCATTATCACACCTAATACCAGTAATTACTGATCGGTGTACTATGGTAACACTGCCTGGCACAAGTCATTATTACACCCAATACCAGTAATTACTGATCGGTGTACTATGGTAACACTGCCTGGCACAAGTCATTATCACACCTAATACCAGTAATTACTGATCGGTGTACTATGATAACACTGCCTGGCACAAGTCACTATCACTCCTAATACCAGTAATTACTGATCGGTGTACTATGGTAACACTGCCTGGCACAAGTCACTATCACTCCTAATACCAGTAATTACTGATCGGTGTACTATGATAACACTGCCTGGCACAAGTCACTATCACACCTAATACCAGTAATTACTGTTCGGTGTACTATGGTAACACTGCCTGGCACAAGTCACTATCACTCCTAATACCAGTAATTACTGATCGGTGTACTATGATAACACTGCCTGGCACAAGTCATTATCACACCTAATACCAGTAATTACTGATCGGTGTACTATGGTAACACTGCCTGGCACAAGTCACTATCACTCCTAATACCAGTAATTACTGATCGGTGTACTATGATAACACTGCCTGGCACAAGTCATTATCACTCCTAATACCATTAATTACTGATCGGTGTACTATGGTAACACTGCCTGGCACAAGTCACTATCACACCTAATACCAGTAATTACTGATCGGTGTACTATGGTAACACTGCCTGGCACAAGTCACTATCACTCCTAATACCAGTAATTACTGATCGGTGTACTATGGTAACACTGCCTGGTACAAGTCACTATCACACCTAATACCAGTAATTACTGATCGGTGTACTATGGTAACACTGCCTGGCACAAGTCACTATCACTCCTAATACCAGTAATTACTGATCGGTGTACTATGGTAACACTGCCTGGCACAAGTCACTATCACACCTAATACCAGTAATTACTGATCGGTGTACTATGGTAACACTGCCTGGCACAAGTCACTATCACACCTAATACCAGTAATTACTGATCGGTGTACTATGGTAACACTGCCTGGCACAAGTCACTATCACTCCTAATACCAGTAATTACTGATCGGTGTACTATGGTAACACTGCCTGGCACAAGTCATTATCACACCTAATACCAGTAATTACTGATCAGGATACTATGGTAACACTGCCTGGCACAAGTCATTATCACACCTAATACCAGTAATTACTGATCGGTGTACTATGGTAACGCTGCCTGGCACAAGTCATTATCACACCTAATACCAGTAATTACTGATCGGTGTACTATGATAACACTGCCTGGCACAAGTCACTATCACTCCTAATACCAGTAATTACTGATCATGATACTATGGTAACACTGCCTGGCACAAGTCATTATCACACCTAATACCAGTAATTACTGATCGGTGTACTATGGTAACGCTGCCTGGCACAAGTCATTATCACACCTAATACCAGTAATTACTGATCGGTGTACTATGGTAACACTGCCTGGCACAAGTCATTATCACACCTAATACCAGTAATTACTGATCAGGATACTATGGTAACACTGCCTGGCACAAGTCATTATCACACCTAATACCAGTAATTACTGATCGGTGTACTATGATAACACTGCCTGGCACAAGTCACTATCACACCTAATACCAGTAATTACTGATCGGTGTAATATGGTAACACTGCCTGGCACAAGTCATTATCACACCTAATACCAGTAATTACTGATCGGTGTACTATGATAACACTGCCTGGCACAAGTCATTATCACACCTAATACCAGTAATTACTGATCGGTGTACTATGGTAACACTGCCTGGCACAAGTCATTATCACACCTAATACCAGTAATTACTGATCGGTGTACTATGGTAACACTGCCTGGCACAAGTCATTATCACACCTAATACCAGTAATTACTGATCGGTGTACTATGATAACACTGCCTGGCACAAGTCATTATCACACCTAATACCAGTAATTACTGATCGGTGTACTATGGTAACACTGCTTGGCACAAGTCATTATCACACCTAATACCAGTAATTACTGATCGGTGTACTATGATAACACTGCCTGGCACAAGTCACTATCACACCTAATACCAGTAATTACTGTTCGGTGTACTATGGTAACACTGCCTGGCACAAGTCACTATCACTCCTAATACCAGTAATTACTGATCAGGATACTATGGTAACACTGCCTGGCACAAGTCATTATCACACCTAATACCAGTAATTACTGATCGGTGTACTATGGTAACACTGCCTGGCACAAGTCATTATCACACCTAATACCAGTAATTACTGATCAGGATACTATGGTAACACTGCCTGGCACAAGTCATTATCACACCTAATACCAGTAATTACTGATCGGTGTACTATGATAACACTGCCTGGCACAAGTCACTATCACACCTAATACCAGTAATTACTGATCGGTGTAATATGGTAACACTGCCTGGCACAAGTCATTATCACTCCTAATACCAGTAATTACTGATCGGTGTACTATGATAACACTGCCTGGCACAAGTCATTATCACTCCTAATACCAGTAATTACTGATCGGTGTACTATGATAACACTGCCTGGCACAAGTCATTATCACACCTAATACCAGTAATTACTGATCGGTGTACTATGGTAACACTGCCTGGCACAAGTCATTATCACACCTAATACCAGTAATTACTGATCGGTGTACTATGATAACACTGCCTGGCACAAGTCATTATCACACCTAATACCAGTAATTACTGATCGGTGTACTATGGTAACACTGCCTGGCACAAGTCACTATCACACCTAATACCAGTAATTACTGTTCGGTGTACTATGGTAACACTGCCTGGCACAAGTCACTATCACACCTAATACCAGTAATTACTGTTCGGTGTACTATGGTAACACTGCCTGGCACAAGTCATTATCACACCTAATACCAGTAATTACTGATCGGTGTACTATGATAACACTGCCTGGCACAAGTCATTATCACACCTAATACCAGTAATTACTGATCGGTGTACTATGGTAACACTGCCTGGCACAAGTCACTATCACTCCTAATACCAGTAATTACTGATCGGTGTACTATGATAACACTGCCTGGCACAAGTCATTATCACTCCTAATACCATTAATTACTGATCGGTGTACTATGGTAACACAGCCTGGCACAAGTCACTATCACACCTAATACCAGTAATTACTGATCGGTGTACTATGGTAACACTGCCTGGCACAAGTCACTATCACTCCTAATACCAGTAATTACTGATCGGTGTACTATGATAACACTGCCTGGCACAAGCCATTATCACTCCTAATACCATTAATTACTGATCGGTGTACTATGGTAACACTGCCTGGCACAAGTCACTATCACTCCTAATACCAGTAATTACTGATCGGTGTACTATGATAACACTGCCTGGCACAAGCCATTATCACACCTAATACCAGTAATTACTGATCGGTGTACTATGGTAACACTGCCTGGCACAAGTCACTATCACACCTAATACCAGTGATTACTGTTCGGTGTACTATGGTAACACTGCCTGGCGCAAGTCACTATCACACCTAATACCAGTAATTACTGATCGGTGTACTATGGTAACACTGCCTGGCACAAGTCATTATTACACCTAATACCAGTAATTAATGATCGGTGTACTATGGTAACACTGCCTGGCACAAGTCATTATTACACCTAATACCAGTAATTAATGATCGGTGTACTATGATAACACTGCCTGGCACAAGCCATTATCACTCCTAATACCAGTAATTACTGATCGGTGTACTATGGTAACACTGCCTGGCACAAGTCATTATCACACCTAATACCAGTAATTAATGATCGGTGTACTATGGTAACACTGCCTGGCACAAGTCATTATTACACCTAATACCAGTAATTACTGATCGGTGTACTATGGTAACACTGCCTGGCATAAGTCATTATTACACCTAATACCAGTAATTACTGATCGGTGTACTATGATAACACTGCCTGGCACAAGCCATTATCACACCTAATACCAGTAATTACTGATCGGTGTACTATGGTAACACTGCCTGGCACAAGCCATTATCACACCTAATACCAGTAATTACTGATCGGTGTACTATGGTAACACTGCCTGGCACAAGTCATTATTACACCTAATACCAGTAATTACTGATCGGTGTACTATGGTAACACTGCCTGGCACAAGTCATTATTACACCTAATACCAGTAATTACTGATCGGTGTACTATGGTAACACTGCCTGGCATAAGTCATTATTACACCTAATACCAGTAATTACTGATCGGTGTACTATGATAACACTGCCTGGCACAAGTCATTATTACACCTAATACCAGTAATTAATGATCGGTGTACTATGGTAACACTGCCTGACACAAGTCACTATCACACCTAATACCAGTAATTACTGATCGGTGTACTATGGTAACACTTCCAGTCACAAGTCATTATCACTCCTAATACCAGTAATTACTGATCGGTGTACTATGATAATACTGCCTGGCACAAATCACTATCACACCTAATACCAGTGATTACTGATCGGTGTACTATGGTAACATTGTCTGGCACAAATCACTATCACACCTAATACCAGTAATTACTGATCGGTGTACTATGGTAACATTGTCTGGCACAAATCACTATCACACCTAATACCAGTGATTACTGATCGGTGTACTATGGTAACACTGCCTGGCACAAGTCATTATCACTCCTAATACCAGTAGTTACTGATCGGTGTACTATGGTAACACTGCCTGGCACAAGTCTTTATCACACCTAATACCAGTAATTACTGATCGGTGAACTATGGTAACACTTCCAGTCACAAGTCATTATCACACCTAATACCAGTAATTACTGATCATGATACTATGATAACACTGCCTGGCACAAGTCATTATCACACCTAATACCAGTAATTACTAATCAGGATACTATGATAACACTGCCTGGCACAAGTCACTATCACACCTAATACCAGTAATTACTGATCAGGATACTATGGTAACACTGCCTGGCACAAGTCATTATCACAACTAATACCAGTAATTACTGATCGGTGTACTATGGTAACACTGCCTGGAACAAGTCATTATCACACCTAATACCAGTAATTACTGATCGGTGTACTATGGTAACACTGCCTGGCACAAGTCACTATCACACCTAATACCAGTAATTACTGATCGGTGTACTATGGTAACACTGCCTGGCACAAGTCACTATCACACCTAATACCAGTAATTACTGATCGGTGTACTATGGTAACACTGCCTGGTACAAGTCATTATTACACCTAATACCAGTAATTACTGATCGGTGTACTATGGTAACACTGCCTGGTACAAGTCATTATCACTCCTAATACCAGTAATTACTGATCATGATACTATGGTAACACTGCCTGGCACAAGTCATTATCACACCTAATACCAGTAATTACTGATCGGTGTACTATGGTAACACTGCCTGGCACAAGTCATTATCACACCTAATACCAGTAATTACTGATCAGGATACTATGGTAACACTGCCTGGCACAAGTCATTATCACACCTAATACCAGTAATTACTGATCATGATACTATGGTAACACTGCCTGTCACAAGTCACTATCACACCTAATACCAGTAATTACTGATCGGTGTACTATGGTAACACTGCCTGGCACAAGTCATTATCACACCTAATACCAGTAATTACTGATCGGTGTACTATGGTAACACTGCCTGGCACAAGTCATTATTACACCTAATACCAGTAATTACTGATCGGTGTACTATGGTAACGCTGCCTGGCACAAGTCATTATCACACCTAATACCAGTAATTACTGATCGGTGTACTATGATAACACTGCCTGGCACAAGTCACTATCACACCTAATACCAGTAATTACTGATCGGTGTACTATGATAACACTGCCTGGCACAAGTCATTATCACACCTAATACCAGTAATTACTGATCAGGATACTATGGTAACACTGCCTGGCACAAGTCATTATCACACCTAATACCAGTAATTACTGATCGGTGTACTATGATAACACTGCCTGGCACAAGTCACTATCACACCTAATACCAGTAATTACTGATCGGTGTACTATGATAACACTGCCTGGCACAAGTCATTATCACACCTAATACCAGTAATTACTGATCGGTGTACTATGATAACACTGCCTGGCACAAGTCACTATCACACCTAATACCAGTAATTACTGATCGGTGTAATATGGTAACACTGCCTGGCACAAGTCATTATCACACCTAATACCAGTAATTACTGATCATGATACTATGGTAACACTGTCTGTCACAAGTCACTATCACACCTAATACCAGTAGTTACTGATCGGTGTACTATGATAACACTGCCTGGCACAAGTCATTATCACACCTAATACCAGTAATTACTGATCGGTGTACTATGGTAACGCTGCCTGGCACAAGTCATTATCACACCTAATACCAGTAATTACTGATCGGTGTACTATGATAACACTGCCTGGCACAAGTCATTATCACACCTAATACCAGTAATTACTGATCGGTGTACTATGGTAACACTGCCTGGCACAAGTCATTATCACACCTAATACCAGTAATTACTGATCGGTGTACTATGATAACACTGCCTGGCACAAGTCACTATCACTCCTAATACCAGTAATTACTGATCGGTGTACTATGGTAACACTGCCTGGCACAAGTCATTATCACACCTAATACCAGTAATTACTGATCGGTGTACTATGGTAACACTGCCTGGCACAAGTCACTATCACTCCTAATACCAGTAATTACTGATCGGTGTACTATGATAACACTGCCTGGCACAAGCCATTATCACTCCTAATACCATTAATTACTAATCGGTGTACTATGGTAACACAGCCTGGCACAAGTCACTATCACACCTAATACCAGTGATTACTGTTCGGTGTACTATGGTAACACTGCCTGGCGCAAGTCACTATCACACCTAATACCAGTAATTACTGATCGGTGTACTATGGTAACACTGCCTGGCACAAGTCATTATTACACCTAATACCAGTAATTAATGATCGGTGTACTATGGTAACACTGCCTGGCACAAGTCATTATTACACCTAATACCAGTAATTAATGATCGGTGTACTATGATAACACTGCCTGGCACAAGCCATTATCACTCCTAATACCAGTAATTACTGATCGGTGTACTATGGTAACACTGCCTGGCATAAGTCATTATTACACCTAATACCAGTAATTACTGTTCGGTGTACTATGGTAACACTGCCTGGCATAAGTCATTATTACACCTAATACCAGTAATTACTGATCGGTGTACTATGGTAACACTGCCTGGCATAAGTCATTATTACACCTAATACCAGTAATTACTGATCGGTGTACTATGGTAACACTGCCTGGCACAAGTCATTATTACACCTAATACCAGTAATTAATGATCGGTGTACTATGGTAACACTTCCAGTCACAAGTCATTATCACTCCTAATACCAGTAATTACTGATCGGTGTACTATGGTAACATTGTCTGGCACAAATCACTATCACACCTAATACCAGTGATTACTGATCGGTGTACTATGGTAACACTGCCTGGCACAAGTCATTATCACTCCTAATACCAGTAGTTACTGATCGGTGTACTATGGTAACACTGCCTGGCACAAGTCTTTATCACACCTAATACCAGTAATTACTGATCGGTGAACTATGGTAACACTTCCAGTCACAAGTCATTATCACACCTAATACCAGTAATTACTGATCATGATACTATGATAACACTGCCTGGCACAAGTCATTATCACACCTAATACCAGTAATTACTGATCAGGATACTATGATAACACTGCCTGGCACAAGTCACTATCACACCTAATACCAGTAATTACTGATCAGGATACTATGGTAACACTGCCTGGCACAAGTCATTATCACACCTAATACCAGTAATTACTGATCGGTGTACTATGGTAACACTGCCTGGAACAAGTCATTATCACACCTAATACCAGTAATTACTGATCGGTGTACTATGGTAACACTGCCTGGCACAAGTCACTATCACACCTAATACCAGTAATTACTGATCGGTGTACTATGGTAACACTGCCTGGCACAAGTCACTATCACACCTAATACCAGTAATTACTGATCGGTGTACTATGGTAACACTGCCTGGCACAAGTCACTATCACACCTAATACCAGTAATTACTGATCGGTGTACTATGGTAACACTGCCTGGTACAAGTCATTATTACACCTAATACCAGTAATTACTGATCGGTGTACTATGGTAACACTGCCTGGTACAAGTCATTATCACTCCTAATACCAGTAATTACTGATCGGTGTACTATGGTAACACTGCCTGGCACAAGTCATTATCACACCTAATACCAGTAATTACTGATCAGGATACTATGGTAACACTGCCTGGCACAAGTCATTATCACACCTAATACCAGTAATTACTGATCGGTGTACTATGGTAACACTGCCTGGCACAAGTCATTATCACACCTAATACCAGTAATTACTGATCAGGATACTATGGTAACACTGCCTGGCACAAGTCATTATCACACCTAATACCAGTAATTACTGATCATGATACTATGGTAACACTGCCTGTCACAAGTCACTATCACACCTAATACCAGTAATTACTGATCGGTGTACTATGGTAATACTGCCTGGCACAAGTCATTATCACACCTAATACCAGTAATTACTGATCGGTGTACTATGGTAACACTGCCTGGCACAAGTCATTATTACACCTAATACCAGTAATTACTGATCGGTGTACTATGGTAACGCTGCCTGGCACAAGTCATTATCACACCTAATACCAGTAATTACTGATCGGTGTACTATGATAACACTGCCTGGCACAAGTCACTATCACACCTAATACCAGTAATTACTGATCGGTGTACTATGATAACACTGCCTGGCACAAGTCACTATCACTCCTAATACCAGTAATTACTGATCAGGATACTATGGTAACACTGCCTGGCACAAGTCATTATCACACCTAATACCAGTAATTACTGATCGGTGTACTATGGTAACACTGCCTGGCACAAGTCATTATCACACCTAATACCAGTAATTACTGATCAGGATACTATGGTAACACTGCCTGGCACAAGTCATTATCACACCTAATACCAGTAATTACTGATCGGTGTACTATGATAACACTGCCTGGCACAAGTCACTATCACACCTAATACCAGTAATTACTGATCGGTGTAATATGGTAACACTGCCTGGCACAAGTCATTATCACTCCTAATACCAGTAATTACTGATCAGGATACTATGGTAACACTGCCTGGCACAAGTCATTATCACACCTAATACCAGTAATTACTGATCGGTGTACTATGGTAACACTGCCTGGCACAAGTCATTATCACACCTAATACCAGTAATTACTGATCAGGATACTATGGTAACACTGCCTGGCACAAGTCATTATCACACCTAATACCAGTAATTACTGATCGGTGTACTATGATAGCACTGCCTGGCACAAGTCATTATCACACCTAATACCAGTAATTACTGATCATGATACTATGGTAACACTGTCTGTCACAAGTCACTATCACACCTAATACCAGTAGTTACTGATCGGTGTACTATGGTAACGCTGCCTGGCACAAGTCATTATCACACCTAATACCAGTAATTACTGATCGGTGTACTATGGTAACGCTGCCTGGCACAAGTCATTATCACACCTAATACCAGTAATTACTGATCGGTGTACTATGATAACACTGCCTGGAACAAGTCACTATCACTCCTAATACCAGTAATTACTGATCAGGATACTATGGTAACACTGCCTGGCACAAGTCACTATCACACCTAATACCAGTAATTACTGATCGGTGTACTATGGTAACACTGCCTGGCACAAGTCATTATCACACCTAATACCAGTAATTACTGATCAGGATACTATGGTAACACTGCCTGGCACAAGTCATTATCACACCTAATACCAGTAATTACTGATCGGTGTACTATGATAACACTGCCTGGCACAAGTCATTATCACACCTAATACCAGTAATTACTGATCGGTGTACTATGATAACACTGCCTGGCACAAGTCATTATCACACCTAATACCAGTAATTACTGATCGGTGTACTATGGTAACACTGCCTGGCACAAGTCATTATCACACCTAATACCAGTAATTACTGATCGGTGTACTATGATAACACTGCCTGGCACAAGTCATTATCACACCTAATACCAGTAATTACTGATCGGTGTACTATGGTAACACTGCCTGTCACAAGTCACTATCACACCTAATACCAGTAATTACTGTTCGGTGTACTATGGTAACACTGCCTGGCACAAGTCACTATCACTCCTAATACCAGTAATTACTGATCGGTGTACTATGATAACACTGCCTGGCACAAGTCATTATCACACCTAATACCAGTAATTACTGATCGGTGTACTATGGTAACACTGCCTGGCACAAGTCACTATCACTCCTAATACCAGTAATTACTGATCGGTGTACTATGATAACACTGCCTGGCACAAGTCATTATCACTCCTAATACCATTAATTACTGATCGGTGTACTATGGTAACACAGCCTGGCACAAGTCACTATCACACCTAATACCAGTAATTACTGATCGGTGTACTATGGTAACACTGCCTGGCACAAGTCACTATCACTCCTAATACCAGTAATTACTGATCGGTGTACTATGGTAACACTGCCTGGTACAAGTCACTATCACACCTAATACCAGTAATTACTGATCGGTGTACTATGGTAACACTGCCTGGCACAAGTCACTATCACTCCTAATACCAGTAATTACTGATCGGTGTACTATGGTAACACTGCCTGGCACAAGTCACTATCACACCTAATACCAGTAATTACTGATCGGTGTACTATGGTAACACTGCCTGGCACAAGTCATTATCACACCTAATACCAGTAATTACTGATCAGGATACTATGGTAACACTGCCTGGCACAAGTCATTATCACACCTAATACCAGTAATTACTGATCGGTGTACTATGGTAACACTGCCTGGCACAAGTCATTATCACACCTAATACCAGTAATTACTGATCGGTGTACTATGATAACACTGCCTGGCACAAGTCACTATCACACCTAATACCAGTAATTACTGATCGGTGTACTATGGTAACACTGCCTGGCACAAGTCATTATCACACCTAATACCAGTAATTACTGATCATGATACTATGGTAACACTGCCTGGCACAAGTCATTATCACACCTAATACCAGTAATTACTGATCGGTGTACTATGGTAACGCTGCCTGGCACAAGTCATTATCACACCTAATACCAGTAATTACTGATCGGTGTACTATGATAACACTGCCTGGCACAAGTCACTATCACTCCTAATACCAGTAATTACTGATCATGATACTATGGTAACACTGCCTGGCACAAGTCATTATCACACCTAATACCAGTAATTACTGATCGGTGTACTATGGTAACGCTGCCTGGCACAAGTCATTATCACACCTAATACCAGTAATTACTGATCGGTGTACTATGGTAACACTGCCTGGCACAAGTCATTATCACACCTAATACCAGTAATTACTGATCAGGATACTATGGTAACACTGCCTGGCACAAGTCATTATCACACCTAATACCAGTAATTACTGATCGGTGTACTATGATAACACTGCCTGGCACAAGTCACTATCACACCTAATACCAGTAATTACTGATCGGTGTAATATGGTAACACTGCCTGGCACAAGTCATTATCACACCTAATACCAGTAATTACTGATCGGTGTACTATGATAACACTGCCTGGCACAAGTCATTATCACACCTAATACCAGTAATTACTGATCGGTGTACTATGGTAACACTGCCTGGCACAAGTCATTATCACACCTAATACCAGTAATTACTGATCGGTGTACTATGATAACACTGCCTGGCACAAGTCATTATCACACCTAATACCAGTAATTACTGATCGGTGTACTATGATAACACTGCCTGGCACAAGTCATTATCACACCTAATACCAGTAATTACTGATCGGTGTACTATGGTAACACTGCCTGGCACAAGTCATTATCACACCTAATACCAGTAATTACTGATCGGTGTACTATGATAACACTGCCTGGCACAAGTCACTATCACACCTAATACCAGTAATTACTGTTCGGTGTACTATGGTAACACTGCCTGGCACAAGTCACTATCACTCCTAATACCAGTAATTACTGATCAGGATACTATGGTAACACTGCCTGGCACAAGTCATTATCACACCTAATACCAGTAATTACTGATCGGTGTACTATGGTAACACTGCCTGGCACAAGTCATTATCACACCTAATACCAGTAATTACTGATCAGGATACTATGGTAACACTGCCTGGCACAAGTCATTATCACACCTAATACCAGTAATTACTGATCGGTGTACTATGATAACACTGCCTGGCACAAGTCACTATCACACCTAATACCAGTAATTACTGATCGGTGTAATATGGTAACACTGCCTGGCACAAGTCATTATCACACCTAATACCAGTAATTACTGACCGGTGTACTATGATAACACTGCCTGGCACAAGTCATTATCATACCTAATACCAGTAATTACTGATCGGTGTACTATGGTAACACTGCCTGGCACAAGTCATTATCACACCTAATACCAGTAATTACTGATCGGTGTACTATGATAACACTGCCTGGCACAAGTCATTATCACACCTAATACCAGTAATTACTGATCGGTGTACTATGGTAACACTGCCTGTCACAAGTCACTATCACACCTAATACCAGTAATTACTGTTCGGTGTACTATGGTAACACTGCCTGGCACAAGTCACTATCACTCCTAATACCAGTAATTACTGATCGGTGTACTATGATAACACTGCCTGGCACAAGTCATTATCACACCTAATACCAGTAATTACTGATCGGTGTACTATGGTAACACTGCCTGGCACAAGTCACTATCACTCCTAATACCAGTAATTACTGATCGGTGTACTATGATAACACTGCCTGGCACAAGTCATTATCACTCCTAATACCATTAATTTCTGATCGGTGTACTATGGTAACACAGCCTGGCACAAGTCACTATCACACCTAATACCAGTAATTACTGATCGGTGTACTATGGTAACACTGCCTGGCACAAGTCACTATCACTCCTAATACCAGTAATTACTGATCGGTGTACTATGATAACACTGCCTGGCACAAGCCATTATCACTCCTAATACCATTAATTACTGATCGGTGTACTATGGTAACACTGCCTGGCACAAGTCACTATCACTCCTAATACCAGTAATTACTGATCGGTGTACTATGATAACACTGCCTGGCACAAGCCATTATCACACCTAATACCAGTAATTACTGATCGGTGTACTATGGTAACACTGCCTGGCACAAGTCACTATCACACCTAATACCAGTGATTACTGTTCGGTGTACTATGGTAACACTGCCTGGCGCAAGTCACTATCACACCTAATACCAGTAATTACTGATCGGTGTACTATGGTAACACTGCCTGGCACAAGTCATTATTACACCTAATACCAGTAATTAATGATCGGTGTACTATGGTAACACTGCCTGGCACAAGTCATTATTACACCTAATACCAGTAATTAATGATCGGTGTACTATGATAACACTGCCTGGCACAAGCCATTATCACTCCTAATACCAGTAATTACTGATCGGTGTACTATGGTAACACTGCCTGGCATAAGTCATTATTACACCTAATACCAGTAATTACTGTTCGGTGTACTATGGTAACACTGCCTGGCATAAGTCATTATTACACCTAATACCAGTAATTACTGATCGGTGTACTATGGTAACACTGCCTGGCATAAGTCATTATTACACCTAATACCAGTAATTACTGATCGGTGTACTATGGTAACACTGCCTGGCACAAGTCACTATCACACCTAATACCAGTAATTAATGATCGGTGTACTATGGTAACACTGCCTGGCACAAGTCATTATCACTCCTAATACCAGTAATTACTGATCGGTGTACTATGGTAACACTGCCTGGCATAAGTCATTATTACACCTAATACCAGTAATTACTGTTCGGTGTACTATGGTAACACTGCCTGGCATAAGTCATTATTACACCTAATACCAGTAATTACTGATCGGTGTACTATGGTAACACTGCCTGGCATAAGTCATTATTACACCTAATACCAGTAATTACTGATCGGTGTACTATGGTAACACTGCCTGGCACAAGTCATTATTACACCTAATACCAGTAATTAATGATCTGTGTACTATGGTAACACTTCCAGTCACAAGTCATTATCACTCCTAATACCAGTAATTACTGATCGGTGTACTATGATAACACTGCCTGGCACAAGTCACTATCACACCTAATACCAGTAATTACTGATCAGGATACTATGATAACACTGCCTGGCACAAGTCATTATTACACCTAATACCAGTAATTACTGATCGGTGTACTATGGTAACACTGCCTGGAACAAGTCATTATCACTCCTAATACCAGTAATTACTGATCGGTGTACTATGATAACACTGCCTGGCACAAGTCACTATCACACCTAATACCAGTAATTACTGATCAGGATACTATGGTAACACTGCCTGGCACAAGTCATTATCACTCCTAATACCAGTAATTACTGATCGGTGTACTATGGTAACACTGCCTGGAACAAGTCATTATCACACCTAATACCAGTAATTACTGATCGGTGTACTATGGTAACACTGCCTGGAACAAGTCATTATCACACCTAATACCAGTAATTACTGATCGGTGTACTATGGTAACACTGCCTGGCACAAGTCACTATCACACCTAATACCAGTAATTACTGATCGGTGTACTATGGTAACACTGCCTGGCACAAGTCACTATCACACCTAATACCAGTAATTACTGATCGGTGTACTATGGTAACACTGCCTGGTACAAGTCATTATTACACCTAATACCAGTAATTACTGATCGGTGTACTATGGTAACACTGCCTGGTACAAGTCATTATTACACCTAATACCAGTAATTACTGATCGGTGTACTATGGTAACACTGCCTGGTACAAGTCATTATCACTCCTAATACCAGTAATTACTGATCATGATACTATGGTAACACTGCCTGGCACAAGTCATTATTACACCTAATACCAGTAATTACTGATCGGTGTACTATGGTAACACTGCCTGGTACAAGTCATTATTACACCTAATACCAGTAATTACTGATCGGTGTACTATGGTAACACTGCCTGGCACAAGTCATTATCACACCTAATACCAGTAATTACTGATCGGTGTACTATGGTAACACTGCCTGGCACAAGTCATTATCACACCTAATACCAGTAATTACTGATCAGGATACTATGGTAACACTGCCTGGCACAAGTCATTATCACACCTAATACCAGTAATTACTGATCATGATACTATGGTAACACTGCCTGTCACAAGTCACTATCACACCTAATACCAGTAATTACTGATCGGTGTACTATGGTAACACTGCCTGGCACAAGTCATTATCACACCTAATACCAGTAATTACTGATCGGTGTACTATGGTAACACTGCCTGGCACAAGTCATTATCACACCTAATACCAGTAATTACTGATCGGTGTACTATGGTAACGCTGCCTGGCACAAGTCATTATCACACCTAATACCAGTAATTACTGATCGGTGTACTATGATAACACTGCCTGGCACAAGTCATTATCACACCTAATACCAGTAATTACTGATCGGTGTACTATGGTAACACTGCCTGGCACAAGTCACTATCACACCTAATACCAGTAATTACTGATCGGTGTACTATGGTAACACTGCCTGGCACAAGTCACTATCACACCTAATACCAGTAATTACTGATCGGTGTACTATGGTAACACTGCCTGGTACAAGTCATTATTACACCTAATACCAGTAATTACTGATCGGTGTACTATGGTAACACTGCCTGGTACAAGTCATTATTACACCTAATACCAGTAATTACTGATCGGTGTACTATGGTAACACTGCCTGGTACAAGTCATTATCACTCCTAATACCAGTAATTACTGATCATGATACTATGGTAACACTGCCTGGCACAAGTCATTATCACACCTAATACCAGTAATTACTGATCGGTGTACTATGGTAACACTGCCTGGCACAAGTCATTATCACACCTAATACCAGTAATTACTGATCAGGATACTATGGTAACACTGCCTGGCACAAGTCATTATCACACCTAATACCAGTAATTACTGATCATGATACTATGGTAACACTGCCTGTCACAAGTCACTATCACACCTAATACCAGTAATTACTGATCGGTGTACTATGGTAACACTGCCTGGCACAAGTCATTATCACACCTAATACCAGTAATTACTGATCGGTGTACTATGGTAACACTGCCTGGCACAAGTCATTATTACACCTAATACCAGTAATTACTGATCGGTGTACTATGGTAACGCTGCCTGGCACAAGTCATTATCACACCTAATACCAGTAATTACTGATCGGTGTACTATGATAACACTGCCTGGCACAAGTCACTATCACACCTAATACCAGTAATTACTGATCGGTGTACTATGATAACACTGCCTGGCACAAGTCATTATCACACCTAATACCAGTAATTACTGATCAAGATACTATGGTAACACTGCCTGGCACAAGTCACTATCACACCTAATACCAGTAATTACTGATCGGTGTAATATGGTAACACTGCCTGGCACAAGTCATTATCACACCTAATACCAGTAATTACTGATCATGATACTATGGTAACACTGCCTGGCACAAGTCATTATCACACCTAATACCAGTAATTACTGATCAGGATACTATGGTAACACTGCCTGGCACAAGTCATTATCACACCTAATACCAGTAATTACTGATCGGTGTACTATGATAACACTGCCTGGCACAAGTCACTATCACACCTAATACCAGTAATTACTGATCGGTGTAATATGGTAACACTGCCTGGCACAAGTCATTATCACACCTAATACCAGTAATTACTGATCGGTGTACTATGATAACACTGCCTGGCACAAGTCATTATCACACCTAATACCAGTAATTACTGATCGGTGTACTATGGTAACACTGCCTGGCACAAGTCATTATCACACCTAATACCAGTAATTACTGATCTGTGTACTATGATAACACTGCCTGGCACAAGTCATTATCACACCTAATACCAGTAATTACTGATCGGTGTACTATGGTAACACTGCCTGTCACAAGTCACTATCACACCTAATACCAGTAATTACTGTTCGGTGTACTATGGTAACACTGCCTGGCACAAGTCACTATCACTCCTAATACCAGTAATTACTGATCGGTGTACTATGATAACACTGCCTGGCACAAGTCATTATCACACCTAATACCAGTAATTACTGATCGGTGTACTATGGTAACACTGCCTGGCACAAGTCACTATCACTCCTAATACCAGTAATTACTGATCGGTGTACTATGATAACACTGCCTGGCACAAGTCATTATCACTCCTAATACCATTAATTTCTGATCGGTGTACTATGGTAACACAGCCTGGCACAAGTCACTATCACACCTAATACCAGTAATTACTGATCGGTGTACTATGGTAACACTGCCTGGCACAAGTCACTATCACTCCTAATACCAGTAATTACTGATCGGTGTACTATGATAACACTGCCTGGCACAAGCCATTATCACTCCTAATACCATTAATTACTGATCGGTGTACTATGGTAACACTGCCTGGCACAAGTCACTATCACTCCTAATACCAGTAATTACTGATCGGTGTACTATGATAACACTGCCTGGCACAAGCCATTATCACACCTAATACCAGTAATTACTGATCGGTGTACTATGGTAACACCGCCTGGCACAAGTCACTATCACACCTAATACCAGTGATTACTGTTCGGTGTACTATGGTAACACTGCCTGGCGCAAGTCACTATCACACCTAATACCAGTAATTACTGATCGGTGTACTATGGTAACACTGCCTGGCACAAGTCATTATTACACCTAATACCAGTAATTAATGATCGGTGTACTATGGTAACACTGCCTGGCACAAGTCATTATTACACCTAATACCAGTAATTAATGATCGGTGTACTATGATAACACTGCCTGGCACAAGCCATTATCACTCCTAATACCAGTAATTACTGATCGGTGTACTATGGTAACACTGCCTGGCATAAGTCATTATTACACCTAATACCAGTAATTACTGTTCGGTGTACTATGGTAACACTGCCTGGCATAAGTCATTATTACACCTAATACCAGTAATTACTGATCGGTGTACTATGGTAACACTGCCTGGCATAAGTCATTATTACACCTAATACCAGTAATTACTGATCGGTGTACTATGGTAACACTGCCTGGCACAAGTCATTATTACACCTAATACCAGTAATTAATGATCGGTGTACTATGGTAACACTTCCAGTCACAAGTCATTATCACTCCTAATACCAGTAATTACTGATCGGTGTACTATGGTAACATTGTCTGGCACAAATCACTATCACACCTAATACCAGTGATTACTGATAGGTGTACTATGGTAACACTGCCTGGCACAAGTCACTATCACACCTAATACCAGTAATTACTGATCGGTGTACTATGATAACACTGCCTGGCACAAGTCACTATCACACCTAATACCAGTAATTACTGATCGGTGTACTATGGTAACACTGCCTGGCACAAGTCATTATCACTCCTAATACCAGTAGTTACTGATCAGTGTACTATGGTAACACTGCCTGGCACAAGTCATTATCACACCTAATACCAGTAATTACTGATCGGTGAACTATGGTAACACTTCCAGTCACAAGTCATTATCACACCTAATACCAGTAATTACTGATCATGATACTATGATAACACTGCCTGGCACAAGTCTTTATCACACCTAATACCAGTAATTACTGATCGGTGAACTATGGTAACACTTCCAGTCACAAGTCATTATCACACCTAATACCAGTAATTACTGATCATGATACTATGATAACACTGCCTGGCACAAGTCATTATCACACCTAATACCAGTAATTACTGATCAGGATACTATGATAACACTGCCTGGCACAAGTCATTATTACACCTAATACCAGTAATTACTGATCGGTGTACTATGATAACACTGCCTGGAACAAGTCATTATCACTCCTAATACCAGTAATTACTGATCGGTGTACTATGATAACACTGCCTGGCACAAGTCACTATCACACCTAATACCAGTAATTACTGATCAGGATACTATGGTAACACTGCCTGGCACAAGTCATTATCACTCCTAATACCAGTAATTACTGATCGGTGTACTATGGTAACACTGCCTGGAACAAGTCATTATCACACCTAATACCAGTAATTACTGATCGGTGTACTATGGTAACACTGCCTGGAACAAGTCATTATCACACCTAATACCAGTAATTACTGATCGGTGTACTATGGTAACACTGCCTGGCACAAGTCACTATCACACCTAATACCAGTAATTACTGATCGGTGTACTATGGTAACACTGCCTGGCACAAGTCACTATCACACCTAATACCAGTAATTACTGATCGGTGTACTATGGTAACACTGCCTGGCACAAGTCATTATCACACCTAATACCAGTAATTACTGATCGGTGTACTATGATAACACTGCCTGGCACAAGTCATTATTACACCTAATACCAGTAATTACTGATCGGTGTACTATGGTAACACTGCCTGGTACAAGTCATTATTACACCTAATACCAGTAATTACTGATCGGTGTACTATGGTAACACTGCCTGGTACAAGTCATTATCACTCCTAATACCAGTAATTACTGATCATGATACTATGGTAACACTGCCTGGCACAAGTCATTATCACACCTAATACCAGTAATTACTGATCGGTGTACTATGGTAACACTGCCTGGCACAAGTCATTATCACACCTAATACCAGTAATTACTGATCAGGATACTATGGTAACACTGCCTGGCACAAGTCATTATCACACCTAATACCAGTAATTACTGATCATGATACTATGGTAACACTGCCTGTCACAAGTCACTATCACACCTAATACCAGTAATTACTGATCGGTGTACTATGGTAACACTGCCTGGCACAAGTCATTATCACACCTAATACCAGTAATTACTGATCGGTGTACTATGGTAACACTGCCTGGCACAAGTCATTATTACACCTAATACCAGTAATTACTGATCGGTGTACTATGGTAACGCTGCCTGGCACAAGTCATTATCACACCTAATACCAGTAATTACTGATCGGTGTACTATGATAACACTGCCTGGCACAAGTCACTATCACACCTAATACCAGTAATTACTGATCGGTGTACTATGATAACACTGCCTGGCACAAGTCATTATCACACCTAATACCAGTAATTACTGATCAAGATACTATGGTAACACTGCCTGGCACAAGTCATTATCACACCTAATACCAGTAATTACTGATCGGTGTACTATGATAACACTGCCTGGCACAAGTCACTATCACACCTAATACCAGTAATTACTGATCGGTGTAATATGGTAACACTGCCTGGCACAAGTCATTATCACACCTAATACCAGTAATTACTGATCATGATACTATGGTAACACTGCCTGGCACAAGTCATTATCACACCTAATACCAGTAATTACTGATCAGGATACTATGGTAACACTGCCTGGCACAAGTCATTATCACACCTAATACCAGTAATTACTGATCGGTGTACTATGATAACACTGCCTGGCACAAGTCACTATCACACCTAATACCAGTAATTACTGATCGGTGTAATATGGTAACACTGCCTGGCACAAGTCATTATCACACCTAATACCAGTAATTACTGATCGGTGTACTATGATAACACTGCCTGGCACAAGTCATTATCACACCTAATACCAGTAATTACTGATCGGTGTACTATGGTAACACTGCCTGGCACAAGTCATTATCACACCTAATACCAGTAATTACTGATCTGTGTACTATGATAACACTGCCTGGCACAAGTCATTATCACACCTAATACCAGTAATTACTGATCGGTGTACTATGGTAACACTGCCTGTCACAAGTCACTATCACACCTAATACCAGTAATTACTGTTCGGTGTACTATGGTAACACTGCCTGGCACAAGTCACTATCACTCCTAATACCAGTAATTACTGATCGGTGTACTATGATAACACTGCCTGGCACAAGTCATTATCACACCTAATACCATTAATTACTGATCGGTGTACTATGGTAACACTGCCTGGCACAAGTCACTATCACTCCTAATACCAGTAATTACTGATCGGTGTACTATGATAACACTGCCTGGCACAAGTCATTATCACTCCTAATACCATTAATTACTGATCGGTGTACTATGGTAACACAGCCTGGCACAAGTCACTATCACACCTAATACCAGTAATTACTGATCGGTGTACTATGGTAACACTGCCTGGCACAAGTCACTATCACTCCTAATACCAGTAATTACTGATCGGTGTACTATGATAACACTGCCTGGCACAAGTCATTATCACTCCTAATACCATTAATTACTGATCGGTGTACTATGGTAACACAGCCTGGCACAAGTCACTATCACACCTAATACCAGTAATTACTGATCGGTGTACTATGGTAACACTGCCTGGCACAAGTCACTATCACTCCTAATACCAGTAATTACTGATCGGTGTACTATGGTAACACTGCCTGGTACAAGTCACTATCACACCTAATACCAGTAATTACTGATCGGTGTACTATGGTAACACTGCCTGGCACAAGTCACTATCACTCCTAATACCAGTAATTACTGATCGGTGTACTATGATAACACTGCCTGGCACAAGTCATTATCACTCCTAATACCATTAATTACTGATCGGTGTACTATGGTAACACAGCCTGGCACAAGTCACTATCACACCTAATACCAGTAATTACTGATCGGTGTACTATGGTAACACTGCCTGGCACAAGTCACTATCACTCCTAATACCAGTAATTACTGATCGGTGTACTATGGTAACACTGCCTGGTACAAGTCACTATCACACCTAATACCAGTAATTACTGATCGGTGTACTATGGTAACACTGCCTGGCACAAGTCACTATCACTCCTAATACCAGTAATTACTGATCGGTGTACTATGGTAACACCGCCTGGCACAAGTCACTATCACACCTAATACCAGTAATTACTGATCGGTGTACTATGGTAACACTGCCTGGCACAAGTCACTATCACACCTAATACCAGTAATTACTGATCAGGATACTATGGTAACACTGCCTGGCACAAGTCATTATCACACCTAATACCAGTAATTACTGATCAGGGTACTATGGTAACACTGCCTGGCACAAGTCATTATCACACCTAATACCAGTAATTACTGATCGGTGTACTATGGTAACACTGCCTGGCACAAGTCATTATCACACCTAATACCAGTAATTACTGATCGGTGTACTATGATAACACTGCCTGGCACAAGTCACTATCACACCTAATACCAGTAATTACTGATCGGTGTACTATGGTAACACTGCCTGGCACAAGTCATTATCACACCTAATACCAGTAATTACTGATCATGATACTATGGTAACACTGCCTGGCACAAGTCATTATCACACCTAATACCAGTAATTACTGATCGGTGTACTATGGTAATGCTGCCTGGCACAAGTCATTATCACACCTAATACCAGTAATTACTGATCGGTGTACTATGATAACACTGCCTGGCACAAGTCACTATCACTCCTAATACCAGTAATTACTGATCAGGATACTATGGTAACACTGCCTGGCACAAGTCATTATCACACCTAATACCAGTAATTACTGATCGGTGTACTATGGTAACACTGCCTGGCACAAGTCATTATCACACCTAATACCAGTAATTACTGATCAGGATACTATGGTAACACTGCCTGGCACAAGTCATTATCACACCTAATACCAGTAATTACTGATCGGTGTACTATGATAACACTGCCTGGCACAAGTCACTATCACACCTAATACCAGTAATTACTGATTGGTGTAATATGGTAACACTGCCTGGCACAAGTCATTATCACACCTAATACCAGTAATTACTGATCGGTGTACTATGATAACACTGCCTGGCACAAGTGATTATCACACCTAATACCAGTAATTACTGATCGGTGTACTATGGTAACACTGCCTGGCACAAGTCATTATCACACCTAATACCAGTAATTACTGATCGGTGTACTATGATAACACTGCCTGGCACAAGTCATTATCACACCTAATACCAGTAATTACTGATCGGTGTACTATGGTAACACTGCCTGGCACAAGTCACTATCACTCCTAATACCAGTAATTACTGATCGGTGTACTATGATAACACTGCCTGGCACAAGTCATTATCACACCTAATACCAGTAATTACTGATCGGTGTACTATGATAACACTGCCTGGCACAAGTCATTATCACACCTAATACCAGTAATTACTGATCGGTGTACTATGGTAACACTGCCTGGCACAAGTCACTATCACACCTAATACCAGTAATTACTGATCGGTGTACTATGGTAACACTGCCTGGCACAAGTCATTATCACACCTAATACCAGTAATTACTGATCGGTGTACTATGATAACACTGCCTGGCACAAGTCATTATCACACCTAATACCAGTAATTACTGATCGGTGTACTATGGTAACACTGCCTGGCACAAGTCACTATCACTCCTAATACCAGTAATTACTGATCGGTGTACTATGATAACACTGCCTGGCACAAGTCATTATCGCTCCTAATACCATTAATTACTGATCGGTGTACTATGGTAACACAGCCTGGCACAAGTCACTATCACACCTAATACCAGTAATTACTGATCGGTGTACTATGGTAACACTGCCTGGCACAAGTCACTATCACTCCTAATACCAGTAATTACTGATCGGTGTACTATGGTAACACTGCCTGGTACAAGTCACTATCACACCTAATACCAGTAATTACTGATCGGTGTACTATGGTAACACTGCCTGGCACAAGTCACTATCACACCTAATACCAGTAATTACTGATCGGTGTACTATGGTAACACTGCCTGGCACAAGTCACTATCACACCTAATACCAGTAATTACTGATCGGTGTACTATGGTAACACTGCCTGGCACAAGTCATTATCACACCTAATACCAGTAATTACTGATCGGTGTACTATGGTAACACTGCCTGGCACAAGTCACTATCACTCCTAATACCAGTAATTACTGATCGGTGTACTATGATAACACTGCCTGGCACAAGTCATTATCACTCCTAATACCAGTAATTACTGATCGGTGTACTATGTTAACACTGCCTGGCACAAGTCATTATCACACCTAATACCAGTAATTACTGATCGGTGTACTATGGTAACACTGCCTGGCACAAGTCATTATCACACCTAATACCAGTAATTACTGATCAGGATACTATGGTAACACTGCCTGGCACAAGTCATTATCACACCTAATACCAGTAATTACTGATCGGTGTACTATGGTAACACTGCCTGGCACAAGTCATTATCACACCTAATACCAGTAATTACTGATCGGTGTACTATGGTAACACTGCCTGGTACAAGTCACTATCACACCTAATACCAGTAATTACTGATCGGTGTACTATGATAACACTGCCTGGCACAAGTCACTATCACACCTAATACCAGTAATTACTGATCGGTGTACTATGATAACACTGCCTGGCACAAGTCACTATCACTCCTAATACCAGTAATTACTGATCGGTGTACTATGGTAACACTGCCTGGTACAAGTCACTATCACACCTAATACCAGTAATTACTGATCGGTGTACTATGGTAACACTGCCTGGCACAAGTCACTATCACACCTAATACCAGTAATTACTGATCGGTGTACTATGGTAACACTGCCTGGCACAAGTCATTATCACACCTAATACCAGTAATTACTGATCAGGATACTATGGTAACACTGCCTGGCACAAGTCATTATCACACCTAATACCAGTAATTACTGATCGGTGTACTATGGTAACACTGCCTGGCACAAGTCATTATCACACCTAATACCAGTAATTACTGATCGGTGTACTATGATAACACTGCCTGGCACAAGTCACTATCACACCTAATACCAGTAATTACTGATCGGTGTACTATGGTAACACTGCCTGGCACAAGTCATTATCACACCTAATACCAGTAATTACTGATCATGATACTATGGTAACACTGTCTGTCACAAGTCACTATCACACCTAATACCAGTAATTACTGATCGGTGTACTATGATAACACTGCCTGGCACAAGTCACTATCACACCTAATACCAGTAATTACTGATCATGATACTATGGTAACACTGTCTGTCACAAGTCACTATCACACCTAATACCAGTAATTACTGATCGGTGTACTATGGTAACACTGCCTGGCACAAGTCACTATCACTCCTAATACCAGTAATTACTGATCGGTGTACTATGGTAACACTGCCTGGTACAAGTCACTATCACACCTAATACCAGTAATTACTGATCGGTGTACTATGGTAACACTGCCTGGCACAAGTCATTATCACACCTAATACCAGTAATTACTGATCATGATACTATGGTAACACTGTCTGTCACAAGTCACTATCACACCTAATACCAGTAATTACTGATCGGTGTACTATGGTAACGCTGCCTGGCACAAGTCATTATCACACCTAATACCAGTAATTACTGATCATGATACTATGGTAACACTGTCTGTCACAAGTCACTATCACACCTAATACCAGTAATTACTGATCGGTGTACTATGGTAACACTGCCTGGCACAAGTCATTATCACACCTAATACCAGTAATTACTGATCGGTGTACTATGATAACACTGCCTGGCACAAGTCACTATCACTCCTAATACCAGTAATTACTGATCAGGATACTATGGTAACACTGCCTGGCACAAGTCATTATCACACCTAATACCAGTAATTACTGATCGGTGTACTATGGTAACACTGCCTGGCACAAGTCATTATCACACCTAATACCAGTAATTACTGATCAGGATACTATGGTAACACTGCCTGGCACAAGTCATTATCACACCTAATACCAGTAATTACTGATCGGTGTACTATGGTAACGCTGCCTGGCACAAGTCATTATCACACCTAATACCAGTAATTACTGATCATGATACTATGGTAACACTGTCTGTCACAAGTCACTATCACACCTAATACCAGTAATTACTGATCGGTGTACTATGGTAACACTGCCTGGCACAAGTCATTATCACACCTAATACCAGTAATTACTGATCGGTGTACTATGATAACACTGCCTGGCACAAGTCACTATCACTCCTAATACCAGTAATTACTGATCAGGATACTATGGTAACACTGCCTGGCACAAGTCATTATCACACCTAATACCAGTAATTACTGATCGGTGTACTATGGTAACGCTGCCTGGCACAAGTCATTATCACACCTAATACCAGTAATTACTGATCGGTGTACTATGATAACACTGCCTGGCACAAGTCACTATCACTCCTAATACCAGTAATTACTGATCAGGATACTATGGTAACACTGCCTGGCACAAGTCACTATCACACCTAATACCAGTAATTACTGATCATGATACTATGGTAACACTGTCTGTCACAAGTCACTATCACACCTAATACCAGTAATTACTGATCGGTGTACTATGGTAACGCTGCCTGGCACAAGTCATTATCACACCTAATACCAGTAATTACTGATCGGTGTACTATGATAACACTGCCTGGCACAAGTCACTATCACTCCTAATACCAGTAATTACTGATCGGTGTACTATGGTAACACTGCCTGGCACAAGTCATTATCACACCTAATACCAGTAATTACTGATCGGTGTACTATGGTAACACTGCCTGGCACAAGTCATTATCACACCTAATACCAGTAATTACTGATCGGTGTACTATGATAACACTGCCTGGCACAAGTCACTATCACACCTAATACCAGTAATTACTGATCGGTGTACTATGATAACACTGCCTGGCACAAGTCATTATCACACCTAATACCAGTAATTACTGATCGGTGTACTATGGTAACACTGCCTGGCACAAGTCATTATCACACCTAATACCAGTAATTACTGATCGGTGTACTATGATAACACTGCCTGGCACAAGTCATTATCACTCCTAATACCAGTAATTATTGATCGGTGTACTATGGTAACACTGCCTGGCACAAGTCATTATCACACCTAATACCAGTAATTACTGATCGGTGTACTATGGTAACACTGCCTGTCACAAGTCACTATCACACCTAATACCAGTAATTACTGATCGGTGTACTATGATAACACTGCCTGGCACAAGTCATTATCACACCTAATACCAGTAATTACTGATCGGTGTACTATGATAACACTGCCTGGCACAAGTCACTATCACTCCTAATACCAGTAATTACTGATCGGTGTACTATGGTAACACTGCCTGGCACAAGTCATTATCACACCTAATACCAGTAATTACTGATCGGTGTACTATGATAACACTGCCTGGCACAAGTCATTATCACACCTAATACCAGTAATTACTGATCGGTGTACTATGGTAACACTGCCTGTCACAAGTCACTATCACACCTAATACCAGTAATTACTGATCGGTGTACTATGATAACACTGCCTGGCACAAGTCATTATCACACCTAATACCAGTAATTACTGATCGGTGTACTATGATAACACTGCCTGGCACAAGTCACTATCACTCCTAATACCAGTAATTACTGATCGGTGTACTATGGTAACACTGCCTGGCACAAGTCATTATCACACCTAATACCAGTAATTACTGATCGGTGTACTATGATAACACTGCCTGGCACAAGTCATTATCACACCTAATACCAGTAATTACTGATCGGTGTACTATGGTAACACTGCCTGTCACAAGTCACTATCACACCTAATACCAGTAATTACTGTTCGGTGTACTATGGTAACACAGCCTGGCACAAGTCACTATCACACCTAATACCAGTAATTACTGATCGGTGTACTATGGTAACACTGCCTGGCACAAGTCACTATCACTCCTAATACCAGTAATTACTGATCGGTGTACTATGGTAACACTGCCTGGTACAAGTCACTATCACACCTAATACCAGTAATTACTGATCGGTGTACTATGGTAACACTGCCTGGCACAAGTCACTATCACTCCTAATACCAGTAATTACTGATCGGTGTACTATGGTAACACTGCCTGGCACAAGTCACTATCACTCCTAATACCAGTAATTACTGATCGGTGTACTATGATAACACTGCCTGGCACAAGTCATTATCACACCTAATACCAGTAATTACTGATCGGTGTACTATGGTAACACTGCCTGGCACAAGCCATTATCACTCCTAATACCATTAATTACTGATCGGTGTACTATGGTAACACAGCCTGGCACAAGTCACTATCACACCTAATACCAGTGATTACTGTTCGGTGTACTATGGTAACACTGCCTGGCGCAAGTCACTATCACACCTAATACCAGTAATTACTGATCGGTGTACTATGATAACACTGCCTGGCACAAGTCATTATTACACCTAATACCAGTAATTAATGATCGGTGTACTAAGATAACACTGCCTGGCACAAGCCATTATCACTCCTAATACCAGTAATTACTGAGCGGTGTACTATGATAACACTGCCTGGCACAAGCCATTATCACTCCTAATACCAGTAATTACTGATCGGTGTACTATGGTAACACTTCCAGTCACAAGTCATTATCACACCTAATACCAGTAATTACTGTTCGGTGTACTATGGTAACACTGCCTGGCACAAGTCACTATCACACCTAATACCAGTAATTACTGATCGGTGTACTATGATAACATTGCCTGGCACAAGTCACTATCACACCTAATACCAGTAATTACTGATCGGTGTACTATGGTAACACTGCCTGGCACAAATCACTATCACACCTAATACCAGTGATTACTGATCGGTGTACTATGGTAACACTGCCTGGCACAAGTCATTATCACTCCTAATACCAGTAATTACTGATCGGTGAACTATGGTAACACTTCCAGTCACAAGTCATTATCACACCTAATACCAGTGATTACTGATCGGTGTACTATGATAACATTGCCTGGCACAAGTCACTATCACACCTAATACCAGTAATTACTGATCGGTGTACTATGGTAACTCTGCCTGGCACAAGTCACTATCACACCTAATACCAGTAATTACTGATCGTTGTACTATGGTAACACTTCCAGTCACAAGTCATTATCACACCTAATACCAGTAATTACTGATCGGTGTACTATGATAACATTGCCTGGCACAAGTCACTATCACACCTAATACCAGTAATTACTGATCGGTGTACTATGGTAACACTGCCTGGCACAAATCACTATCACACCTAATACCAGTGATTACTGATCGGTGTACTATGGTAACATTGCCTGGCACAAGTCACTATCACTCCTAATACCAGTAATTACTGATCGGTGAACTATGGTAACACTGCCTGGCACAAGTCATTATCACTCCTAATACCAGTAATTACTGATCGGTGTACTATGGTAACACTTCCAGTCACAAGTCATTATCACACCTAATACCAGTAATTACTGATCGGTGTACTATGGTAACACTGCCTGGCACAAGTCATTATCACTCCTAATACCAGTAATTACTGATCGGTGTACTATGGTAACACTGCCTGGCACAAGTCACTATCACACCTAATACCAGTAATTACTGATCGGTGTACTATGATAACACTGCCTGGCACAAGTCACTATCACTCCTAATACCAGTAATTACTGATCGGTGAACTATGGTAACACTTCCAGTCACAAGTCATTATCACACCTAATACCAGTAATTACTGATCGGTGTACTATGATAACACTGCCTGGCACAAGTCACTATCACACCTAATACCAGTAATTACTGATCGGTGTACTATGGTAACATTGCCTGGCACAAATCACTATCACACCTAATACCAGTGATTACTGATCGGTGTACTATGGTAACACTGCCTGGCACAAGTCACTATCACACCTAATACCAGTGATTACTGATCGGTGAACTATGATAACACTGCCTGGCACAAGTCATTATCACTCCTAATACCAGTAATTACTGATCGGTGAACTATGATAACACTGCCTGGCACAAATCACTATCACACCTAATACCAGTGATTACTGATCGGTGTACTATGATAACACTGCCTGGCACAAATCACTATCACACCTAATACCAGTGATTACTGATCGGTGAACTATGGTAACACTTCCAGTCACAAGTCATTATCACTCCTAATACCAGTAATTACTGATCGGTGTACTATGATAACACTGCCTGGCACAAGTCATTATCACACCTAATACCAGTAATTACTGATCGGTGTACTATGATAACACTGCCTGGCACAAATCACTATCACACCTAATACCAGTGATTACTGATCGGTGTACTATGATAACACTGCCTGGCACAAGTCATTATCACACCTAATACCAGTAATTACTGATCGGTGTACTATGATAACACTGCCTGGCACAAGTCATTATCACACCTAATACCAGTAATTACTGATCGGTGTACTATGGTAACACTGCCTGGCACAAGTCACTATCACTCCTAATACCAGTAATTACTGATCGGTGTACTATGATAACACTGCCTGGCACAAGTCATTATCACACCTAATACCAGTAATTACTGATCGGTGTACTATGGTAACACTGCCTGGCACAAGTCACTATCACTCCTAATACCAGTAATTACTGATCGGTGTACTATGATAACACTGCCTGGCACAAGTGATTATCACACCTAATACCAGTAATTACTGATCGGTGTACTATGGTAACACTGCCTGGCACAAGTCATTATCACACCTAATACCAGTAATTACTGATCGGTGTACTATGGTAACACTGCCTGGCACAAGTCATTATCACTCCTAATACCAGTAATTACTGATCGGTGAACTATGGTAACACTTCCAGTCACAAGTCATTATCACTCCTAATACCAGTAATTACTGATCGGTGTACTATGGTAACATTGCCTGGCACAAATCACTATCACACCTAATACCAGTGATTACTGATCGGTGTACTATGGTAACACTGCCTGGCACAAGTCATTATCACTCCTAATACCAGTAGTTACTGATCGGTGTACTATGGTAACACTGCCTGGCACAAGTCATTATCACACCTAATACCAGTGATTACTGATCGGTGTACTATGGTAACATTGCCTGGCACAAATCACTATCACACCTAATACCAGTGATTACTGATCGGTGTACTATGGTAACACTGCCTGGCACAAGTCATTATCACACCTAATACCAGTAATTACTGATCATGATACTATGATAACACTGCCTGGCACAAGTCATTATCACACCTAATACCAGTAATTACTGATCGGTGTACTATGGTAACACTGCCTGGCACAAGCCATTATCACTCCTAATACCATTAATTACTGATCGGTGTACTATGGTAACACAGCCTGGCACAAGTCACTATCACACCTAATACCAGTGATTACTGTTCGGTGTACTATGGTAACACTGCCTGGCGCAAGTCACTATCACACCTAATACCAGTAATTACTGATCGGTGTACTATGATAACACTGCCTGGCACAAGTCATTATTACACCTAATACCAGTAATTAATGATCGGTGTACTAAGATAACACTGCCTGGCACAAGCCATTATCACTCCTAATACCAGTAATTACTGATCGGTGTACTATGATAACACTGCCTGGCACAAGCCATTATCACTCCTAATACCAGTAATTACTGATCGGTGTACTATGGTAACACTGCCTGGCATAAGTCATTATTACACCTAATACCAGTAATTACTGTTCGGTGTACTATGGTAACACTGCCTGGCATAAGTCATTATTACACCTAATACCAGTAATTACTGATCGGTGTACTATGGTAACACTGCCTGGCATAAGTCATTATTACACCTAATACCAGTAATTACTGATCGGTGTACTATGGTAACACTGCCTGGCATAAGTCATTATTACACCTAATACCAGTAATTACTGTTCGGTGTACTATGGTAACACTGCCTGGCACAAGTCATTATCACACCTAATACCAGTAATTACTGATCGGTGTACTATGGTAACACTGCCTGGCACAAGTCATTATTACACCTAATACCAGTAATTAATGATCGGTGTACTATGATAACACTGCCTGGCACAAGTCACTATCACACCTAATACCAGTAATTACTGATCGGTGTACTATGGTAACACTGCCTGGCACAAGTCATTATCACTCCTAATACCAGTAATTACTGATCGGTGAACTATGGTAACACTGTCTGGCACAAGTCATTATCATACCTAATACCAGTAATTACTGATCGGTGTACTATGGTAACATTGCCTGGCACAAATCACTATCACACCTAATACCAGTGATTACTGATCGGTGTACTATGGTAACATTGCCTGGCACAAGTCACTATCACTCCTAATACCAGTAATTACTGATCGGTGAACTATGGTAACACTGCCTGGCACAAGTCATTATCACTCCTAATACCAGTAATTACTGATCGGTGTACTATGGTAACACTTCCAGTCACAAGTCATTATCACACCTAATACCAGTAATTACTGATCGGTGTACTATGGTAACACTGCCTGGCACAAGTCATTATCACTCCTAATACCAGTAATTACTGATCGGTGTACTATGGTAACACTGCCTGGCACAAGTCACTATCACACCTAATACCAGTAATTACTGATCGGTGTACTATGGTAACACTGCCTGGCACAAGTCACTATCACTCCTAATACCAGTAATTACTGATCGGTGAACTATGGTAACACTTCCAGTCACAAGTCATTATCACACCTAATACCAGTAATTACTGATCGGTGTACTATGGTAACACTGCCTGGCACAAGTCACTATCACACCTAATACCAGTAATTACTGATCGGTGTACTATGGTAACATTGCCTGGCACAAATCACTATCACACCTAATACCAGTGATTACTGATCGGTGTACTATGGTAACACTGCCTGGCACAAGTCACTATCACACCTAATACCAGTGATTACTGATCGGTGAACTATGATAACACTGCCTGGCACAAGTCATTATCACTCCTAATACCAGTAATTACTGATCGGTGTACTATGATAACACTGCCTGGCACAAGTCACTATCACTCCTAATACCAGTAATTACTGATCGGTGTACTATGGTAACACTTCCAGTCACAAGTCATTATCACACCTAATACCAGTAATTACTGTTCGGTGTACTATGGTAACACTGCCTGGCACAAGTCATTATCACACCTAATACCAGTAATTACTGATCGGTGTACTATGATAACACTGCCTGGCACAAGTCACTATCACACCTAATACCAGTAATTACTGATCGTTGTACTATGGTAACACTGCCTGGCACAAATCACTATCACACCTAATACCAGTGATTACTGATCGGTGTACTATGGTAACACTGCCTGGCACAAGTCATTATCACACCTAATACCAGTAATTACTGATCGGTGTACTATGGTAACACTTCCAGTCACAAGTCATTATCACACCTAATACCAGTAATTACTGATCGGTGTACTATGATAACATTGCCTGGCACAAGTCACTATCACACCTAATACCAGTAATTACTGATCGGTGTACTATGGTAACACTGCCTGGCACAAATCACTATCACACCTAATACCAGTGATTACTGATCGGTGTACTATGGTAACACTGCCTGGCACAAGTCATTATCACTCCTAATACCAGTAATTACTGATCGGTGAACTATGGTAACACTTCCAGTCACAAGTCACTATCACACCTAATACCAGTAATTACTGATCGGTGTACTATGGTAACACTGCCTGGCACAAGTCACTATCACACCTAATACCAGTAATTACTGATCGTTGTACTATGGTAACACTTCCAGTCACAAGTCATTATCACACCTAATACCAGTAATTACTGATCGGTGTACTATGATAACACTGCCTGGCACAAGTCACTATCACACCTAATACCAGTAATTACTGATCGGTGTACTATGGTAACACTGCCTGGCACAAATCACTATCACACCTAATACCAGTGATTACTGATCGGTGTACTATGGTAACACTGCCTGGCACAAGTCATTATCACACCTAATACCAGTAATTACTGATCGGTGTACTATGGTAACACTTCCAGTCACAAGTCATTATCACACCTAATACCAGTAATTACTGATCGGTGTACTATGATAACATTGCCTGGCACAAGTCACTATCACACCTAATACCAGTAATTACTGATCGGTGTACTATGGTAACACTGCCTGGCACAAATCACTATCACACCTAATACCAGTGATTACTGATCGGTGTACTATGGTAACACTGCCTGGCACAAGTCATTATCACTCCTAATACCAGTAATTACTGATCGGTGAACTATGGTAACACTTCCAGTCACAAGTCACTATCACACCTAATACCAGTAATTACTGATCGGTGTACTATGGTAACACTGCCTGGCACAAGTCACTATCACACCTAATACCAGTAATTACTGATCGTTGTACTATGGTAACACTTCCAGTCACAAGTCATTATCACACCTAATACCAGTAATTACTGATCGGTGTACTATGATAACACTGCCTGGCACAAGTCACTATCACACCTAATACCAGTAATTACTGATCGGTGTACTATGGTAACACTGCCTGGCACAAATCACTATCACACCTAATACCAGTGATTACTGATCGGTGTACTATGGCAACATTGCCTGGCACAAGTCACTATCACTCCTAATACCAGTAATTACTGATCGGTGAACTATGGTAACACTGCCTGGCACAAGTCATTATCACTCCTAATACCAGTAATTACTGATCGGTGTACTATGGTAACACTTCCAGTCACAAGTCATTATCACACCTAATACCAGTAATTACTGATCGGTGTACTATGGTAACACTGCCTGGCACAAGTCATTATCACTCCTAATACCAGTAATTACTGATCGGTGTACTATGATAACACTGCCTGGCACAAGTCACTATCACACCTAATACCAGTAATTACTGATCGGTGTACTATGGTAACACTGCCTGGCACAAATCACTATCACACCTAATACCAGTGATTACTGATCGGTGTACTATGGCAACATTGCCTGGCACAAGTCACTATCACTCCTAATACCAGTAATTACTGATCGGTGAACTATGGTAACACTGCCTGGCACAAGTCATTATCACTCCTAATACCAGTAATTACTGATCGGTGTACTATGGTAACACTTCCAGTCACAAGTCATTATCACACCTAATACCAGTAATTACTGATCGGTGTACTATGGTAACACTGCCTGGCACAAGTCATTATCACTCCTAATACCAGTAATTACTGATCGGTGTACTATGGTAACACTGCCTGGCACAAGTCACTATCACACCTAATACCAGTAATTACTGATCGGTGTACTATGGTAACACTGCCTGGCACAAGTCACTATCACTCCTAATACCAGTAATTACTGATCGGTGAACTATGGTAACACTTCCAGTCACAAGTCATTATCACACCTAATACCAGTAATTACTGATCGGTGTACTATGGTAACACTGCCTGGCACAAGTCACTATCACACCTAATACCAGTAATTACTGATCGGTGTACTATGGTAACATTGCCTGGCACAAATCACTATCACACCTAATACCAGTGATTACTGATCGGTGTACTATGGTAACACTGCCTGGCACAAGTCACTATCACACCTAATACCAGTGATTACTGATCGGTGAACTATGATAACACTGCCTGGCACAAGTCATTATCACTCCTAATACCAGTAATTACTGATCGGTGAACTATGATAACACTGCCTGGCACAAATCACTATCACACCTAATACCAGTGATTACTGATCGGTGTACTATGATAACACTGCCTGGCACAAATCACTATCACACCTAATACCAGTGATTACTGATCGGTGAACTATGGTAACACTTCCAGTCACAAGTCATTATCACTCCTAATACCAGTAATTACTGATCGGTGTACTATGATAACACTGCCTGGCACAAGTCATTATCACACCTAATACCAGTAATTACTGATCGGTGTACTATGATAACACTGCCTGGCACAAATCACTATCACACCTAATACCAGTGATTACTGATCGGTGTACTATGATAACACTGCCTGGCACAAGTCATTATCACACCTAATACCAGTAATTACTGATCGGTGTACTATGATAACACTGCCTGGCACAAGTCATTATCACACCTAATACCAGTAATTACTGATCGGTGTACTATGATAACACTGCCTGGCACAAGTCATTATTACACCTAATACCAGTAATTACAGATCGGTGTACTATGGTAACACTGCCTGGCACAAGTCACTATCACTCCTAATACCAGTAATTACTGATCGGTGTACTATGATAACACTGCCTGGCACAAGTCATTATCACACCTAATACCAGTAATTATTGATCGGTGTACTATGGTAACACTGCCTGGCACAAGTCACTATCACTCCTAATACCAGTAATTACTGATCGGTGTACTATGATAACACTGCCTGGCACAAGTCATTATCACACCTAATACCAGTAATTACTGATCGGTGTACTATGGTAACACTGCCTGGCACAAGTCATTATCACACCTAATACCAGTAATTACTGATCGGTGTACTATGGTAACACTGCCTGGCACAAGTCATTATCACTCCTAATACCAGTAATTACTGATCGGTGAACTATGGTAACACTGCCTGGCACAAGTCATTATCACACCTAATACCAGTAATTACTGATCGGTGTACTATGGTAACACTTCCAGTCACAAGTCATTATCACTCCTAATACCAGTAATTACTGATCGGTGTACTATGATAACATTGCCTGGCACAAATCACTATCACACCTAATACCAGTGATTACTGATCGGTGTACTATGGTAACACTGCCTGGCACAAGTCATTATCACTCCTAATACCAGTAATTACTGATCGGTGAACTATGGTAACACTTCCAGTCACAAGTCATTATCACTCCTAATACCAGTAATTACTGATCGGTGTACTATGGTAACATTGCCTGGCACAAATCACTATCACACCTAATACCAGTGATTACTGATCGGTGTACTATGGTAACACTGCCTGGCACAAGTCATTATCACTCCTAATACCAGTAGTTACTGATCGGTGTACTATGGTAACACTGCCTGGCACAAGTCATTATCACACCTAATACCAGTGATTACTGATCGGTGTACTATGGTAACATTGCCTGGCACAAATCACTATCACACCTAATACCAGTGATTACTGATCGGTGTACTATGGTAACACTGCCTGGCACAAGTCATTATCACACCTAATACCAGTAATTACTGATCATGATACTATGATAACACTGCCTGGCACAAGTCACTATCACATCTAATACCAGTAATTACTGATCAGGATACTATGGTAACACTGCCTGGCACAAGTCATTATCACACCTAATACCAGTAATTACTGATCGGTGTACTATGGTAACACTGCCTGGAACAAGTCATTATCACACCTAATACCAGTAATTACTGATCGGTGTACTATGGTAACACTGCCTGGCACAAGTCACTATCACTCCTAATACCAGTAATTACTGATCGGTGTACTATGGTAACACTGCCTGGCACAAGTCACTATCACTCCTAATACCAGTAATTACTGATCGGTGTACTATGGTAACACTGCCTGGCACAAGTCACTATCACTCCTAATACCAGTAATTACTGATCGGTGTACTATGATAACACTGCCTGGCACAAGTCATTATCACACCTAATACCAGTAATTACTGATCGGTGTACTATGGTAACACTGCCTGGCACAAGCCATTATCACTCCTAATACCATTAATTACTGATCGGTGTACTATGGTAACACAGCCTGGCACAAGTCACTATCACACCTAATGCCAGTAATTACTGATCGGTGTACTATGATAACACTGCCTGGCACAAGTCATTATTACACCTAATACCAGTAATTAATGATCGGTGTACTATGGTAACACTGCCTGGCACAAGTCATTATTACACCTAATACCAGTAATTAATGATCGGTGTACTATGATAACACTGCCTGGCACAAGCCATTATCACTCCTAATACCAGTAATTACTGATCGGTGTACTATGATAACACTGCCTGGCATAAGTCATTATTACACCTAATACCAGTAATTACTGATCGGTGTACTATGGTAACACTGCCTGGCATAAGTCATTATTACACCTAATACCAGTGATTACTGTTCGGTGTACTATGGTAACACTGCCTGGCGCAAGTCACTATCACACCTAATGCCAGTAATTACTGATCGGTGTACTATGATAACACTGCCTGGCACAAGTCATTATTACACCTAATACCAGTAATTAATGATCGGTGTACTATGGTAACACTGCCTGGCACAAGTCATTATTACACCTAATACCAGTAATTAATGATCGGTGTACTATGATAACACTGCCTGGCACAAGCCATTATCACTCCTAATACCAGTAATTACTGATCGGTGTACTATGGTAACACTGCCTGGCATAAGTCATTATTACACCTAATACCAGTAATTACTGTTCGGTGTACTATGGTAACACTGCCTGGCATAAGTCATTATTACACCTAATACCAGTAATTACTGATCGGTGTACTATGGTAACACTGCCTGGCATAAGTCATTATTACACCTAATACCAGTAATTACTGTTCGGTGTACTATGGTAACACTGCCTGGCACAAGTCATTATCACACCTAATACCAGTAATTACTGATCGGTGTACTATGGTAACACTGCCTGGCACAAGTCATTATTACACCTAATACCAGTAATTCATGATCGGTGTACTATGATAACACTGCCTGGCACAAGTCACTATCACACCTAATACCAGTAATTACTGATCGGTGTACTATGGTAACACTGCCTGGCACAAGTCATTATCACTCCTAATACCAGTAATTACTGATCGGTGAACTATGGTAACACTGCCTGGCACAAGTCACTATCACACCTAATACCAGTAATTACTGATCGGTGTACTATGGTAACACTGCCTGGCACAAGTCATTATCACTCCTAATACCAGTAGTTACTGATCGGTGTACTATGGTAACACTGCCTGGCACAAGTCATTATCACTCCTAATACCAGTAATTACTGATCGGTGTACTATGGTAACACTTCCAGTCACAAGTCATTATCACACCTAATACCAGTAATTACTGATCGGTGTACTATGGTAACACTGCCTGGCACAAGTCATTATCACTCCTAATACCAGTAATTACTGATCGGTGTACTATGATAACACTGCCTGGCACAAGTCATTATCACACCTAATACCAGTAATTACTGATCGGTGAACTATGATAACACTGCCTGGCACAAATCACTATCACACCTAATACCAGTGATTACTGATCGGTGTACTATGGTAACACTGCCTGGCACAAGTCACTATCACACCTAATACCGGTAATTACTGATCGGTGTACTATGGTAACACTGCCTGGTACAAGTCATTATCACACCTAATACCAGTAATTACTGATCGGTGTACTATGGTAACACTGCCTGGTACAAGTCATTATCACACCTAATACCGGTAATTACTGATCGGTGTACTATGGTAACACTGCCTGGCACAAGTCACTATCACACCTAATACCAGTGATTACTGATCGGTGAACTATGATAACACTGCCTGGCACAAGTCATTATCACTCCTAATACCAGTAATTACTGATCGGTGTACTATGATAACACTGCCTGGCACAAGTCACTATCACTCCTAATACCAGTAATTACTGATCGGTGTACTATGGTAACACTTCCAGTCACAAGTCATTATCACACCTAATACCAGTAATTACTGTTCGGTGTACTATGGTAACACTTCCAGTCACAAGTCATTATCACTCCTAATACCAGTAATTACTGATCGGTGTACTATGATAACACTGCCTGGCACAAATCACTATCACACCTAATACCAGTAATTACTGATCGGTGTACTATGGTAACACTTCCAGTCACAAGTCATTATCACTCCTAATACCAGTAATTACTGATCGGTGTACTGTGGTAACACTGCCTGGCACAAATCACTATCACACCTAATACCAGTAATTACTGATCGGTGTACTATGGTAACACTTCCAGTCACAAGTCATTATCACTCCTAATACCAGTAATTACTGATCGGTGTACTGTGGTAACACTGCCTGGCACAAGTCATTATCACTCCTAATACCAGTAATTACTGATCGGTGTACTGTGGTAACACTGCCTGGCACAAATCACTATCACACCTAATACCAGTAATTACTGATCGGTGTACTATGGTAACACTTCCAGTCACAAGTCATTATCACTCCTAATACCAGTAATTACTGATCGGTGTACTGTGGTAACACTGCCTGGCACAAGTCATTATCACTCCTAATACCAGTAATTACTGATCGGTGAACTATGGTAACACTTCCAGTCACAAGTCATTATCACTCCTAATACCAGTAATTACTGATCGGTGTACTATGATAACACTGCCTGGCACAAGTCATTATCACACCTAATACCAGTAGTTACTGATCGGTGTACTATGATAACACTGCCTGGCACAAGTCACTATCACACCTAATACCAGTGATTACTGATCGGTGTACTATGATAACACTGCCTGGCACAAGTCATTATCACACCTAATACCAGTAATTACTGATCGGTGTACTATGATAACACTGCCTGGCACAAATCACTATCACACCTAATACCAGTGATTACTGATCGGTGTACTATGGTAACACTGCCTGGCACAAGTCATTATCACACCTAATACCAGTAGTTACTGATCGGTGTACTATGATAACACTGCCTGGCACAAGTCACTATCACACCTAATACCAGTGATTACTGATCGGTGTACTATGATAACACTGCCTGGCACTAGTCATTATCACACCTAATACCAGTAATTACTGATCGGTGTACTATGGTAACACTGCCTGGCACAAGTCACTATCACTCCTAATACCAGTAATTACTGATCGGTGTACTATGATAACACTGCCTGGCACAAGTCATTATCACACCTAATACCAGTAATTACTGATCGGTGTACTATGATAACACTGCCTGGCACAAGTCATTATCACACCTAATACCAGTAATTACTGATCGGTGTACTATGGTAACACTGCCTGGCACAAGTCATTATCACTCCTAATACCAGTAGTTACTGATCGGTGTACTATGGTAACACTGCCTGGCACAAGTCACTATCACTCCTAATACCAGTAATTACTGATCGGTGTACTATGATAACACTGCCTGGCACAAGTCATTATCACACCTAATACCAGTGATTACTAATCGGTGTACTATGGTAACACTGCCTGGCCCAAGTCACTATCACTCCTAATACCAGTAATTACTGATCATGATACTATGGTAACACTGCCTGGCACAAGTCACTATCACTCCTAATACCAGTAGTTACTGATCGGTGTACTATGGTAACACTGCCTGGCACAAGTCATTATCACACCTAATACCAGTAATTACTGATCGGTGTACTATGGTAACACTGCCTGGCACAAGTCATTATCACACCTAATACCAGTAATTACTGATCGGTGTACTATGATAACACTGCCTGGCACAAGTCATTATCACACCTAATACCAGTAATTACTGATCGGTGTACTATGGTAACACTGCCTGGCACAAGTCATTATCACACCTAATACCAGTAATTACTGATCGGTGTACTATGGTAACACTGCCTGGAACAAGTCATTATCACACCTAATACCAGTAATTACTGATCGGTGTACTATGATAACACTGCCTGGCACAAGTCACTATCACTCCTAATACCAGTAATTACTGATCGGTGTACTATGATAACACTGCTCGGTACAAATCATTATTACACCTAATACCAGTAATTACTGATTGGTGTACTATGATAACACTGCCTGGCACAAGTCACTATCACTCCTAATACCAGTAATTACTGATAGGTGTACTATGGTAACACTGCCTGGCACAAGACATTATCACTCCTAATACCAGTAATTACTGATCGGTGTACTATGGTAACACTGCCTGGCACAAGTCATTATCACACCTAATACCAGTAATTACTGATCGGTGTACTATGATAACACTGCCTGGCACAAGTCACTATCACTCCTAATACCAGTAATTACTGATCGGTGTACTATGATAACACTGCTCGGTACAAATCATTATTACACCTAATACCAGTAATTACTGATTGGTGTACTATGATAACACTGCCTGGCACAAGTCACTATCACTCCTAATACCAGTAATTACTGATAGGTGTACTATGGTAACACTGCCTGGCACAAGACATTATCACTCCTAATACCAGTAATTACTGATCGGTGTACTATGGTAACACTGCCTGGCACAAGTCATTATCACTCCTTATTCCAGTAATTACTGATCGGTGTACTATGATAACACTGCCTGGCACAAGTCATTATCACTCCTAATTCCAGTAATTACTGATCAGGATACTATGATAACACTGCCTGGTACAAGTCACTATCACACCTAATACCAGTAATTACTGATCGGTGTACTATGATAACACTGCCTGGCACAAGTAATTATCACTCCTAACACCAGTAATTACTGATCGGTGTACTATGATAACACTGCCTGGCACAAGTCACTATCACACCTAATACCAGTAATTACTGATCGGTGTACTATGATAACACTGCCTGGCACAAGTAATTATCACACCTAATACCAGTAATTACTGATCATGATACTATGGTAACACTGCCTGGCACAAGTCATTATCACACCTAATACCAGTAATTACTGATTGGTGTACTATGATAACACTGCCTGGCACAAGTCACTATCACTCCTAATATCAGTAATTACTGATCGGTGTACTATGGTAACACTGCCTGGCACAAGACATTATCACTCCTAATACCAGTAATTACTGATCGGTGTACTATGGTAACACTGCCTGGCACAAGTCATTATCACTCCTTATTCCAGTAATTACTGATCGGTGTACTATGATAACACTGCCTGGCACAAGTCATTATCACTCCTAATTCCAGTAATTACTGATCAGGATACTATGATAACACTGCCTGGTACAAGTCACTATCACACCTAATACCAGTAATTACTGATCGGTGTACTATGATAACACTGCCTGGCACAAGTAATTATCACTCCTAACACCAGTAATTACTGATCGGTGTACTATGATAACACTGCCTGGCACAAGTCACTATCACACCTAATACCAGTAATTACTGATCGGTGTACTATGATAACACTGCCTGGCACAAGTAATTATCACACCTAATACCAGTAATTACTGATCATGATACTATGGTAACACTGCCTGGCACAAGTCATTATCACACCTAATACCAGTAATTACTGATCGGTGTACTATGATAACACTGCCTGGCACAAGTCACTATCACTCCTAATACCAGTAATTACTGATCGGTGTACTATGATAACACTGCCTGGCACAAGTCACTATCACACCTAATACCAGTAATTACTGATCGGTGTACTATGGTAACACTGCCTGGCACAAGTCATTATCACACCTAATACCAGTAATTACTGATCGGTGTACTATGGTAACACTGCCTGGCACAAGTCATCATCACTCCTAATACCAGTAATTACTGATCGGTGTACTATGGTAACGCTGCCTGGCACAAGTCATTATCACTCCTAATTCCAGTAATTACTGATTGGTGTACTATGATAACACTGCCTGGCACAAGTCACTATCACACCTAATACCAGTAATTACTGATCGGTGTACTATGATAACACTGCCTGGCACAAGTCATTATCACACCTAATACCAGTAATTACTGATCGGTGTACTATGGTAACACTGCCTGGCACAAGTCATTATCACTCCTAATGCCAGTAATTACTGATTGGTGTACTATGATAACACTGCCTGGCACAAGTCACTATCACACCTAATACCAGTAATTACTGATCGGTGTACTATGGTAACACTGCCTGGCACAAGTCATTATCACACCTAATACCAGTAATTACTGATCGGTGTACTATGGTAACACTGCCTGGCACAAGTCATTATCACTCCTAATGCCAGTAATTACTGATTGGTGTACTATGATAACACTGCCTGGCACAAGTCACTATCACACCTAATACCAGTAATTACTGATCAGTGTACTATGATAACACTGCCTGGCACAAGTAATTATCACTCCTAACACCAGTAATTACTGATCGGTGTACTATGATAACACTGCCTGGCACAAGTCACTATCACACCTAATACCAGTAATTACTGATCGGTGTACTATGATAACACTGCCTGGCACAAGTCACTATCACACCTAATACCAGTAATTACTGATCATGATACTATGGTAACACTGCCTGGCACAAGTCATTATCACACCTAATACCAGTAATTACTGATCGGTGTACTATGATAACACTGCCTGGCACAAGTCACTATCACTCCTAATACCAGTAATTACTGATCGGTGTACTATGATAACACTGCCTGGCACAAGTCACTATCACACCTAATACCAGTAATTACTGATCGGTGTACTATGGTAACACTGCCTGGCACAAGTCATTATCACACCTAATACCAGTAATTACTGATCGGTGTACTATGGTAACACTGCCTGGCACAAGTCATTATCACACCTAATACCAGTAATTACTGATCGGTGTACTATGATAACACTGCCTGGCACAAGTCATTATCACACCTAATACAAGTAATTACTGATCGGTGTACTATGATAACACTGCCTGGCACAAGTCATTATCACTCCTAATACCAGTAATTACTGATTGGTGTACTATGATAACACTGCCTGGCACAAGTCACTATCACACCTAATATCAGTAATTACTGATCGGTGTACTATGGTAACACTGCCTGGCACAAGTCACTATCAGACCTAATACCAGTAATTACTGATCGGTGTACTATGATAACACTGCCTGGTACAAGTCATTATCACACCTAATACCAGTAATTACTGATCCGTGTACTATGGTAACACTGCCTGGCACAAGTCACTATCAGACCTAATACCAGTAATTACTGATCGGTGTACTATGATAACACTGACTGGCACAAGTCATTATCACACCTAATACCAGTAATTACTGATCCGTGTACTATGGTAACACTGCCTGGCACAAGTCACTATCACACCTAATACCAGTAATTACTGATCGGTGTACTATGATAACACTGACTGGCACAAGTCATTATCACACCTAATACCAGTAATTACTGATCGGTGTACTATGGTAACACTGCCTGGCACAAGTCACTATCACACCTAATACCAGTAATTACTGATCCGTGTACTATGGTAACACTGCCTGGCACAAGTCATTATCACTCCTAATGCCAGTAATTACTGATTGGTGTACTATGATAACACTGCCTGGCACAAGTCACTATCACACCTAATACCAGTAATTACTGATCGGTGTACTATGATAACACTGCCTGGCACAAGTCACTATCACACCTAATACCAGTAATTACTGATCCGTGTACTATGGTAACACTGCCTGGCACAAGTCATTATCACTCCTCATGCCAGTAATTACTGATCGGTGTACTATGATAACACTGCCTGGCACAAGTCACTATCACACCTAATACCAGTAATTACTGATTGGTGTACTATGATAACACTGCCTGGCACAAGTCACTATCACACCTAATACCAGTAATTACTGATCCGTGTACTATGGTAACACTGCCTGGCACATGTCATTATCACTCCTAATACCAGTAATTACTGATCGGTGTACTATGATAACACTGCCTGGCACAAGTCACTATCACACCTAATACCAGTAATTACTGATTGGTGTACTATGATAACACTGCCTGGCACAAGTCACTATCACACCTAATACCAGTAATTACTGATCAGTGTACTATGGTAACACTGCCTGGCACAAGTCATTATCACTCCTAATACCAGTAATTACTGATCGGTTTACTATGGTAACACTGCCTGGCACAAGTCACTATCACACCTAATACCAGTAATTACTGATCGGTGTACTATGGTAACACTGCCTGGCACAAGTCATTATCACACCTAATAACAGCAATTACTGATCGGTGTACTATGATAACACTGCCTGGCACAAGTCATTATCACACCTAATACCAGTAATTACTGATCGGTGTACTATGCTAACACTGCCTGGCACAAGTAATTATCACACCTAATACCAGTAATTACTGATCGGTGTACTATGATATCACTGTCTGGTACAAGTCACTATCACTCCTATTACCAGTAATTACTGATCAGGATACTGTGGTAACACTGCCTGGCACAAGTCATTATCACACCTAATACCAGTAATTACTGATCGGTGTACTATGGTAACACTGCCTGGCACAAGTCATTATCACTCCTAATACCAGTAATTACTGATCGGTGTATTATGGTAACACTGCCTGGCACAAGTCATTATCACACCTAATACCAGTAATTACTGATCAGGATACTATGATATCACTGCCTGGTACAAGTCATTATCACACCTATTACCAGTAATTACTGATCGGTGTACTATGATAACACTGCCTGGCACAATTCATTATCACACCTAATACCAGTAATTACTGATCGGTGTACTATGATAACACTGCCTGGCACAAGTCATTATCACACCTAATACCAGTAATTACTGATCGGTGTACTATGGTAACACTGCCTGGCACAAGTCATTATCACTCCTAATACCAGTAATTACTGATCGGTGTACTATGGTAACACTGCCTGGCACAAGTCATTATCACACCTAATACCAGTAATTACTGATCGGTGTACTATGGTAACACTGCCTGGCACAAGTCATTATCACACCTAATACCAGTAATTACTGATCGGTGTACTATGGTAACACTGCCTGGCACAAGTCATTATCACACCTAATACCAGTAATTACTGATCAGGATACTATGGTAACACTGCCTGGCACAAGTCATTATCACACCTAATACCAGTAATTACTGATCGGTGTACTATGGTAACACTGCCTGGCACAAGTCATTATCACACCTAATACCAGTAATTACTGATCGGTGTACTATGATATCACTGCCTGGTACAAGTCACTATCACACCTATTACCAGTAATTACTGATCGGTGTACTATGGTAACACTGCCTGGCACAAGTCACTATCACACCTAATACCAGTAATTACTGATCGGTGTACTATGATAACACTGCCTGGCACAAGTCACTATCACACCTAATACCAGTAATTACTGATCGGTGTACTATGATATCACTGCCTGGTACAAGTCACTATCACTCCTATTACCAGTAATTACTGATCGGTGTACTATGATAACACTGCCTGGCACAAGTCATTATCACACCTAATACCAGTAATTTCTGATCGGTGTACTATGGTAACACTGCCTGGCACAAGTCATTATCACACCTAATACCAGTAATTACTGATCGGTGTACTATGGTAACACTGCCTGGCACAAGTCATTATCACACCTAATACCAGTAATTACTGATCGGTGTACTATGGTAACACTGCCTGGTACAAGTCACTATCACACCTAATAGCAGTAATTACTGATCGGTGTACTATGATAACACTGCCTGGCACAAGTCATTATCACACCTAATACCAGTAATTACTGATCGGTGTACTATGATAACACTGCCTGGCACAAGTCATTATCACACCTAATACCAGTAATTACTGATCGGTGTACTATGGTAACACTGCCTGGCACAAGTCATTATCACACCTAATACCAGTAATTACTGATCAGGATACTATGGTAACACTGCCTGGCACAAGTCATTATCACTCCTAATACCAGTAATTACTGATCGGTGTACTATGATATCACTGCCTGGTACAAGTCACTATCACACCTATTACCAGTAATTACTGATCGGTGTACTATGGTAACACTGCCTGGCACAAGTCATTATCACTCCTAATACCAGTAATTACTGATCGGTGTACTATGATAACACTGCCTGGCACAAGTCATTATCACACCTAATACCAGTAATTACTGATCGATGTACTATGGTAACACTGCCTGGCACAAGTCATTATCACTCCTAATACCAGTAATTACTGATCGGTGTACTATTATAACACTGCCTGGCACAAGTCACTATCACTTCTAATACCAGTAATTACTGATCGGTGTACTATGGTAACACTGCCTGGTACAAGTCACTATCACTCCTAATACCAGTAATTACTGATCGGTGTACTATTATAACACTGCCTGGCACAAGTCACTATCACACCTAATACCAGTAATTACTGATCGATGTACTATGGTAACACTGCCTGGTACAAGTCACTATCACTCCTAATAACAGTAATTACTGATCGGTGTACTATGATAACACTGCCTGGCACAAGTCATTATCACTCCTAATACCAGTAATTACTGATCGGTGTACTATGATAACACTGCCTGGCACAAGTCATTATCACACCTAATACCAGTAATTACTGATCGGTGTACTATGATAACACTGCCTGGCACAAGTCACTATCACACCTAATACCAGTAATTACTGATCGGTGTACTATGATAACACTGCCTGGTACAAGTCATTATCACTCCTAATACCAGTAATTACTGATCGGTGTACTATGATAACACTGCCTGGTACAAGTCACTATCACTCCTAATACCAGTAATTACTGATCGGTGTACTATGATAACACTGCCTGGCACAAGTCACTATCACTTCTAATACCAGTAATTACTGATCGGTGTACTATGGTAACACTGCCTGGCACAAGTCATTATCACTCCTAATACCAGTAATTACTGATCGGTGTACTATGGTAACACTGCCTGGCACAAGTCATTATCACTCCTAATACCAGTAATTACTGATCGGTGTACTATGATAACACTGCCTGGCACAAGTCATTATCACTCCTAATACCAGTAATTACTGATCTATGTACTATGGTAACACTGCCTGGCACAAGTCACTATCACACCTAATACCAGTAATTACTGATCGGTGTACTATGGTAACACTGCCTGGCACAAGTCATTATCCCTCCTAATAACAGTAATTACTGATCAGGATACTATGGTAACACTGCCTGGCATAAGTCATTATCACTCCTAATACCAGTAATTACTGATCGATGTACTATGGTAACACTGCCTGGCACAAGTCATTATTACACCTAATACTAGTAATTACTGTTCGGTGTACTATGGTAACACTGCCTGGCACAAGTCACTATCACACCTAATACCAGTAATTACTGATCGGTGTACTATGATAACACTGCCTGGCACAAGTCATTATCACTCCTAATACCAGTAATTACTGATCAGCATACTATGGTAACACTGCCTGGCATAAGTCATTATCACTCCTAATACCAGTAATTACTGATCAGGATACTATGGTAACACTGCCTGGCATAAGTCATTATCACTCCTAATACCAGTAATTACTGATCGATGTACTATGGTAACACTGCCTGGCACAAGTCACTATCACACCTAATACCAGTAATTACTGATCGGTGTACTATGATAACACTGCCTGGCACAAGTCATTATCACTCCTAATAACAGTAATTACTGATCAGGATACTATGGTAACACTGCCTGGCATAAGTCATTATCACACCTAATACCAGCAATTACTGATCGATGTACTATGGTAACACTGCCTGGCACAAGTCACAATCACACCTAATACCAGTAATTACTGATCGGTGTACTATGGTAACACTGCCTGGCACAAGTCATTATCACTCCTAATAACAGTAATTACTGATCAGGATACTATGGTAACACTGCCTGGCATAAGTCATTATCACTCCTAATACCAGTAATTACTGATCGATGTACTATGGTAACACTGCCTGGCACAAGTCACTATCACACCTAATTCCAGTAATTACTGATCGGTGTACTATGATAACACTGCCTGGCACAAGTCATTATCACTCCTAATACCAGTAATTACTGATCGATGTACTATGGTAACACTGCCTGGCACAAGTCACTATCACACCTAATACCAGTAATTACTGATCGGTGTACTATGGTAACACTGCCTGGCACAAGTCATTATCACTCCTAATACCAGTAATTACTGATCGGTGTACTATGATAACACTGCCTGGCACAAGTCATTATCACTCCTAATACCAGTAATTACTGATCGGTGTACTATGATAACACTGCCTGGCACAAGTCACTATCACTTCTAATACCAGTAATTACTGATCGGTGTACTATGGTAACACTGCCTGGCACAAGTCATTATCACTCCTAATACCAGTAATTACTGATCGGTGTACTATGATAACACTGCCTGGCACAAGTCATTATCACTCCTAATACCAGTAATTACTGATCGGTGTACTATGGTAACACTGCCTGGCACAAGTCACTATCACACCTAATACCAGTAATTACTGATCGGTGTACTATGGTAACACTGCCTGGCACAAATCACTATCACACCTAATACCAGTAATTACTGATCACTGTACTATGGTAACACTGCCTGGCACAAGTCATTATCACTCCTAATACCAGTAATTACTGATCGGTGTACTATGGTAACACTGCCTGGCACAAGTCATTATCACTACTAATACCAGTAATTACTGATCGGTGTACTATGGTAACACTGCCTGGCACAAGTCATTATCACTCCTAATACCAGTAATTACTGATCGATGTACTATGGTAACACTGCCTGGCACAAGTCATTATCACTACTAATACCAGTAATTACTGATCGGTGTACTATGGTAACACTGCCTGGCACAAGTCATTATCACTCCTAATACCAGTAATTACTGATCAGTGTACTATGGTAACACTGCCTGGCACAAGTCATTATCACACCTAATACCAGTAATTACTGATCAGTGTACTATGGTAACACTGCCTGGCACAAGTCATTATCACTACTAATACCAGTAATTACTGATCGGTGTACTATGGTAACACTGCCTGGCACAAGTCATTATCACTCCTAATACCAGTAATTACTGATCAGTGTACTATGGTAACACTGCCTGGCACAAGTCATTATCACTCCTAATACCAGTAATTACTGATCGATGTACTATGGTAACACTGCCTGGCACAAGTCACTATCAGACCTAATACCAGAAATTACTGATCAGGATACTATGATAACACTGCCTGGCACAAGACATTATCACACCTAATACCAGTAATTACTGATCGGTGTACTATGATAACACTGCCTGGCACAAGTCACTATCAGACCTAATACCAGAAATTACTGATCAGGATACTATGATAACACTGCCTGGCACAAGTCATTATCACACCTAATACCAGTAATTACTGATCGGTGTACTATGGTAACACTGCCTGGCACAAGTCACTATCACACCTAATAATAGTAATTACTGATCAGGATACTATGGTAACACTGCCTGGCACAAGTCATTATCACACCTAATACCAGTAATTACTGATCGGTGTACTATGGTAACACTGCCTGGCACAAGTCATTATCACACCTAATACCAGTAATTACTGATCGGTGTACTATGATATCACTGCCTGGTACAAGTCACTATCACACCTATTACCAGTAATTACTGATCGGTGTACTATGGTAACACTGCCTGGCACAAGTCATTATCACACCTAATACCAGTAATTACTGATCGGTGTACTATGATAACACTGCCTGGCACAAGTCACTATCACACCTAATACCAGTAATTACTGATCAGGATACTATGTTAACACTGCGTGGCACAAGTCATTATCACACCTAATACCAGTAATTACTGATCGTTGTACTATGATAACACTGCCTGGCACAAGTCATTATCACTCCTAATACCAGTAATTACTGATCGGTGTACTATGATAACACTGCCTGGCACAAGTCATTATCACTCGTAATACCAGTAATTACTGATCGGTGTACTATGATAACACTGCGTGGCACAAGTCATTATCACACCTAATACCAGTAATTACTGATCGTTGTACTATGATAACACTGCCTGGCACAAGTCACTATCACTCCTAATACCAGTAATTACTGATCGGTGTACTATGATAACACTGCCTGGCACAAGTCATTATCACTCCTAATACCAGTAATTACTGATCGGTGTACTATGATAACACTGCCTGGCACAAGTCACTATCACTCCTAATACCAGTAATTACTGATCGGTGTACTATGATAACACTGCCTGGCACAAGTCATTATTACACCTAATACCAGTAATTACTGATCGGTGTACTATGATAACACTGCCTGGCACAAGTCACTATCACACCTAATACCAGTAATTACTGATCAGGATACTATGTTAACACTGCCTGGCACAAGTCATTATCACTCCTAATACCAGTAATTACTGATCGGTGTACTATGGTAACACTGCCTGGCACAAGTCACTATCACACCTAATACCAGTAATTACTGATCGGTGTACTATGGTAACACTGCCTGGCACAAGTCATTATTACACCTAATACCAGTAATTACTTATCGGTGTACTATGGTAACACTGCCTGGCACAAGTCATTATTACACCTAAAACCAGTAATTACTGATCGGTGTACTATGATAACACTGCCTGGCACAAGTCACTATCACTCCTAATACCAGTAATTACTGATCGGTGTTCTATGGTAACACTGCCTGGCACAAGTCATTATCACACCTAATACCAGTAATTACTGATCGGTGTACTATGATAACACTGCCTGGCACAAGTCACTATCAATCCTAATACCAGTAATTACTGATCAGGATACTATGTTAACACTGCCTGGCACAAGTCATTATCACTCCTAATACCAGTAATTACTGATCAGGATACTATGTTAACACTGCCTGGCACAAGTCATTATCACTCCTAATACCAGTAATTACTGATCGGTGTACTATGGTAACACTGCCTGGCACAAGTCATTATCACACCTAATACCAGTAATTACTGATCGGTGTACTATGATAACACTGCCTGGCACAAGTCACTATCACACCTAATACCAGTAATTACTGATCGGTGTACTATGATAACACTGCCTGGCACAAGTCACTATCACTCTTAATACCAGTAATTACTGATCGGTGTACTATGATAACACTGCCTGGCACAAGTCACTATCACTCTTAATACCAGTAATTACTGATCGGTGTACTATGGTAACGCTGCCTGGCACAAGTCATTATCACACCTAATACCAGTAATTACTGATCGGTGTACTATGATAACACTGCCTGGCACAAGTCATTATTACACCTAATACCAGTAATTACTGATCGGTGTACTATGGTAACACTGCCTGGCACAAGTCACTATCACTCTTAATACCAGTAATTACTGATCGGTGTACTATGATAACACTGCCTGGCACAAGTCACTATCACACCTAATACCAGTAATTACTGATCGGTGTACTATGGTAACACTGCCTGGCACAAGTCATTATCACACCTAATACCAGTAATTACTGATCGGTGTACTATGATAACACTGCCTGGCACAAGTCACTATCACTCCTAATACCAGTAATTACTGATCGGTGTACTATGGTAACACTGCCTGGCACAAGTCATTATCACACCTAATACCAGTAATTACTGATCGGTGTACTATGATAACACTGCCTGGCACAAGTCACTATCACACCTAATACAAGTAATTACTGATCGGTGTACTATGGTAACACTGCCTGGCACAAGTCATTATCACACCTAATACAAGTAATTACTGATCGGTGTACTATGATAACACTGCCTGGCACAAGTCATTATCACACCTAATACAAGTAATTACTGATCGGTGTACTATGTTAACACTGCCTGGCACAAGTCATTATCACTCCTAATACCAGTAATTACTGATTGGTGTACTATGGTAACACTGCCTGGCACAAGTCACTATCACACCTAATACCAGTAATTATTGATCGGTGTACTATGGTAACACTGCCTGGCACAAGTCACTATCACACCTAATACAAGTAATTACTGATCGGTGTACTATTTTAACACTGCCTGGCACAAGTCATTATCACACCTAATACCAGTAATTACTGATCGGTGTACTATGATAACACTGCCTGGCACAAGTCATTATCACACCTAATACCAGTAATTACTGATCGGTGTACTATGGTAACACTGCCTGGCACAAGTCATTATCACACTTAATACCAGTAATTACTGATCGGTGTACTATGGTAACACTCCCTGGCACAAGTCACTATCACACCTAATACCAGTAATTACTGATCGGTGTACTATGATAACACTGCCTGGCACAAGTCATTATCACACCTAATACCAGTAATTACTGATCGGTGTACTATGATAACACTGCCTGGCACAAGTCATTATCACACCTAATACCAGTAATTACTGATCGGTGTACTATGGTAACACTGCCTGACACAAGTCATTATCACTCCTAATACCAGTAATTACTGATTGGTGTACTATGATAACACTGCCTGGCACAAGTCATTATCACACCTAATACCAGTAATTACTGATCGGTGTACTATGGTAACACTGCCTGACACAAGTCATTATCACTCCTAATACCAGTAATTACTGATCGGTGTACTATGATAACACTGCCTGGCACAAGTCATTATCACACCTAATACCAGTAATTACTGATCGGTGTACTATGATAACACTGCCTGGCACAAGTCATTATCACTCCTAATACCAGTAATTACTGATTGGTGTACTATGATAACACTGCCTGGCACAAGTCATTATCACACCTAATACAAGTAATTACTGATCGGTGTACTATGTTAACACTGCCTGGCACAAGTCATTATCACTCCTATTACCAGTAATTACTGATCGGTGTACTATGTTAACACTGCCTGGCACAAGTCATTATCACTCCTATTACCAGTAATTACTGATCGGTGTACTATGATAACACTGCCTGGCACAAGTCACTATCAGATCTAATACCAGAAATTACTGATCAGGATACTATGATAACACTGCCTGGCACAAGTCATTATCACACCTAATACCAGTAATTACTGATCGGTGTACTATGGTAACACTGCCTGGCACAAGTCACTATAACACCTAGTACCAGTAATTACTGATCGGTGTACTATGGTAACACTGCCTGGCACAAGTCATTATCACACCTAATGCCAGTAATTACTGATTGGTGTACTATGATAACACTACCTGGCACAAGTCACTATCACTCCTAATACCAGTAATTACTGATCATTGTACTATGATAACACTGCCTGGCACAAGTCACTATCACACCTAATACCAGTAATTACTGATCATGATACTATGATAACACTGCCTGGCACAAGTCATTATCACTACTAATACCAGTAATTACTGATCGGTGTACTATGGTAACACTGCCTGGCACAAGTCATTATCACACCTAATACCAGTAACTACTGATCGGTGTACTATGATAACACTGCCTGGCACAAGTCATTATCACACCTAATACCAGTAATTACTGATCATGATACTATGGTAACACTGCCTGGCACAAGTCATTATCACACCTAATACCAGTAATTACTGATCGGTGTACTATGATAACACTGCCTGGCACAAGTCATTATCACACCTAATACCAGTAATTACTGATCATGATACTATGGTAACACTGCCTGGTACAAGTCACTATCACACCTAATACCAGTAATTACTGATCGGTGTACTATGGTAACACTGCCTGGCACAAGTCAGTATCACACCTAATACCAGTAATTACTGATCGGTGTACTATGGTAACACTGCCTGGCACAAGTCATTATCACACCTAATACCAGTAATTACTGATCGGTGTACTATGGTAACACTGCCTGGCACAAGTCACTATCACACCTAATACCAGTAATTACTGATCGGTGTACTATGATAACACTGCCTGGCACAAGTCATTATCACACCTAATACCAGTAATTACTGATCGGTGTACTATGATAACACTGCCTGGCACAAGTCATTATCACACCTAATACCAGTAATTACTGATCGGTGTACTATTTTAACACTGCCTGGCACAAGTCATTATCACACCTAATACCAGTAATTACTGATCGGTGTACTATGGTAACACTGCCTGGCGCAAGTCATTATCACACCTAATACCAGTAATTACTGATCGGTGTACTATTTTAACACTGCCTGGCACAAGTCACTATCACTCCTAATACCAGTAATTACTGATCGGTGTACTATGATAACACTGCCTGGTACAAGTCACTATCACACCTAATACCAGTAATTACTGATCGGTGTACTATGGTAACACTGCCTGGCACAAGTCATTATCACACCTAATACCAGTAATTACTGATCGGTGTACTATGGTAACACTGCCTGGCGCAAGTCATTATCACACCTAATACCAGTAATTACTGATCGGTGTACTATGGTAACACTGCCTGGCACAAGTCACTATCACTCCTAATACCAGTAATTACTGATCGGTGTACTATGATAACACTGCCTGGTACAAGTCACTATCACACCTAATACCAGTAATTACTGATCGGTGTACTATGATAACACTGCCTGGTACAAGTCACTATCACACCTAATACCAGTAATTACTGATCGGTGTACTATGATAACACTGCCTGGCACAAGTCATTATCACTCCTAATACCAGTAATTACTGATCGGTGTACTATGATAACACTGCCTGGCACAAGTCATTATCACTCCTAATACCAGTAATTACTGATCGGTGTACTATGATAACACTGCCTGTCACAAGTCACTATCACTCCTAATACCAGTAATTACTGATCGGTGTACTATGGTAACACTGCCTGGCACAAATCATTATCACACCTAATACCAGTAATTACTGATCGGTGTACTATGATAACACTGCCTGGCACAAGTCATTATCACTCCTAATACCAGTAATTACTGATCGGTGTACTATGATAACACTGCCTAGCACAAGTCATTATCACTCCTAATACCAGTAATTACTGATCGGTGTACTATGGTAACGCTGCCTGGCACAAGTCATTATCACACCTAATACCAGTAATTACTGATCGGTGTACTAAGATAACACTGCCTGGCACAAGTCACTATCACACCTAATACCAGTAATTACTGATCATGATACTATGGTAACACTGCCTGGCACAAGTCACTATCACACCTAATACCAGTAATTACTGATCATGATACTATGATAACACTGCCTGGCACAAGTCATTATCACACCTAATACCAGTAATTACTGATCGGTGTACTATGATAACACTGCCTGGCACAAGTCATTATCACACCTAATACCAGTAATTACTGATCGGTGTACTATGGTAACACTGCCTGGCACAAGTCATTATCACTCCTAATACCAGTAATTACTGATCGGTGTACTATGGTAACACTGCCTGGCACAAGTCATTATCACACCTAATACCAGTGATTACTGATTGGTGTACTATGGTAACACTGCCTGGTACAAGTCACTATCACACCTAATACCAGTAATTACTGATCGGTGTACTATGATAACACTGCCTGGCACAAGTCATTCTCACACCTAATACCAGTAATTACTGATCGGTGTACTATGGTAACACTGCCTGGCACAAGTCATTCTCACACCTAATACCAGTAGTTACTGATCGGTGTACTATGATAACACTGCCTGGCACAAGTCACTATCACACCTAATACCAGTAATTACTGATCGGTGTACTATGATAACACTGCCTGGCACAAGTCATTATCACACCTAATACCAGTAATTACTGATCGGTGTACTATGATAACACTGCCTGGCACAAGTCATTCTCACACCTAATACCAGTAATTACTGATCGGTGTACTATGATAACACTGCCTGGTACAAGTCATTATCACTCCTAATACCAGTAATTACTGATCGGTGTACTATGGTAACACTGCCTGGCACAAGTCATTATCACACCTAATACCAGTAATTACTGATCGGTGTACTATGATAACACTGCCTGGCACAAGTCATTATCACACCTAATACCAGTAATTACTGATCGGTGTACTATGATAACACTGCCTGGTACAAGTCATTATCACTCCTAATACCAGTAATTACTGATCGGTGTACTATGGTAACACTGCCTGGCACAAGTCATTCTCACACCTAATACCAGTAATTACTGATCGGTGTACTATGATAACACTGCCTGGTACAAGTCATTATCACTCCTAATACCAGTAATTACTGATCGGTGTACTATGGTAACACTGCCTGGTACAAATCACTATCACTTCTAATACCAGTAATTACTGATCGGTGTACTGTGGTAACACTGCCTGGCACAAGTCATTATCACACCTAATACCAGTAATTACTGATCGGTGTACTATGATAACACTGCCTGTCACAAGTCATTATCACTCCTAATACCAGTAATTACTGATCGGTGTACTATGATAACACTGCCTGTCACAAGTCATTATCACTCCTAATACCAGTAATTACTGATCGGTGTACTATGGTAACACTGCCTGGCACAAGTCATTATCACTCCTAATACCAGTAATTACTGATCGGTGTACTATGGTAACACTGCCTGGCACAAGTCATTATCACTCCTAATACCAGTAATTACTGATCGGTGTACTATGGTAACACTGCCTGGCACAAATCATTATCACACCTAATACCAGTAATTACTGATCGGTGTACTATGATAACACTGCCTGGCACAAGTCATTATCACTCCTAATACCAGTAATTACTGATCGGTGTACTATGATAACACTGCCTGGCACAAGTCATTATCACTCCTAATACCAGTAATTACTGATCGGTGTACTATGATAACACTGCCTGGTACAAGTCACTATTACACCTAATACCAGTAATTACTGATCGGTGTACTATGATAACACCGCCTGGTACAAATCACTATCACTTCTAATACCAGTAATTACTGATCGGTGTACTGTGGTAACACTGCCTGGCACAAGTCATTATCACACCTAATACCAGTAATTACTGATCGGTGTACTATGATAACACTGCCTGTCACAAGTCATTATCACTCCTAATACCAGTAATTACTGATCGGTGTACTATGGTAACACTGCCTGGCACAAATCATTATCACACCTAATACCAGTAATTACTGATCGGTGTACTATGATAACACTGCCTGGCACAAGTCATTATCACTCCTAATACCAGTAATTACTGATCGGTGTACTATGGTAACACTGCCTGGCACAAGTCACTATCACACCTAATACCAGTAATTACTGATCGGTGTACTATGATAACACTGCCTGGCACAAGTCATTATCACACCTAATACCAGTAATTACTGATCGGTGTACTATGATAACACTGCCTGGCACAAGTCATTATCACTCCTAATACCAGTAATTACTGATCGGTGTACTATGGTAACACTGCCTGGCACAAGTCATTATCACTCCTAATACCAGTAATTACTGATCGGTGTACTATGATAACACTGCCTGGCACAAATCATTATGACACCTAATACCAGTAATTACTGATCGGTGTACTATGATAACACTGCCTGGCACAAGTCATTATCACTCCTAATACCAGTAATTACTGATCGGTGTACTATGATAACACTGCCTGGCACAAGTCATTATCACTCCTAATACCAGTAATTACTGATCGGTGTACTATGGTAACGCTGCCTGGCACAAGTCATTATCACACCTAATACCAGTAATTACTGATCGGTGTACTATGGTAACACTGCCTGGTACAAATCATTATCACACCTAATACCAGTAATTACTGATCGGTGTACTATGATAACACTGCCTGGCACAAGTCATTATGACTCCTAATACCAGTAATTACTGATCGGTGTACTATGATAACACTGCCTGGCACAAGTCATTATCACTCCTAATACCAGTAATTACTGATCGGTGTACTATGGTAACACTGCCTGGCACAAGTCATTATCACACCTAATACCAGTAATTACTGATCGGTGTACTATGGTAACGCTGCCTGGCACAAGTCATTATCACACCTAATACCAGTAATTACTGATCGGTGTACTATGGTAACACTGCCTGGCACAAGTCATTATCACACCTAATACCAGTAATTACTGATCGGTGTACTATGATAACACTGCCTGGCACAAGTCATTATCACTCCTAATACCAGTAATTACTGATCGGTGTACTATGGTAACACTGCCTGGCACAAGTCATTATCACACCTAATACCAGTAATTACTGATCGGTGTACTATGATAACACTGCCTGGCACAAGTCATTATCACTCCTAATACCAGTAATTACTGATCGGTGTACTATGATAACACTGCCTGGCACAAGTCACTATCACACCTAATACCAGTAATTACTGATCGGTGTACTATGATAACACTGCCTGGCACAAGTCATTATCACACCTAATACCAGTAATTACTGATCGGTGTACTATGATAACACTGCCTGGCACAAGTCATTATCACTCCTAATACCAGTAATTACTGATCGGTGTACTATGGTAACACTGCCTGGCACAAATCATTATCACACCTAATACCAGTAATTACTGATCGGTGTACTATGATAACACTGCCTGGCACAAGTCATTATCACTCCTAATACCAGTAATTACTGATCGGTGTACTATGATAACACTGCCTGGCACAAGTCATTATGACTCCTAATACCAGTAATTACTGATCGGTGTACTATGATAACACTGCCTGGCACAAGTCATTATCACTCCTAATACCAGTAATTACTGATCGGTGTACTATGGTAACGCTGCCTGGCACAAGTCATTATCACACCTAATACCAGTAATTACTGATCGGTGTACTATGGTAACACTGCCTGGCACAAGTCATTATCACACCTAATACCAGTAATTACTGATCGGTGTACTATGGTAACACTGCCTGGCACAAGTCATTATCACTCCTAATACCAGTAATTACTGATCGGTGTACTATGGTAACACTGCCTGGCACAAGTCATTATCACACCTAATACCAGTAATTACTGATCGGTTTACTATGGTAACACAGCCTGGCACAAATCATTATCACACCTAATACCAGTAATTACTGATCGGTGTACTATGATAACACTGCCTGGCACAAGTCATTATGACTCCTAATACCAGTAATTACTGATCGGTGTACTATGATAACACTGCCTGGCACAAGTCATTATGACTCCTAATACCAGTAATTACTGATCGGTGTACTATGATAACACTGCCTGGCACAAGTCATTATCACTCCTAATACCAGTAATTACTGATCGGTGTACTATGGTAACGCTGCCTGGCACAAGTCATTATCACACCTAATACCAGTAATTACTGATCGGTGTACTATGGTAACACTGCCTGGCACAAATCATTATCACACCTAATACCAGTAATTACTGATCGGTGTACTATGATAACACTGCCTGGCACAAGTCATTATGACTCCTAATACCAGTAATTACTGATCGGTGTACTATGATAACACTGCCTGGCACAAGTCATTATCACTCCTAATACCAGTAATTACTGATCGGTGTACTATGGTAACGCTGCCTGGCACAAGTCATTATCACACCTAATACCAGTAATTACTGATCGGTGTACTATGGTAACACTGCCTGGCACAAGTCATTATCACACCTAATACCAGTAATTACTGATCGGTGTACTATGGTAACACTGCCTGGCACAAGTCATTATCACTCCTAATACCAGTAATTACTGATCGGTGTACTATGGTAACACTGCCTGGCACAAGTCATTATCACTCCTAATACCAGTAATTACTGATCGGTTTACTATGGTAACACAGCCTGGCACAAGTCATTATCACTCCTAATACCAGTAATTACTGATCGGTGTACTATGATAACACTGCCTGGTACAAGTCACTATTACACCTAATACCAGTAATTACTGATCGGTGTACTATGATAACACTGCCTGGCACAAGTCATTATCACTCCTAATACCAGTAATTACTGATCGGTGTACTATGGTAACACTGCCTGGCACAAATCATTATCACACCTAATACCAGTAATTACTGATCGGTGTACTATGATAACACTGCCTGGCACAAGTCATTATCACTCCTAATACCAGTAATTACTGATCGGTGTACTATGGTAACACTGCCTGGCACAAATCATTATCACTCCTAATACCAGTAATTACTGATCGGTGTACTATGATAACACTGCCTGGCACAAGTCATTATCACTCCTAATACCAGTAATTACTGATCGGTGTACTATGATAACACTGCCTGGCACAAGTCATTATCACTCCTAATACCAGTAATTACTGATCGGTGTACTATGATAACACTGCCTGGCACAAGTCATTATAACTCCTAATACCAGTAATTACTGATCGGTGTACTATGATAACGCTGCCTGGCACAAGTCATTATCACACCTAATACCAGTAATTACTGATCGGTGTACTATGATAACGCTGCCTGGCACAAGTCATTATCACACCTAATTCCAGTAATTACTGATCGGTGTACTATGGTAACACTGCCTGGCACAAATCATTATCACACCTAATACCAGTAATTACTGATCGGTGTACTATGATAACACTGCCTGGCACAAGTCATTATCACTCCTAATACCAGTAATTACTGATCGGTGTACTATGGTAACACTGCCTGGCACAAGTCATTATCACACCTAATACCAGTAATTACTGATCGGTGTACTATGGTAACACTGCCTGGCACAAATCATTATCACACCTAATACCAGTAATTACTGATCGGTGTACTATGATAACACTGCCTGGCACAAGTCATTATCACTCCTAATACCAGTAATTACTGATCGGTGTACTATGATAACACTGCCTGGCACAAGTCATTATCACTCCTAATACCAGTAATTACTGATCGGTGTACTATGATAACACTGCCTGGCACAAGTCATTATAACTCCTAATACCAGTAATTACTGATCGGTGTACTATGATAACACTGCCTGGCACAAGTCATTATCACACCTAATACCAGTAATTACTGATCGGTGTACTATGGTAACGCTGCCTGGCACAAGTCATTATCACACCTAATACCAGTAATTACTGATCGGTGTACTATGATAACACTGCCTGGCACAAGTCATTATAACTCCTAATACCAGTAATTACTGATCGGTGTACTATGATAACACTGCCTGGCACAAGTCACTATCACACCTAATACCAGTAATTACTGATCGGTGTACTATGGTAACGCTGCCTGGCACAAGTCATTATCACACCTAATACCAGTAATTACTGATCGGTGTACTATGATAACACTGCCTGGCACAAGTCATTATCACTCCTAATACCAGTAATTACTGATCGGTGTACTATGGTAACACTGCCTGGCACAAATCATTATCACACCTAATACCAGTAATTACTGATCGGTGTACTATGATAACACTGCCTGGCACAAGTCATTATCACTCCTAATACCAGTAATTACTGATCGGTGTACTATGATAACACTGCCTGGCACAAGTCATTATAACTCCTAATACCAGTAATTACTGATCGGTGTACTATGGTAACGCTGCCTGGCACAAGTCATTATCACACCTAATACCAGTAATTACTGATCGGTGTACTATGGTAACACTGCCTGGCACAAATCACTATCACACCTAATACCAGTAATTACTGATCGGTGTACTATGGTAACACTGCCTGACACAAGTCATTATCACACCTAATACCAGTAATTACTGATCGGTGTACTATGATAACACTGCCTGGCACAAGTCATTATCACACCTAATACCAGTAATTACTGATCGGTGTACTATGGTAACACTGCCTGGCACAAGTCACTATCACACCTAATACCAGTAATTACTGATCGGTGTACTATGGTAACACTGCCTGGCACAAGTCATTATCACACCTAATACCAGTAATTACTGATCGGTGTACTATGGTAACACTGCCTGGCACAAGTCATTATCACTCCTAATACCAGTAATTACTGATCGGTGTACTATGCTAACACTGCCTGGCACAAGTCATTATCACTCCTAATACCAGTAATTACTGATCGGTGTACTATGATAACACTGCCTGGCACAAGTCATTATCACACCTAATACCAGTAATTACTGATCGGTGTACTATGATAACACTGCCTGGTACAAGTCACTATTACACCTAATACCAGTACTTACTGATCGGTGTACTATGATAACACCGCCTGGTACAAATCACTATCACTTCTAATACCAGTAATTACTGATCGGTGTACTATGATAACACTGCCTGGCACAAGTCATTATCACTCCTAATACCAGTAATTACTGATCGGTGTACTATGGTAACACTGCCTGGCACAAATCATTATCACACCTAATACCAGTAATTACTGATCGGTGTACTATGATAACACTGCCTGGCACAAGTCATTATCACTCCTAATACCAGTAATTACTGATCGGTGTACTATGATAACACTGCCTGGCACAAGTCATTATCACTCCTAATACCAGTAATTACTGATCGGTGTACTATGATAACACTGCCTGGCACAAGTCATTATAACTCCTAATACCAGTAATTACTGATCGGTGTACTATGATAACACTGCCTGGCACAAGTCATTATCACACCTAATACCAGTAATTACTGATCGGTGTACTATGGTAACGCTGCCTGGCACAAGTCATTATCACACCTAATACCAGTAATTACTGATCGGTGTACTATGATAACACTGCCTGGCACAAGTCATTATCACTCCTAATACCAGTAATTACTGATCGGTGTACTATGGTAACACTGCCTGGCACAAATCATTATCACACCTAATACCAGTAATTACTGATCGGTGTACTATGATAACACTGCCTGGCACAAGTCATTATCACTCCTAATACCAGTAATTACTGATCGGTGTACTATGATAACACTGCCTGGTACAAGTCACTATCACTCCTAATACCAGTAATTACTGATCGGTGTACTATGATAACACTGCCTGGCACAAGTCATTATAACTCCTAATACCAGTAATTACTGATCGGTGTACTATGATAACACTGCCTGGCACAAGTCATTATCACTCCTAATACCAGTAATTACTGATCGGTGTACTATGATAACACTGCCTGGCACAAGTCATTATCACTCCTAATACCAGTAATTACTGATCGGTGTACTATGATAACACTGCCTGGCACAAGTCATTATAACTCCTAATACCAGTAATTACTGATCGGTGTACTATGATAACACTGCCTGGCACAAGTCATTATCACACCTAATACCAGTAATTACTGATCGGTGTACTATGGTAACACTGCCTGGCACAAATCATTATCACACCTAATACCAGTAATTACTGATCGGTGTACTATGATAACACTGCCTGGCACAAGTCATTATCACTCCTAATACCAGTAATTACTGATCGGTGTACTATGGTAACACTGCCTGGCACAAATCATTATCACACCTAATACCAGTAATTACTGATCGGTGTACTATGATAACACTGCCTGGCACAAGTCATTATCACTCCTAATACCAGTAATTACTGATCGGTGTACTATGATAACACTGCCTGGTACAAGTCACTATCACTCCTAATACCAGTAATTACTGATCGGTGTACTATGATAACACTGCCTGGCACAAGTCATTATAACTCCTAATACCAGTAATTACTGATCGGTGTACTATGATAACACTGCCTGGCACAAGTCATTATCACTCCTAATACCAGTAATTACTGATCGGTGTACTATGATAACACTGCCTGGCACAAGTCATTATCACTCCTAATACCAGTAATTACTGATCGGTGTACTATGATAACACTGCCTGGCACAAGTCATTATAACTCCTAATACCAGTAATTACTGATCGGTGTACTATGATAACACTGCCTGGCACAAGTCATTATCACACCTAATACCAGTAATTACTGATCGGTGTACTATGATAACACTGCCTGGCACAAGTCACTATCACACCTAATACCAGTAATTACTGATCGGTGTACTATGGTAACGCTGCCTGGCACAAGTCATTATCACACCTAATACCAGTAATTACTGATCGGTGTACTATGCTAACACTGCCTGGCACAAATCACTATCACACCTAATACCAGTAATTACTGATCGGTGTACTATGGTAACACTGCCTGACACAAGTCATTATCACACCTAATACCAGTAATTACTGATCGGTGTACTATGATAACACTGCCTGGCACAAGTCATTTTCACACCTAATACCAGTAATTACTGATCGGTGTACTATGATAACACTGCCTGGCACAAGTCATTATCACTCCTAATACCAGTAATTACTGATCGGTGTACTATGATAACACTGCCTGGCACAAGTCATTATAACTCCTAATACCAGTAATTACTGATCGGTGTACTATGGTAACGCTGCCTGGCACAAGTCATTATCACACCTAATACCAGTAATTACTGATCGGTGTACTATGCTAACACTGCCTGGCACAAGTCATTATCACACCTAATACCAGTAATTACTGATCGGTGTACTATGATAACACTGCCTGGCACAAGTCATTATCACACCTAATACCAGTAATTACTGATCGGTGTACTATGATAACACTGCCTGGCACAGTCATTATCACACCTAATACCAGTAATTACTGATCGGTGTACTATGATAACACTGCCTGGCACAAGTCATTATAACTCCTAATACCAGTAATTACTGATCGGTGTACTATGGTAACGCTGCCTGGCACAAGTCACTATCACACCTAATACCAGTAATTACTGATCGGTGTACTATGATAACACTGCCTGGCACAAGTCATTATCACACCTAATACCAGTAAGTACTGATCGGTGTACTATGGTAACACTGCCTGGCACAAGTCATTATCACACCTAATACCAGTAATTACTGATCGGTGTACTATGGTAACACTGCCTGACACAAGTCATTATCACTCCTAATACCAGTAATTACTGATCGGTGTACTATGGTAACACTGCCTGGCACAAGTCATTATCACACCTAATACCAGTAATTACTGATCGGTGTACTATGATAACACTGCCTGGCACAAGTCATTATCACACCTAATACCAGTAATTACTGATCGGTGTACTATGGTAACACTGCCTGACACAAGTCATTATCACACCTAATACCAGTAATTACTGATCGGTGTACTATGGTAACACTGCCTGGCACAAGTCATTATCACACCTAATACCAGTAATTACTGATCGGTGTACTATGGTAACACTGCCTGACACAAGTCATTATCACTCCTAATACCAGTAATTACTGATCGGTGTACTATGGTAACGCTGCCTGGCACAAGTCATTATCACACCTAATACCAGTAATTACTGATCGGTGTACTATGGTAACACTGCCTGGCACAAATCATTATCACACCTAATACCAGTAATTACTGATCGGTGTACTATGGTAACACTGCCTGGCACAAGTCATTATCACTCCTAATACCAGTAATTACTGATCGGTGTACTATGATAACACTGCCTGGCACAAGTCATTATCACTCCTAATACCAGTAATTACTGATCGGTGTACTATGGTAAGACTGCCTGGCACAAGTCATTATCACTCCTAATACCAGTAATTACTGATCGGTGTACTATGGTAACACAGCCTGGCACAAGTCATTATCACTCCTAATACCAGTAATTACTGATCGGTGTACTATGATAACACTGCCTGGTACAAGTCACTATCACACCTAATACCAGTAATTACTGATCGGTGTACTATGATAACACTGCCTGTCACAAGTCATTATCACTCCTAATACCAGTAATTACTGATCGGTGTACTATGGTAACACTGCCTGGTACAAGTCACTATTACACCTAATACCAGTAATTACTGATCGGTGTACTATGATAACACTGCCTGTCACAAGTCATTATCACTCCTAATACCAGTAATTACTGATCGGTGTACTATGGTAACACTGCCTGGCACAAATCATTATCACACCTAATACCAGTAATTACTGATCGGTGTACTATGATAACACTGCCTGTCACAAGTCATTATCACTCCTAATACCAGTAATTACTGATCGGTGTACTATGGTAACGCTGCCTGGCACAAGTCATTATCACTCCTAATACCAGTAATTACTGATCGGTGTACTATGATAACACTGCCTGTCACAAGTCATTATCACTCCTAATACCAGTAATTACTGATCGGTGTACTATGGTAACACTGCCTGGCACAAGTCATTATCACACCTAATACCAGTAATTACTGATCGGTGTACTATGCTAACACTGCCTGGCACAAATCACTATGACACCTAATACCAGTAATTACTGATCGGTGTACTATGGTAACACTGCCTAACACAAGTCATTATCACACCTAGTACCAGTAATTACTGATCGGTGTACTATGATAACACTGCCTGGCACAAGTCATTATCACACCTAATACCAGTAATTACTGATCGGTGTACTATGATAACACTGCCTGGCACAAGTCATTATCACTCCTAATACCAGTAATTACTGATCGGTGTACTATGGTAACACTGCCTGGCACAAGTCACTATCACACCTAATACCAGTAATTACTGATCGGTGTACTATGCTAACACTGCCTGGCACAAGTCATTATCACTCCTAATACCAGTAATTACTGATCGGTGTACTATGATAACACTGCCTGGCACAAGTCATTATCACACCTAATACCAGTAATTACTGATCGGTGTACTATGATAACACTGCCTGGCACAAGTCATTATCACACCTAATACCAGTAATTACTGATCGGTGTACTATGCTAACACTGCCTGGCACAAGTCATTATCACTCCTAATACCAGTAATTACTGATCGGTGTACTATGATAACACTGCCTGGCACAAGTCATTATCACACCTAATACCAGTAATTACTGATCGGTGTACTATGATAACACTGCCTGGCACAAGTCATTATCACTCCTAATACCAGTAATTACTGATCGGTGTACTATGGTAACACAGCCTGGCACAAGTCATTATCACTCCTAATACCAGTAATTACTGATCGGTGTACTATGATAACACTGCCTGGCACAAGTCATTATCACACCTAATACCAGTAAGTACTGATCGGTGTACTATGGTAACACTGCCTGGCACAAGTCATTATCACTCCTAATACCAGTAATTACTGATCGGTGTACTATGGTAACACTGCCTGGCACAAGTCATTATCACTCCTAATACCAGTAATTACTGATCGGTGTACTATGGTAACACAGCCTGGCACAAGTCATTATCACTCCTAATACCAGTAATTACTGATCGGTGTACTATGATAACACTGCCTGGTACAAGTCACTATTACACCTAATACCAGTAATTACTGATCGGTGTACTATGATAACACTGCCTGTCACAAGTCATTATCACTCCTAATACCAGTAATTACTGATTGGTGTACTATGGTAACACTGCCTGGCACAAATCATTATCACACCTAATACCAGTAATTACTGATCGGTGTACTATGGTAACACTGCCTGGCACAAATCATTATCACACCTAATACCAGTAATTACTGATCGGTGTACTATGATAACACTGCCTGGCACAAGTCATTATCACTCCTAATACCAGTAATTACTGATCGGTGTACTATGATAACACTGCCTGGCACAAGTCATTATCACTCCTAATACCAGTAATTACTGATCGGTGTACTATGATAACACTGCCTGGCACAAATCATTATAACTCCTAATACCAGTAATTACTGATCGGTGTACTATGGTAACGCTGCCTGGCACAAGTCATTATCACACCTAATACCAGTAATTACTGATCGGTGTACTATGATAACACTGCCTGGCACAAGTCATTATCACACCTAATATCAGTAATTACTGATCGGTGTACTATGATAACACTGCCTGGCACAAGTCATTATAACTCCTAATACCAGTAATTACTGATCGGTGTACTATGGTAACGCTGCCTGGCACAAGTCATTATCACACCTAATACCAGTAATTACTGATCGGTGTACTATGCTAACACTGCCTGGCACAAATCACTATCACACCTAATACCAGTAATTACTGATCGGTGTGCTATGGTAACACTGCCTGACACAAGTCATTATCACACCTAATACCAGTAATTACTGATCGGTGTACTATGATAACACTGCCTGGCACAAGTCATTATAACTCCTAATACCAGTAATTACTGATCGGTGTACTATGGTAACGCTGCCTGGCACAAGTCATTATCACACCTAATACCAGTAATTACTGATCGGTGTATTATGATAACACTGCCTGGCACAAGTCATTATCACTCCTAATACCAGTAATTACTGATCGGTGTACTATGGTAACACTGCCTGGCACAAATCATTATCACACCTAATACCAGTAATTACTGATCGGTGTACTATGATAACACTGCCTGGCACAAGTCATTATCACTCCTAATACCAGTAATTACTGATCGGTGTACTATGATAACACTGCCTGGCACAAGTCATTATAACTCCTAATACCAGTAATTACTGATCGGTGTACTATGGTAACGCTGCCTGGCACAAGTCATTATCACACCTAATACCAGTAATTACTGATCGGTGTACTATGGTAACACTGCCTGGCACAAGTCACTATCACACCTAATACCAGTAATTACTGATCGGTGTACTATGATAACACTGCCTGGCACAAGTCATTATCACTCCTAATACCAGTAATTACTGATCGGTGTACTATGATAACACTGCCTGGCACAAGTCATTATCACTCCTAATACCAGTAATTACTGATCGGTGTACTATGATAACACTGCCTGGCACAAGTCATTATAACTCCTAATACCAGTAATTACTGATCGGTGTACTATGGTAACGCTGCCTGGCACAAGTCATTATCACACCTAATACCAGTAATTACTGATCGGTGTACTATGATAACACTGCCTGGCACAAGTCATTATCACTCCTAATACCAGTAATTACTGATCGGTGTACTATGGTAACACTGCCTGGCACAAATCATTATCACACCTAATACCAGTAATTACTGATCGGTGTACTATGATAACACTGCCTGGCACAAGTCATTATCACTCCTAATACCAGTAATTACCGATCGGTGTACTATGATAACACTGCCTGGCACAAGTCATTATAACTCCTAATACCAGTAATTACTGATCGGTGTACTATGATAACACTGCCTGGCACAAGTCACTATCACTCCTAATACCAGTAATTACTGATCGGTGTACTATGCTAACACTGCCTGGCACAAATCACTATCACACCTAATACCAGTAATTACTGATCGGTGTACTATGGTAACACTGCCTGACACAAGTCATTATCACACCTAATACCAGTAATTACTGATCGGTGTACTATGATAACACTGCCTGGCACAAGTCATTATAACTCCTAATACCAGTAATTACTGATCGGTGTACTATGGTAACGCTGCCTGGCACAAGTCATTATCACACCTAATACCAGTAATTACTGATCGGTGTACTATGATAACACTGCCTGACACAAGTCATTATCACTCCTAATACCAGTAATTACTGATCGGTGTACTATGGTAACACTGCCTGGCACAAGTCACTATCACACCTAATACCAGTAATTACTGATCGGTGTACTATGCTAACACTGCCTGGCACAAATCACTATCACACCTAATACCAGTAATTACTGATCGGTGTACTATGATAACACTGCCTGGCACAAGTCATTATCACTCCTAATACCAGTAATTACTGATCGGTGTACTATGATAACACTGCCTGGCACAAGTCATTATAACTCCTAATACCAGTAATTACTGATCGGTGTACTATGATAACACTGCCTGGCACAAGTCATTATAACTCCTAATACCAGTAATTACTGATCGGTGTACTATGGTAACGCTGCCTGGCACAAGTCATTATCACACCTAATACCAGTAATTACTGATCGGTGTACTATGGTAAAACTGCCTGACACAAGTCATTATCACTCCTAATACCAGTAATTACTGATCGGTGTACTATGGTAACACTGCCTGTCACAAGTCACTATCACACCTAATACCAGTAATTACTGATCGGTGTACTATGCTAACACTGCCTGGCACAAATCACTATCACACCTAATACCAGTAATTACTGATCGGTGTACTATGGTAACACTGCCTGACACAAGTCATTATCACTCCTAATACCAGTAATTACTGATCGGTGTACTATGATAACACCGCCTGGCACAAATCACTATCACTCCTAATACCAGTAATTACTGATCGGTGTACTATGATAACACTGCCTGGCACAAGTCATTATCACTCCTAATAACCGTAATTACTGATCGGTGTACTATGATAACACTGCCTGGCACAAGTCATTATCACTCCTAATACCAGTAATTACTGATCGGTGTACTATGATAACACTGCCTGGCACAAGTCATTATCACTCCTAATACCAGTAATTACTGATCGGTGTACTATGATAACACTGCCTGGCACAAGTCATTATAACTCCTAATACCAGTAATTACTGATCGGTGTACTATGGTAACGCTGCCTGGCACAAGTCATTATCACACCTAATACCAGTAATTACTGATCGGTGTACTATGCTAACACTGCCTGGCACAAATCACTATCACACCTAATACCAGTAATTACTGATCGGTGTACTATGGTAACACTGCCTGACACAAGTCATTATCACACCTAATACCAGTAATTACTGATCGGTGTACTATGATAACACTGCCTGGCACAAGTCATTATAACTCCTAATACCAGTAATTACTGATCGGTGTACTATGGTAACGCTGCCTGGCACAAGTCATTATCACACCTAATACCAGTAATTACTGATCGGTGTACTATGGTAACACTGCCTGGCACAAGTCACTATCACACCTAATACCAGTAATTACTGATCGGTGTACTATGGTAACACTGCCTGGCACAAGTCATTATCACACCTAATACCAGTAATTACTGATCGGTGTACTATGATAACACCGCCTTGCACAAATCACTATCACTCCTAATACCTGTAATTACTGATCAGTGTACTATGGTAACACTGCCTGACACAAGTCATTATCACTCCTAATACCAGTAATTACTGATCGGTGTACTATGATAACACCGCCTGGCACAAATCACTATCACTCCTAATACCAGTAATTACTGATCGGTGTACTATGATAACACTGCCTGGCACAAGTCATTATCACTCCTAATAACCGTAATTACTGATCGGTGTACTATGGTAACACTGCCTGGCACAAGTCATTATCACACCTAATACCAGTAATTACTGATCGGTGTACTATGATAACACTGCCTGGCATAAGTCATTATCACTCCTAATACCAGTAATTACTGATCGGTGTACTATGATAACACTGCCTGGCACAAGTCATTATCACTCCTAATACCAGTAATTACTGATCGGTGTACTATGGTAACACTGCCTGGCACAAGTCATTATCACTCCTAATAACCGTAATTACTGATCGGTGTACTATGGTAACACTGCCTGGCACAAGTCATTATCACTCCTAATACCAGTAATTACTGATCGGTGTACTATGATAACACCGCCTGGCACAAATCACTATCACTCCTAATACCAGTAATTACTGATCGGTGTACTATGATAACACTGCCTGGCACAAGTCATTATCACTCCTAATAACCGTAATTACTGATCGGTGTACTATGGTAACACTGCCTGGCACAAGTCATTATCACTCCTAATACCAGTAATTACTGATCGGTGTACTATGATAACACTGCCTGGCACAACTCATTATCACTCCTAATACCAGTAATTACTGATTGGTGTACTGTGGTAACACTGCCTGGCACAAGTCATTATCACTCCTAATACCAGTAATTACTGATCGGTGTACTATGATAACACTGCCTGGCACAAGTCATTATCACTCCTAATACCAGTAATTACTGATCGGTGTACTATGATAACACTGCCTGGCACAAGTCATTATCACACCTAATACCAGTAATTACTGATCGGTGTACTATGGTAACACTGCCTGGCACAAGTCATTATCACACCTAATACCAGTAATTACTGATCGGTGTACTATGATAACACTGCCTGGCACAAGTCATTATCACTCCTAATACCAGTAATTACTGATCGGTGTACTATGGTAACACTGCCTGGCACAAGTCATTATCACACCTAATACCAGTAATTACTGATTGGTGTACTGTGGTAACACTGCCTGGCACAAGTCATTATCACTCCTAATACCAGTAATTACTGATCGGTGTACTATGGTAACTCTGCCTGGCACAAGTCATTATAACTCCTAATACCAGTAATTACTGATCGGTGTACTATGGTAACGCTGCCTGGCACAAGTCATTATCACACCTAATACCAGTAATTACTGATCGGTGTACTATGGTAACACTGCCTGGCACAAGTCACTATCACACCTAATACCAGTAATTACTGATCGGTGTACTATGGTAACACTGCCTGGCACAAGTCATTATCACACCTAATACCAGTAATTACTGATCGGTGTACTATGCTAACACTGCCTGGCACAAATCACTATCACACCTAATACCAGTAATTACTGATTGGTGTACTGTGGTAACACTGCCTGGCACAAGTCATTATCACTCCTAATACCAGTAATTACTGATCGGTGTACTATGATAACACTGCCTGGCACAAGTCATTATAACTCCTAATACCAGTAATTACTGATCGGTGTACTATGGTAACGCTGCCTGGCACAAGTCATTATCACACCTAATACCAGTAATTACTGATCGGTGTACTATGGTAACACTGCCTGGCACAAGTCACTATCACACCTAATACCAGTAATTACTGATCGGTGTACTATGGTAACACTGCCTGGCACAAGTCATTATCACACCTAATACCAGTAATTACTGATCGGTGTACTATGATAACACCGCCTGGCACAAATCACTATCACTCCTAATACCTGTAATTACTGATCAGTGTACTATGGTAACACTGCCTGGCACAAGTCATTATCACTCCTAATACCAGTAATTACTGATCGGTGTACTATGATAACACCGCCTGGCACAAATCACTATCACTCCTAATACCAGTAATTACTGATCGGTGTACTATGATAACACTGCCTGGCACAAGTCATTATCACTCCTAATAACCGTAATTACTGATCGGTGTACTATGGTAACACTGCCTGGCACAAGTCATTATCACTCCTAATACCAGTAATTACTGATCGGTGTACTATGATAACACTGCCTGGCACAAGTCATTATCACTCCTAATACCAGTAATTACTGATCGGTGTACTATGATAACACTGCCTGGCACAAGTCATTATCACTCCTAATACCAGTAATTACTGATCGGTGTACTATGATAACACTGCCTGGCACAAGTCATTATCATTCCTAATACCAGTAATTACTGATCGGTGTACTGTGGTAACACTGCCTGGCACAAGTCATTATCACTCCTAATACCAGTAATTACTGATCGGTGTACTGTGGTAACACTGCCTGGCACAAGTCATTATCACTCCTAATACCAGTAATTACTGATCGGTGTACTATGATAACACTGCCTGGCACAAGTCATTATCACTCCTAATACCAGTAATTACTGATCGGTGTACTATGATAACACTGCCTGGCACAAGTCACTATCACACCTATTACCAGTAATTACTGATCGGTGTACTATGGTAACACTGCCTGGCACAAGTCATTATCACTCCTAATACCAGTAATTACTGATCGGTGTACTATGATAACACTGCCTGGCACAAGTCATTATCACTCCTAATACCAGTAATTACTGATCGGTGTACTATAATAACACTACCTGGCACAAGTCATTATCACTCCTAATACCAGTAATTACTGATCGGTGTACTGTGGTAACACTGCCTGGCACAAGTCATTATCACTCCTAATACCAGTAATTACTGATCGGTGTACTGTGGTAACACTGCCTGGCACAAGTCATTATCACTCCTAATACCAGTAATTACTGATCGGTGTACTATGGTAACACTGCCTGGTACAAGTCACTATCACACCTAATCCCAGTAATTACTGATCGGAGTACTATGGTAACACTGCCTGTCACAAGTCATTATAACACCTAATACCAGTAATTACTGATCGGTGTACTATGATAACACTACCTGGCACAAGTCATTATCACTCCTAATACCAGTAATTACTGATCGGTGTACTATGGTAACACTGCCTGGCACAAGTCATTATCACACCTAATCCCAGTAATTACTGATCGGAGTACTATGGTAACACTGCCTGTCACAAGTCATTATAACACCTAATACCAGTAATTACTGATCGTTGTACTATGGTAACACTGCCTGGCACAAGTCACTTTCACACCTAATACCAGTAATTGCTGATCGGTGTACTATGATAACACTGCCTGGCACAAGTCATTTTCACACCTAATATCAGTAATTACTGATCGGTGTACTATGGTAACACTGCCTGGCACAAGTCACTATCACACCTAATACCAGTAATTACTGATCGGTGTACTATGATAACACTGCCTGGCACAAGTCACTATCACACCTAATACCAGTAATTACTGATCGGTGTACTATGATAACACTGCCTGGCACAAGTCATTATCACACCTAATACCAGTAATTACTGATCGGTGTACTATGATAACACTGCCTGGCACAAGTCACTATCACACCTAATACCAGTAATTACTGATCGGTGTACTATGGTAACACTGCCTGGCACAAGTCTTTATTACACCTAATACCAGTAATTACTGATCGGTGTACTATGATAACACTGCCTGGCACAAGTCACTATCACACCTAATACCAGTAATTACTGATCGGTGTACTATGATAACACTGCCTGGCACAAGTCATTATTACACCTAATACCAGTAATTACTGATCGGTGTACTATGATAACACTGCCTGGCACAAGTCATTATCACTCCTAATAACCGTAATTACTGATCGGTGTACTATGGTAACACTGCCTGGCACAAGTCATTATCACTCCTAATACCAGTAATTACTGATCGGTGTACTATGATAACACCGCCTGGCACAAATCACTATCACTCCTAATACCAGTAATTACTGATCGGTGTACTATGATAACACTGCCTGGCACAAGTCATTATCACTCCTAATAACCGTAATTACTGATCGGTGTACTATGGTAACACTGCCTGGCACAAGTCATTATCACTCCTAATATCAGTAATTACTGATCGGTGTACTATGATAACACTGCCTGGCACAACTCATTATCACTCCTAATACCAGTAATTACTGATTGGTGTACTGTGGTAACACTGCCTGGCACAAGTCATTATCACTCCTAATACCAGTAATTACTGATCGGTGTACTATGATAACACTGCCTGGCACAAGTCATTATCACTCCTAATACCAGTAATTACTGATCGGTGTACTATGATAACACTGCCTGGCACAAGTCATTATCACTCCTAATACCAGTAATTACTGATCGGTGTACTGTGGTAACACTGCCTGGCACAAGTCATTATCACTCCTAATACCAGTAATTACTGATCGGTGTACTATGATAACACTGCCTGGCACAAGTCATTATCATTCCTAATACCAGTAATTACTGATCGGTGTACTGTGGTAACACTGCCTGGCACAAGTCATTATCACTCCTAATACCAGTAATTACTGATCGGTGTACTGTGGTAACACTGCCTGGCACAAGTCATTATCACTCCTAATACCAGTAATTACTGATCGGTGTACTATGATAACACTGCCTGGCACAAGTCATTATCACTCCTAATACCAGTAATTACTGATCGGTGTACTATGATAACACTGCCTGGCACAAGTCACTATCACACCTATTACCAGTAATTACTGATCGGTGTACTATGGTAACACTGCCTGGCACAAGTCATTATCACTCCTAATACCAGTAATTACTGATCGGTGTACTATAATAACACTACCTGGCACAAGTCATTATCACTCCTAATACCAGTAATTACTGATCGGTGTACTGTGGTAACACTGCCTGGCACAAGTCATTATCACTCCTAATACCAGTAATTACTGATCGGTGTACTATGGTAACTCTGCCTGGCACAAGTCATTATAACTCCTAATACCAGTAATTACTGATCGGTGTACTATGGTAACGCTGCCTGGCACAAGTCATTATCACACCTAATACCAGTAATTACTGATCGGTGTACTATGCTAACACTGCCTGGCACAAATCACTATCACACCTAATACCAGTAATTACTGATTGGTGTACTGTGGTAACACTGCCTGGCACAAGTCATTATCACTCCTAATACCAGTAATTACTGATCGGTGTACTATGATAACACTGCCTGGCACAAGTCATTATAACTCCTAATACCAGTAATTACTGATCGGTGTACTATGGTAACGCTGCCTGGCACAAGTCATTATCACACCTAATACCAGTAATTACTGATCGGTGTACTATGGTAACACTGCCTGGCACAAGTCACTATCACACCTAATACCAGTAATTACTGATCGGTGTACTATGGTAACACTGCCTGGCACAAGTCATTATCACACCTAATACCAGTAATTACTGATCGGTGTACTATGATAACACCGCCTGGCACAAATCACTATCACTCCTAATACCTGTAATTACTGATCAGTGTACTATGGTAACACTGCCTGACACAAGTCATTATCACTCCTAATACCAGTAATTACTGATCGGTGTACTATGATAACACCGCCTGGCACAAATCACTATCACTCCTAATACCAGTAATTACTGATCGGTGTACTATGATAACACTGCCTGGCACAAGTCATTATCACTCCTAATAACCGTAATTACTGATCGGTGTACTATGGTAACACTGCCTGGCACAAGTCATTATCACACCTAATACCAGTAATTACTGATCGGTGTACTATGATAACACTGCCTGGCACAAGTCATTATCACTCCTAATACCAGTAATTACTGATCGGTGTACTATGGTAACACTGCCTGGCACAAGTCATTATCACTCCTAATAACCGTAATTACTGATCGGTGTACTATGGTAACACTGCCTGGCACAAGTCATTATCACTCCTAATACCAGTAATTACTGATCGGTGTACTATGATAACACCGCCTGGCACAAATCACTATCACTCCTAATACCAGTAATTACTGATCGGTGTACTATGATAACACTGCCTGGCACAAGTCATTATCACTCCTAATAACCGTAATTACTGATCGGTGTACTATGGTAACACTGCCTGGCACAAGTCATTATCACTCCTAATACCAGTAATTACTGATCGGTGTACTATGATAACACTGCCTGGCACAAGTCATTATCACTCCTAATACCAGTAATTACTGATCGGTGTACTATGATAACACTGCCTGGCACAAGTCATTATCACTCCTAATACCAGTAATTACTGATCGGTGTACTATGATAACACTGCCTGGCACAAGTCATTATCATTCCTAATACCAGTAATTACTGATCGGTGTACTGTGGTAACACTGCCTGGCACAAGTCATTATCACTCCTAATACCAGTAATTACTGATCGGTGTACTGTGGTAACACTGCCTGGCACAAGTCATTATCACTCCTAATACCAGTAATTACTGATCGGTGTACTATGATAACACTGCCTGGCACAAGTCATTATCACTCCTAATACCAGTAATTACTGATCGGTGTACTATGATAACACTGCCTGGCACAAGTCACTATCACACCTATTACCAGTAATTACTGATCGGTGTACTATGGTAACACTGCCTGGCACAAGTCATTATCACTCCTAATACCAGTAATTACTGATCGGTGTACTATGATAACACTGCCTGGCACAAGTCATTATCACTCCTAATACCAGTAATTACTGATCGGTGTACTATAATAACACTACCTGGCACAAGTCATTATCACTCCTAATACCAGTAATTACTGATCGGTGTACTGTGGTAACACTGCCTGGCACAAGTCATTATCACTCCTAATACCAGTAATTACTGATCGGTGTACTGTGGTAACACTGCCTGGCACAAGTCATTATCACTCCTAATACCAGTAATTACTGATCGGTGTACTATGGTAACACTGCCTGGTACAAGTCACTATCACACCTAATCCCAGTAATTACTGATCGGAGTACTATGGTAACACTGCCTGTCACAAGTCATTATAACACCTAATACCAGTAATTACTGATCGGTGTACTATGATAACACTACCTGGCACAAGTCATTATCACTCCTAATACCAGTAATTACTGATCGGTGTACTATGGTAACACTGCCTGGCACAAGTCATTATCACACCTAATCCCAGTAATTACTGATCGGAGTACTATGGTAACACTGCCTGTCACAAGTCATTATAACACCTAATACCAGTAATTACTGATCGTTGTACTATGGTAACACTGCCTGGCACAAGTCACTTTCACACCTAATACCAGTAATTACTGATCGGTGTACTATGATAACACTGCCTGGCACAAGTCATTATCATTCCTAATACCAGTAATTACTGATCGGTGTACTATGGTAACGCTGCCTGGCACAAGTCATTATCACACCTAATACCAGTAATTACTGATCGGTGTACTATGATAACACTGCCTGGCACAAGTCATTATCACTCCTAATACCAGTAATTACTGATCGGTGTACTATGGTAACACTGCCTGGCACAAATCATTATCACACCTAATACCAGTAATTACTGATCGGTGTACTATGATAACACTGCCTGGCACAAGTCATTATCACTCCTAATACCAGTAATTACCGATCGGTGTACTATGATAACACTGCCTGGCACAAGTCATTATAACTCCTAATACCAGTAATTACTGATCGGTGTACTATGATAACACTGCCTGGCACAAGTCACTATCACTCCTAATACCAGTAATTACTGATCGGTGTACTATGCTAACACTGCCTGGCACAAATCACTATCACACCTAATACCAGTAATTACTGATCGGTGTACTATGGTAACACTGCCTGACACAAGTCATTATCACACCTAATACCAGTAATTACTGATCGGTGTACTATGATAACACTGCCTGGCACAAGTCATTATAACTCCTAATACCAGTAATTACTGATCGGTGTACTATGGTAACGCTGCCTGGCACAAGTCATTATCACACCTAATACCAGTAATTACTGATCGGTGTACTATGATAACACTGCCTGACACAAGTCATTATCACTCCTAATACCAGTAATTACTGATCGGTGTACTATGGTAACACTGCCTGGCACAAGTCACTATCACTCCTAATACCAGTAATTACTGATCGGTGTACTATGGTAACACTGCCTGGCACAAGTCACTATCACACCTAATACCAGTAATTACTGATCGGTGTACTATGCTAACACTGCCTGGCACAAATCACTATCACACCTAATACCAGTAATTACTGATCGGTGTACTATGATAACACTGCCTGGCACAAGTCATTATCACTCCTAATACCAGTAATTACTGATCGGTGTACTATGATAACACTGCCTGGCACAAGTCATTATAACTCCTAATACCAGTAATTACTGATCGGTGTACTATGATAACACTGCCTGGCACAAGTCATTATAACTCCTAATACCAGTAATTACTGATCGGTGTACTATGGTAACGCTGCCTGGCACAAGTCATTATCACACCTAATACCAGTAATTACTGATCGGTGTACTATGGTAAAACTGCCTGACACAAGTCATTATCACTCCTAATACCAGTAATTACTGATCGGTGTACTATGGTAACACTGCCTGTCACAAGTCACTATCACACCTAATACCAGTAATTACTGATCGGTGTACTATGCTAACACTGCCTGGCACAAATCACTATCACACCTAATACCAGTAATTACTGATCGGTGTACTATGGTAACACTGCCTGACACAAGTCATTATCACTCCTAATACCAGTAATTACTGATCGGTGTACTATGATAACACCGCCTGGCACAAATCACTATCACTCCTAATACCAGTAATTACTGATCGGTGTACTATGATAACACTGCCTGGCACAAGTCATTATCACTCCTAATAACCGTAATTACTGATCGGTGTACTATGATAACACTGCCTGGCACAAGTCATTATCACTCCTAATACCAGTAATTACTGATCGGTGTACTATGATAACACTGCCTGGCACAAGTCATTATCACTCCTAATACCAGTAATTACTGATCGGTGTACTATGATAACACTGCCTGGCACAAGTCATTATAACTCCTAATACCAGTAATTACTGATCGGTGTACTATGGTAACGCTGCCTGGCACAAGTCATTATCACACCTAATACCAGTAATTACTGATCGGTGTACTATGCTAACACTGCCTGGCACAAATCACTATCACACCTAATACCAGTAATTACTGATCGGTGTACTATGGTAACACTGCCTGACACAAGTCATTATCACACCTAATACCAGTAATTACTGATCGGTGTACTATGATAACACTGCCTGGCACAAGTCATTATAACTCCTAATACCAGTAATTACTGATCGGTGTACTATGGTAACGCTGCCTGGCACAAGTCATTATCACACCTAATACCAGTAATTACTGATCGGTGTACTATGGTAACACTGCCTGGCACAAGTCACTATCACACCTAATACCAGTAATTACTGATCGGTGTACTATGGTAACACTGCCTGGCACAAGTCATTATCACACCTAATACCAGTAATTACTGATCGGTGTACTATGATAACACCGCCTTGCACAAATCACTATCACTCCTAATACCTGTAATTACTGATCAGTGTACTATGGTAACACTGCCTGACACAAGTCATTATCACTCCTAATACCAGTAATTACTGATCGGTGTACTATGATAACACCGCCTGGCACAAATCACTATCACTCCTAATACCAGTAATTACTGATCGGTGTACTATGATAACACTGCCTGGCACAAGTCATTATCACTCCTAATAACCGTAATTACTGATCGGTGTACTATGGTAACACTGCCTGGCACAAGTCATTATCACACCTAATACCAGTAATTACTGATCGGTGTACTATGATAACACTGCCTGGCATAAGTCATTATCACTCCTAATACCAGTAATTACTGATCGGTGTACTATGATAACACTGCCTGGCACAAGTCATTATCACTCCTAATACCAGTAATTACTGATCGGTGTACTATGGTAACACTGCCTGGCACAAGTCATTATCACTCCTAATAACCGTAATTACTGATCGGTGTACTATGGTAACACTGCCTGGCACAAGTCATTATCACTCCTAATACCAGTAATTACTGATCGGTGTACTATGATAACACCGCCTGGCACAAATCACTATCACTCCTAATACCAGTAATTACTGATCGGTGTACTATGATAACACTGCCTGGCACAAGTCATTATCACTCCTAATAACCGTAATTACTGATCGGTGTACTATGGTAACACTGCCTGGCACAAGTCATTATCACTCCTAATACCAGTAATTACTGATCGGTGTACTATGATAACACTGCCTGGCACAACTCATTATCACTCCTAATACCAGTAATTACTGATTGGTGTACTGTGGTAACACTGCCTGGCACAAGTCATTATCACTCCTAATACCAGTAATTACTGATCGGTGTACTATGATAACACTGCCTGGCACAAGTCATTATCACTCCTAATACCAGTAATTACTGATCGGTGTACTATGATAACACTGCCTGGCACAAGTCATTATCACACCTAATACCAGTAATTACTGATCGGTGTACTATGGTAACACTGCCTGGCACAAGTCATTATCACACCTAATACCAGTAATTACTGATCGGTGTACTATGATAACACTGCCTGGCACAAGTCATTATCACTCCTAATACCAGTAATTACTGATCGGTGTACTATGGTAACACTGCCTGGCACAAGTCATTATCACACCTAATACCAGTAATTACTGATTGGTGTACTGTGGTAACACTGCCTGGCACAAGTCATTATCACTCCTAATACCAGTAATTACTGATCGGTGTACTATGGTAACTCTGCCTGGCACAAGTCATTATAACTCCTAATACCAGTAATTACTGATCGGTGTACTATGGTAACGCTGCCTGGCACAAGTCATTATCACACCTAATACCAGTAATTACTGATCGGTGTACTATGCTAACACTGCCTGGCACAAATCACTATCACACCTAATACCAGTAATTACTGATTGGTGTACTGTGGTAACACTGCCTGGCACAAGTCATTATCACTCCTAATACCAGTAATTACTGATCGGTGTACTATGATAACACTGCCTGGCACAAGTCATTATAACTCCTAATACCAGTAATTACTGATCGGTGTACTATGGTAACGCTGCCTGGCACAAGTCATTATCACACCTAATACCAGTAATTACTGATCGGTGTACTATGGTAACACTGCCTGGCACAAGTCACTATCACACCTAATACCAGTAATTACTGATCGGTGTACTATGGTAACACTGCCTGGCACAAGTCATTATCACACCTAATACCAGTAATTACTGATCGGTGTACTATGATAACACCGCCTGGCACAAATCACTATCACTCCTAATACCTGTAATTACTGATCAGTGTACTATGGTAACACTGCCTGACACAAGTCATTATCACTCCTAATACCAGTAATTACTGATCGGTGTACTATGATAACACCGCCTGGCACAAATCACTATCACTCCTAATACCAGTAATTACTGATCGGTGTACTATGATAACACTGCCTGGCACAAGTCATTATCACTCCTAATAACCGTAATTACTGATCGGTGTACTATGGTAACACTGCCTGGCACAAGTCATTATCACACCTAATACCAGTAATTACTGATCGGTGTACTATGATAACACTGCCTGGCACAAGTCATTATCACTCCTAATACCAGTAATTACTGATCGGTGTACTATGGTAACACTGCCTGGCACAAGTCATTATCACTCCTAATAACCGTAATTACTGATCGGTGTACTATGGTAACACTGCCTGGCACAAGTCATTATCACTCCTAATACCAGTAATTACTGATCGGTGTACTATGATAACACCGCCTGGCACAAATCACTATCACTCCTAATACCAGTAATTACTGATCGGTGTACTATGATAACACTGCCTGGCACAAGTCATTATCACTCCTAATAACCGTAATTACTGATCGGTGTACTATGGTAACACTGCCTGGCACAAGTCATTATCACTCCTAATACCAGTAATTACTGATCGGTGTACTATGATAACACTGCCTGGCACAAGTCATTATCACTCCTAATACCAGTAATTACTGATCGGTGTACTATGATAACACTGCCTGGCACAAGTCATTATCACTCCTAATACCAGTAATTACTGATCGGTGTACTATGATAACACTGCCTGGCACAAGTCATTATCATTCCTAATACCAGTAATTACTGATCGGTGTACTGTGGTAACACTGCCTGGCACAAGTCATTATCACTCCTAATACCAGTAATTACTGATCGGTGTACTGTGGTAACACTGCCTGGCACAAGTCATTATCACTCCTAATACCAGTAATTACTGATCGGTGTACTATGATAACACTGCCTGGCACAAGTCATTATCACTCCTAATACCAGTAATTACTGATCGGTGTACTATGATAACACTGCCTGGCACAAGTCACTATCACACCTATTACCAGTAATTACTGATCGGTGTACTATGGTAACACTGCCTGGCACAAGTCATTATCACTCCTAATACCAGTAATTACTGATCGGTGTACTATGATAACACTGCCTGGCACAAGTCATTATCACTCCTAATACCAGTAATTACTGATCGGTGTACTATAATAACACTACCTGGCACAAGTCATTATCACTCCTAATACCAGTAATTACTGATCGGTGTACTGTGGTAACACTGCCTGGCACAAGTCATTATCACTCCTAATACCAGTAATTACTGATCGGTGTACTGTGGTAACACTGCCTGGCACAAGTCATTATCACTCCTAATACCAGTAATTACTGATCGGTGTACTATGGTAACACTGCCTGGTACAAGTCACTATCACACCTAATCCCAGTAATTACTGATCGGAGTACTATGGTAACACTGCCTGTCACAAGTCATTATAACACCTAATACCAGTAATTACTGATCGGTGTACTATGATAACACTACCTGGCACAAGTCATTATCACTCCTAATACCAGTAATTACTGATCGGTGTACTATGGTAACACTGCCTGGCACAAGTCATTATCACACCTAATCCCAGTAATTACTGATCGGAGTACTATGGTAACACTGCCTGTCACAAGTCATTATAACACCTAATACCAGTAATTACTGATCGTTGTACTATGGTAACACTGCCTGGCACAAGTCACTTTCACACCTAATACCAGTAATTGCTGATCGGTGTACTATGATAACACTGCCTGGCACAAGTCATTTTCACACCTAATATCAGTAATTACTGATCGGTGTACTATGGTAACACTGCCTGGCACAAGTCACTATCACACCTAATACCAGTAATTACTGATCGGTGTACTATGATAACACTGCCTGGCACAAGTCACTATCACACCTAATACCAGTAATTACTGATCGGTGTACTATGATAACACTGCCTGGCACAAGTCATTATCACACCTAATACCAGTAATTACTGATCGGTGTACTATGATAACACTGCCTGGCACAAGTCACTATCACACCTAATACCAGTAATTACTGATCGGTGTACTATGGTAACACTGCCTGGCACAAGTCTTTATTACACCTAATACCAGTAATTACTGATCGGTGTACTATGATAACACTGCCTGGCACAAGTCACTATCACACCTAATACCAGTAATTACTGATCGGTGTACTATGATAACACTGCCTGGCACAAGTCATTATTACACCTAATACCAGTAATTACTGATCGGTGTACTATGATAACACTGCCTGGCACAAGTCATTATCACTCCTAATAACCGTAATTACTGATCGGTGTACTATGGTAACACTGCCTGGCACAAGTCATTATCACTCCTAATACCAGTAATTACTGATCGGTGTACTATGATAACACCGCCTGGCACAAATCACTATCACTCCTAATACCAGTAATTACTGATCGGTGTACTATGATAACACTGCCTGGCACAAGTCATTATCACTCCTAATAACCGTAATTACTGATCGGTGTACTATGGTAACACTGCCTGGCACAAGTCATTATCACTCCTAATATCAGTAATTACTGATCGGTGTACTATGATAACACTGCCTGGCACAACTCATTATCACTCCTAATACCAGTAATTACTGATTGGTGTACTGTGGTAACACTGCCTGGCACAAGTCATTATCACTCCTAATACCAGTAATTACTGATCGGTGTACTATGATAACACTGCCTGGCACAAGTCATTATCACTCCTAATACCAGTAATTACTGATCGGTGTACTATGATAACACTGCCTGGCACAAGTCATTATCACTCCTAATACCAGTAATTACTGATCGGTGTACTGTGGTAACACTGCCTGGCACAAGTCATTATCACTCCTAATACCAGTAATTACTGATCGGTGTACTATGATAACACTGCCTGGCACAAGTCATTATCATTCCTAATACCAGTAATTACTGATCGGTGTACTGTGGTAACACTGCCTGGCACAAGTCATTATCACTCCTAATACCAGTAATTACTGATCGGTGTACTGTGGTAACACTGCCTGGCACAAGTCATTATCACTCCTAATACCAGTAATTACTGATCGGTGTACTATGATAACACTGCCTGGCACAAGTCATTATCACTCCTAATACCAGTAATTACTGATCGGTGTACTATGATAACACTGCCTGGCACAAGTCACTATCACACCTATTACCAGTAATTACTGATCGGTGTACTATGGTAACACTGCCTGGCACAAGTCATTATCACTCCTAATACCAGTAATTACTGATCGGTGTACTATAATAACACTACCTGGCACAAGTCATTATCACTCCTAATACCAGTAATTACTGATCGGTGTACTGTGGTAACACTGCCTGGCACAAGTCATTATCACTCCTAATACCAGTAATTACTGATCGGTGTACTGTGGTAACACTGCCTGGCACAAGTCATTATCACTCCTAATACCAGTAATTACTGATCGGTGTACTATGGTAACACTGCCTGGTACAAGTCACTATCACACCTATTACCAGTAATTACTGATCGGTGTACTATGATAACACTACCTGGCACAAGTCATTATCACTCCTAATACCAGTAATTACTGATCGGTGTACTATGGTAACACTGCCTGGCACAAGTCATTATCACACCTAATCCCAGTAATTACTGATCGGAGTACTATGGTAACACTGCCTGTCACAAGTCATTATAACACCTAATACCAGTAATTACTGATCGTTGTACTATGGTAACACTGCCTGGCACAAGTCACTTTCACACCTAATACCAGTAATTGCTGATCGGTGTACTATGATAACACTGCCTGGCACAAGTCATTTTCACACCTAATATCAGTAATTACTGATCGGTGTACTATGGTAACACTGCCTGGCACAAGTCACTATCACACCTAATACCAGTAATTACTGATCGGTGTACTATGATAACACTGCCTGGCACAAGTCATTATCACACCTAATACCAGTAATTACTGATCGGTGTACTATGATAACACTGCCTGGCACAAGTCACTATCACACCTAATACCAGTAATTACTGATCGGTGTACTATGGTAACACTGCCTGGCACAAGTCTTTATTACACCTAATACCAGTAATTACTGATCGGTGTACTATGATAACACTGCCTGGCACAAGTCACTATCACACCTAATACCAGTAATTACTGATCGGTGTACTATGATAACACTGCCTGGCACAAGTCATTATTACACCTAATACCAGTAATTACTGATCGGTGTACTATGATAACACTGCCTGGCACAAGTCATTATTACACCTAATACCAGTAATTACTGATCGGTGTACTATGGTAACACTGCCTGGCACAAGTCATTATCACATCTAATACCAGTAATTACTGATCGGTGTACTATGATAACACTGCCTGGCACAAGTCACTATCACACCTAATACCAGTAATTACTGATCGGTGTACTATGGTAACACTGCCTGGCACAAGTCATTATCGCTCCTAATACCAGTAATTACTGATCGGTGTACTATGGTAACACTGCCTGGCACAAGTCATTATCACTCCTAATACCAGTAATTACTGATCGGTGTACTATGGTAACACTGCCTGGCACAAGTCATTATCACACCTAATACCAGTAATTACTGATCGGTGTACTATGGTAACACTGCCTGGCACAAGTCATTATCACACCTAATACCAGTAATTACTGATCGGTGTACTATGATAACACTGCCTGGCACAAGTCACTATCACACCTAATACCAGTAATTACTGATCGGTGTACTATGATAACACTGCCTGGCACAAATCACTATCAAACCTAATACCAGTAATTACTGTTCGGTGTACTATGGTAACACTACCTGGCACAAGTCATTATCACTCCTAATACCAGTAATTACTGATCGGTGTACTATGGTAACACTGCCTGGCACAAATCACTATCAAACCTAATACCAATAATTACTGATCGGTGTACTATGATAACACTGCCTGGCACAAATCACTATCAAACCTAATACCAGTAATTACTGTTCGGTGTACTATGGTAACACTACCTGGCACAAGTCATTATCACTCCTAATACCAGTAATTACTGATCGGTGTACTATGCTAACACTGCCTGGCACAAATCACTATCAAACCTAATACCAATAATTACTGTTCGGTGTACTATGGTAACACTGCCTGGCACAAGTCATTATCACTCCTAATACCAGTAATTACTGATCGGTGTACTATGCTAACACTGCCTGGCACAAATCACTATCAAACCTAATACCAATAATTACTGTTCGGTGTACTATGGTAACACTACCTGGCACAAGTCATTATCACTCCTAATACCAGTAATTACTGATCGGTGTACTATGCTAACACTGCCTGGCACAAATCACTATCAAACCTAATACCAATAATTACTGTTCGGTGTACTATGGTAACACTGCCTGGCACAAGTCATTATCACTCCTAATACCAGTAATTACTGATCGGTGTACTATGATAACACTGCCTGGCACAAGTCATTATTACACCTAATACCAGTAATTACTGATCGGTGTACTATGGTAACGCTGCCTGGCACAAATCACTATCAAACCTAATACCAGTAATTACTGTTCGGTGTACTATGGTAACACTGCCTGGCACAAGTCACTATCACACCTAATACCAGTAATTACTGATCGGTGTACTATGATAACACTGCCTGGCACAAATCACTATCAAACCTAATACCAGTAATTACTGTTCGGTGTACTATGGTAACACTACCTGGCACAAGTCATTATCACTCCTAATACCAGTAATTACTGATCGGTGTACTATGCTAACACTGCCTGGCACAAATCACTATCAAACCTAATACCAATAATTACTGTTCGGTGTACTATGGTAACACTGCCTGGCACAAGTCATTATCACTCCTAATACCAGTAATTACTGATCGGTGTACTATGGTAACACTGCCTGGCACAAATCACTATCAAACCTAATACCAATAATTACTGATCGGTGTACTATGGTAACACTGCCTGGCACAAGTCATTATCACACCTAATACCAGTAATTACTGATCGGTGTACTATGGTAACACTGCCTGGCACAAGTCATTATCACTCCTAATACCAGTAATTACTGATCGGTGTACTATGATAACACTGCCTGGCACAAATCACTATCAAACCTAATACCAATAATTACTGATCGGTGTACTATGGTAACACTGCCTGGCACAAGTCATTATCACACCTAATACCAGTAATTACTGATCGGTGTACTATGATAACACTGCCTGGCACAAATCACTATCAAACCTAATACCAGTAATTACTGTTCGGTGTACTATGGTAACACTGCCTGGCACAAGTCATTATCACTCCTAATACCAGTAATTACTGATCGGTGTACTATGGTAACACTGCCTGGCACAAATCACTATCAAACCCAATACCAATAATTACTGATCGGTATACTATGGTAACACTGCCTGGCACAAGTCATTATCACACCTAATACCAGTAATTACTGATCGGTGTACTATGGTAACACTGCCTGGCACAAGTCATTATCACACCTAATACCAGTAATTACTGATCGGTGTACTATGGTAACACTGCCTGGCACAAGTCATTATCACACCTAATACCAGTAATTACTGATCGGTGTACTATGATAACACTGCCTGGCACAAATCACTATCAAACCTAATACCAGTAATTACTGATCGGTGTACTATGGTAACACTGCCTGGCACAAGTCATTATCACACCTAATACCAGTAATTACTGTTCGGTGTACTATGGTAACACTGCCTGGCACAAGTCATTATCACTCCTAATACCAGTAATTACTGATCGGTGTACTATGGTAACACTGCCTGGCACAAGTCATTATCACTCCTAATACCAGTAATTACTGATCGGTGTACTATGGTAACACTGCCTGGCACAAGTCATTATCACTCCTAATACCAGTAATTACTGATCGGTGTACTATGGTAACACTGCCTGGCACAAGTCATTATCACACCTAATACCAGTAATTACTGATCGGTGTACTATGGTAACACTGCCTGGCACAAGTCATTATCACACCTAATACCAGTAATTACTGATCGGTGTACTATGGTAACACTGCCTGGCACAAGTCATTATCACTCCTAATACCAGTAATTACTGATCGGTGTACTATGGTAACACTGCCTGGCACAAGTCATTATCACACCTAATACCAGTAATGACTGATCGGTGTACTATGATAACACTGCCTGGCACAAATCACTATCAAACCTAATACCAATAATTACTGTTCGGTGTACTATGGTAACACTACCTGGCACAAGTCATTATCACTCCTAATACCAGTAATTACTGATCGGTGTACTATGGTAACACTGCCTGGCACAAGTCATTATCACACCTAATACCAGTAATTACTGATCGGTGTACTATGGTAACACTGCCTGGCACAAGTCATTATCACACCTAATACCAGTAATTACTGATCGGTGTACTATGGTAACACTGCCTGGCACAAGTCATTATCACACCTAATACCAGTAATTACTGATCGGTGTACTATGATAACACTGCCTGGCACAAATCACTATCAAACCTAATACCAGTAATTACTGTTCGGTGTACTATGATAACACTGCCTGGCACAAGTCATTATCACTCCTAATACCAGTAATTACTGATCGTTGTACTATGATAATACTGCCTGGCACAAATCACTATCAAACCTAATACCAGTAATTACTGTTCGGTGTACTATGATAACACTGCCTGGCACAAGTCATTATCACTCCTAATACCAGTAATTACTGATCGGTGTACTATGGTAACACTGCCTGGCACAAATCACTATCAAACCTAATACCAGTAATTACTGTTCGGTGTACTATGGTAACACTGCCTGGCACAAGTCATTATCACACCTAATACCAGTAATTACTGATCGGTGTACTATGGTAACACTGCCTGGCACAAGTCATTATCACACCTAATACCAGTAATTACTGATCGGTGTACTATGGTAACACTGCCTGGCACAAGTCATTATCACACCTAATACCAGTAATTACTGATCGGTGTACTATGGTAACACTGCCTGGCACAAATCACTATCACACCTAATACCAGTAATTACTGATCGGTGTACTATGGTAACACTGCCTGGCACAAGTCACTATCACTTCTAATACCAGTAATTACTGATCGGTGTACTATCATAACACTGCCTGGCACAAGTAATTATCACTCCTAATACCAGTAATTACTGATCGGTGTACTATGGTAACACTGCCTGGCACAAGTCACTATCACTTCTAATACCAGTAATTACTGATCGGTGTACTATCATAACACTGCCTGGCACAAGTATTTATCACTCCTAATACCAGTAATTACTGATCGGTGTACTATGATAACACTGCCTGGCACAAGTCATTATCACTCCTAATACCAGTAATTACTGATCGGTGTACTATGGTAACACTGCCTGGCACAAGTCATTATCACACCTAATACCAGTAATTACTGATCGGTGTACTATGATAACACTGACTGGCACAAGTAATTATCACTCCTAAGACCAGTAATTACTGATCGGTGTACTATGGTAACACTGCCTGGCACAAGTCATTATCACTCCTAATACCAGTAATTACTGATCGGTGTACTATGATAACACTGCCTGGCACAAGTCATTATAACACCTAATACCAGTAATTACTGATCAGTGTACTATCGTAACACTGCCTGGCACAAGTCATTATCACACCTAATACCAGTAATTACTGATCGGTGTACTATGGTAACACTGCCTGGCACAAGTCATTATCACACCTAATACCAGTAATGACTGATCGGTGTACTATGATAACACTGCCTGGCACAAATCACTATCAAACCTAATACCAGTAATTACTGTTCGGTGTACTATGATAACACTGCCTGGCACAAGTCATTATCACTCCTAATACCAGTAATTACTGATCGTTGTACTATGATAATACTGCCTGGCACAAATCACTATCAAACCTAATACCAGTAATTACTGTTCGGTGTACTATGATAACACTGCCTGGCACAAGTCATTATCACTCCTAATACCAGTAATTACTGATCGGTGTACTATGGTAACACTGCCTGGCACAAATCACTATCAAACCTAATACCAGTAATTACTGTTCGGTGTACTATGGTAACACTGCCTGGCACAAGTCATTATCACACCTAATACCAGTAATTACTGATCGGTGTACTATGGTAACACTGCCTGGCACAAGTCATTATCACACCTAATACCAGTAATTACTGATCGGTGTACTATGGTAACACTGCCTGGCACAAGTCATTATCACACCTAATACCAGTAATTACTGATCGGTGTACTATGATAACACTGCCTGGCACAAATCACTATCACACCTAATACCAGTAATTACTGATCGGTGTACTATGGTAACACTGCCTGGCACAAGTCACTATCACTTCTAATACCAGTAATTACTGATCGGTGTACTATCATAACACTGCCTGGCACAAGTAATTATCACTCCTAATACCAGTAATTACTGATCGGTGTACTATGGTAACACTGCCTGGCACAAGTCACTATCACTTCTAATACCAGTAATTACTGATCGGTGTACTATCATAACACTGCCTGGCACAAGTATTTATCACTCCTAATACCAGTAATTACTGATCGGTGTACTATGATAACACTGCCTGGCACAAGTCATTATCACTCCTAATACCAGTAATTACTGATCGGTGTACTATGGTAACACTGCCTGGCACAAGTCATTATCACACCTAATACCAGTAATTACTGATCGGTGTACTATGATAACACTGACTGGCACAAGTAATTATCACTCCTAAGACCAGTAATTACTGATCGGTGTACTATGGTAACACTGCCTGGCACAAGTCATTATCACTCCTAATACCAGTAATTACTGATCGGTGTACTATGATAACACTGCCTGGCACAAGTCATTATAACACCTAATACCAGTAATTACTGATCAGTGTACTATCGTAACACTGCCTGGCACAAGTCATTATCACACCTAATACCAGTAATTACTGATCGGTGTACTATGGTAACACTGCCTGGCACAAGTCATTATCACACCTAATACCAGTAATTACTGATCGGTGTACTATGATAACACTGACTGGCACAAGTAATTATCACTCCTAAGACCAGTAATTACTGATCGGTGTACTATGGTAACACTGCCTGGCACAAGTCATTATCACTCCTAATACCAGTAATTACTGATCGGTGTACTATGATAACACTGCCTGGCACAAGTCATTATAACACCTAATACCAGTAATTACTGATCAGTGTACTATCGTAACACTGCCTGGCACAAGTCATTATCACTCCTAATACCAGTAATTACTGATCCGTGTACTATGGTAACACTGCCTGGCACAAGTCATTATCACACCTAATACCAGTAATTACTGATCGGTGTACTATGATAACACTGCCTGGCACAAGTCATTATCACTCCTAATACCAGTAATTACTGATCGGTGTACTATGGTAACACTGCCTGGCACAAGTCATTATCAGTCCTAATACCAGTAATTACTGATCGGTGTACTATGATAACACTGCCTGGCACAAGTCATTATAACACCTAATACCAGTAATTACTGATCAGTGTACTATCGTAACACTGCCTGGCACAAGTCATTATCACTCCTAATACCAGTAATTACTGATCGGTGTACTATGGTAACACTGCCTGGCACAAGTCATTATCACACCTAATACCAGTAATTACTGATCGGTGTACTATGATAACACTGACTGGCACAAGTAATTATCACTCCTAAGACCAGTAATTACTGATCGGTGTACTATGGTAACACTGCCTGGCACAAGTCATTATCACTCCTAATACCAGTAATTACTGATCGGTGTACTATGATAACACTGCCTGGCACAAGTCATTATCACTCCTAATACCAGTAATTACTGATCGGTGTACTATGATAACACTGCCTGGCACAAGTCATTATAACACCTAATACCAGTAATTACTGATCAGTGTACTATCGTAACACTGCCTGGCACAAATCACTATCACACCTAATACCAGTAATTACTGATCGGTGTACTATGATAACACTGCCTGGCACAAGTCATTATCACACCTAATACCAGTAATTACTGATCGGTGTACTATGGTAACACTGCCTGGCACAAATCACTATCACACCTAATACCAGTAATTACTGATCGGTGTACTATGGTAACACTGCCTGGCACAAGTCTTTATTACACCTAATACCAGTAATTACTGATCGGTGTACTATGATAACACTGCCTGGCACAAGTCACTATCACACCTAATACCAGTAATTACTGATCGGTGTACTATGATAACACTGCCTGGCACAAGTCATTATTACACCTAATACCAGTAATTACTGATCGGTGTACTATGATAACACTGCCTGGCACAAGTCATTATTACACCTAATACCAGTAATTACTGATCGGTGTACTATGGTAACACTGCCTGGCACAAGTCATTATCACATCTAATACCAGTAATTACTGATCGGTGTACTATGATAACACTGCCTGGCACAAGTCACTATCACACCTAATACCAGTAATTACTGATCGGTGTACTATGGTAACACTGCCTGGCACAAGTCATTATCGCTCCTAATACCAGTAATTACTGATCGGTGTACTATGGTAACACTGCCTGGCACAAGTCATTATCACTCCTAATACCAGTAATTACTGATCGGTGTACTATGGTAACACTGCCTGGCACAAGTCATTATCACACCTAATACCAGTAATTACTGATCGGTGTACTATGGTAACACTGCCTGGCACAAGTCATTATCACACCTAATACCAGTAATTACTGATCGGTGTACTATGATAACACTGCCTGGCACAAGTCACTATCACACCTAATACCAGTAATTACTGATCGGTGTACTATGATAACACTGCCTGGCACAAATCACTATCAAACCTAATACCAGTAATTACTGTTCGGTGTACTATGGTAACACTACCTGGCACAAGTCATTATCACTCCTAATACCAGTAATTACTGATCGGTGTACTATGGTAACACTGCCTGGCACAAATCACTATCAAACCTAATACCAATAATTACTGATCGGTGTACTATGATAACACTGCCTGGCACAAATCACTATCAAACCTAATACCAGTAATTACTGTTCGGTGTACTATGGTAACACTACCTGGCACAAGTCATTATCACTCCTAATACCAGTAATTACTGATCGGTGTACTATGGTAACACTGCCTGGCACAAGTCATTATCACTCCTAATACCAGTAATTACTGATCGGTGTACTATGGTAACACTGCCTGGCACAAGTCATTATCACTCCTAATACCAGTAATTACTGATCGGTGTACTATGGTAACACTGCCTGGCACAAGTCATTATCACACCTAATACCAGTAATTACTGATCGGTGTACTATGGTAACACTGCCTGGCACAAGTCATTATCACACCTAATACCAGTAATTACTGATCGGTGTACTATGGTAACACTGCCTGGCACAAGTCATTATCACTCCTAATACCAGTAATTACTGATCGGTGTACTATGGTAACACTGCCTGGCACAAGTCATTATCACACCTAATACCAGTAATGACTGATCGGTGTACTATGATAACACTGCCTGGCACAAATCACTATCAAACCTAATACCAATAATTACTGTTCGGTGTACTATGGTAACACTACCTGGCACAAGTCATTATCACTCCTAATACCAGTAATTACTGATCGGTGTACTATGGTAACACTGCCTGGCACAAGTCATTATCACACCTAATACCAGTAATTACTGATCGGTGTACTATGGTAACACTGCCTGGCACAAGTCATTATCACACCTAATACCAGTAATTACTGATCGGTGTACTATGGTAACACTGCCTGGCACAAGTCATTATCACTCCTAATACCAGTAATTACTGATCGGTGTACTATGATAACACTGCCTGGCACAAATCACTATCAAACCTAATACCAGTAATTACTGTTCGGTGTACTATGATAACACTGCCTGGCACAAGTCATTATCACTCCTAATACCAGTAATTACTGATCGTTGTACTATGATAATACTGCCTGGCACAAATCACTATCAAACCTAATACCAGTAATTACTGTTCGGTGTACTATGATAACACTGCCTGGCACAAGTCATTATCACTCCTAATACCAGTAATTACTGATCGGTGTACTATGGTAACACTGCCTGGCACAAATCACTATCAAACCTAATACCAGTAATTACTGTTCGGTGTACTATGGTAACACTGCCTGGCACAAGTCATTATCACACCTAATACCAGTAATTACTGATCGGTGTACTATGGTAACACTGCCTGGCACAAGTCATTATCACACCTAATACCAGTAATTACTGATCGGTGTACTATGGTAACACTGCCTGGCACAAATCACTATCACACCTAATACCAGTAATTACTGATCGGTGTACTATGGTAACACTGCCTGGCACAAGTCACTATCACTTCTAATACCAGTAATTACTGATCGGTGTACTATCATAACACTGCCTGGCACAAGTAATTATCACTCCTAATACCAGTAATTACTGATCGGTGTACTATGGTAACACTGCCTGGCACAAGTCACTATCACTTCTAATACCAGTAATTACTGATCGGTGTACTATCATAACACTGCCTGGCACAAGTATTTATCACTCCTAATACCAGTAATTACTGATCGGTGTACTATGATAACACTGCCTGGCACAAGTCATTATCACTCCTAATACCAGTAATTACTGATCGGTGTACTATGGTAACACTGCCTGGCACAAGTCATTATCACACCTAATACCAGTAATTACTGATCGGTGTACTATGATAACACTGACTGGCACAAGTAATTATCACTCCTAAGACCAGTAATTACTGATCGGTGTACTATGGTAACACTGCCTGGCACAAGTCATTATCACTCCTAATACCAGTAATTACTGATCGGTGTACTATGATAACACTGCCTGGCACAAGTCATTATAACACCTAATACCAGTAATTACTGATCAGTGTACTATCGTAACACTGCCTGGCACAAGTCATTATCACACCTAATACCAGTAATTACTGATCGGTGTACTATGGTAACACTGCCTGGCACAAGTCATTATCACACCTAATACCAGTAATTACTGATCGGTGTACTATGATAACACTGACTGGCACAAGTAATTATCACTCCTAAGACCAGTAATTACTGATCGGTGTACTATGGTAACACTGCCTGGCACAAGTCATTATCACTCCTAATACCAGTAATTACTGATCGGTGTACTATGATAACACTGCCTGGCACAAGTCATTATAACACCTAATACCAGTAATTACTGATCAGTGTACTATCGTAACACTGCCTGGCACAAGTCATTATCACTCCTAATACCAGTAATTACTGATCGGTGTACTATGGTAACACTGCCTGGCACAAGTCATTATCACACCTAATACCAGTAATTACTGATCGGTGTACTATGATAACACTGCCTGGCACAAGTCATTATCACTCCTAATACCAGTAATTACTGATCGGTGTACTATGGTAACACTGCCTGGCACAAGTCATTATCAGTCCTAATACCAGTAATTACTGATCGGTGTACTATGATAACACTGCCTGGCACAAGTCATTATAACACCTAATACCAGTAATTACTGATCAGTGTACTATCGTAACACTGCCTGGCACAAGTCATTATCACTCCTAATACCAGTAATTACTGATCGGTGTACTATGGTAACACTGCCTGGCACAAGTCATTATCACACCTAATACCAGTAATTACTGATCGGTGTACTATGATAACACTGACTGGCACAAGTAATTATCACTCCTAAGACCAGTAATTACTGATCGGTGTACTATGGTAACACTGCCTGGCACAAGTCATTATCACTCCTAATACCAGTAATTACTGATCGGTGTACTATGATAACACTGCCTGGCACAAGTCATTATCACTCCTAATACCAGTAATTACTGATCGGTGTACTATGATAACACTGCCTGGCACAAGTCACTATAACACCTAATACCAGTAATTACTGATCGGTGTACTATGATAACACTGCCTGGCACAAGTCATTATCACACCTAATACCAGTAATTACTGATCGGTGTACTATGGTAACACTGCCTGGCACAAATCACTATCACACCTAATACCAGTAATTACTGATCGGTGTACTATGGTAACACTGCCTGGCACAAGTCTTTATTACACCTAATACCAGTAATTACTGATCGGTGTACTATGATAACACTGCCTGGCACAAGTCACTATCACACCTAATACCAGTAATTACTGATCGGTGTACTATGATAACACTGCCTGGCACAAGTCATTATTACACCTAATACCAGTAATTACTGATCGGTGTACTATGATAACACTGCCTGGCACAAGTCATTATTACACCTAATACCAGTAATTACTGATCGGTGTACTATGGTAACACTGCCTGGCACAAGTCATTATCACATCTAATACCAGTAATTACTGATCGGTGTACTATGATAACACTGCCTGGCACAAGTCACTATCACACCTAATACCAGTAATTACTGATCGGTGTACTATGGTAACACTGCCTGGCACAAGTCATTATCGCTCCTAATACCAGTAATTACTGATCGGTGTACTATGGTAACACTGCCTGGCACAAGTCATTATCACTCCTAATACCAGTAATTACTGATCGGTGTACTATGGTAACACTGCCTGGCACAAGTCATTATCACACCTAATACCAGTAATTACTGATCGGTGTACTATGGTAACACTGCCTGGCACAAGTCATTATCACACCTAATACCAGTAATTACTGATCGGTGTACTATGATAACACTGCCTGGCACAAGTCACTATCACACCTAATACCAGTAATTACTGATCGGTGTACTATGATAACACTGCCTGGCACAAATCACTATCAAACCTAATACCAGTAATTACTGTTCGGTGTACTATGGTAACACTACCTGGCACAAGTCATTATCACTCCTAATACCAGTAATTACTGATCGGTGTACTATGGTAACACTGCCTGGCACAAATCACTATCAAACCTAATACCAATAATTACTGATCGGTGTACTATGATAACACTGCCTGGCACAAATCACTATCAAACCTAATACCAGTAATTACTGTTCGGTGTACTATGGTAACACTACCTGGCACAAGTCATTATCACTCCTAATACCAGTAATTACTGATCGGTGTACTATGCTAACACTGCCTGGCACAAATCACTATCAAACCTAATACCAATAATTACTGTTCGGTGTACTATGGTAACACTGCCTGGCACAAGTCATTATCACTCCTAATACCAGTAATTACTGATCGGTGTACTATGCTAACACTGCCTGGCACAAATCACTATCAAACCTAATACCAATAATTACTGTTCGGTGTACTATGGTAACACTACCTGGCACAAGTCATTATCACTCCTAATACCAGTAATTACTGATCGGTGTACTATGCTAACACTGCCTGGCACAAATCACTATCAAACCTAATACCAATAATTACTGTTCGGTGTACTATGGTAACACTACCTGGCACAAGTCATTATCACTCCTAATACCAGTAATTACTGATCGGTGTACTATGATAACACTGCCTGGCACAAGTCATTATTACACCTAATACCAGTAATTACTGATCGGTGTACTATGGTAACGCTGCCTGGCACAAATCACTATCAAACCTAATACCAGTAATTACTGTTCGGTGTACTATGGTAACACTGCCTGGCACAAGTCACTATCACACCTAATACCAGTAATTACTGATCGGTGTACTATGATAACACTGCCTGGCACAAATCACTATCAAACCTAATACCAGTAATTACTGTTCGGTGTACTATGGTAACACTACCTGGCACAAGTCATTATCACTCCTAATACCAGTAATTACTGATCGGTGTACTATGCTAACACTGCCTGGCACAAATCACTATCAAACCTAATACCAATAATTACTGTTCGGTGTACTATGGTAACACTGCCTGGCACAAGTCATTATCACTCCTAATACCAGTAATTACTGATCGGTGTACTATGGTAACACTGCCTGGCACAAATCACTATCAAACCTAATACCAATAATTACTGATCGGTGTACTATGGTAACACTGCCTGGCACAAGTCATTATCACACCTAATACCAGTAATTACTGATCGGTGTACTATGGTAACACTGCCTGGCACAAGTCATTATCACTCCTAATACCAGTAATTACTGATCGGTGTACTATGATAACACTGCCTGGCACAAATCACTATCAAACCTAATACCAATAATTACTGATCGGTGTACTATGGTAACACTGCCTGGCACAAGTCATTATCACACCTAATACCAGTAATTACTGATCGGTGTACTATGATAACACTGCCTGGCACAAATCACTATCAAACCTAATACCAGTAATTACTGTTCGGTGTACTATGGTAACACTGCCTGGCACAAGTCATTATCACTCCTAATACCAGTAATTACTGATCGGTGTACTATGGTAACACTGCCTGGCACAAATCACTATCAAACCCAATACCAATAATTACTGATCGGTATACTATGGTAACACTGCCTGGCACAAGTCATTATCACACCTAATACCAGTAATTACTGATCGGTGTACTATGGTAACACTGCCTGGCACAAGTCATTATCACACCTAATACCAGTAATTACTGATCGGTGTACTATGGTAACACTGCCTGGCTCAAGTCATTATCACACCTAATACCAGTAATTACTGATCGGTGTACTATGATAACACTGCCTGGCACAAATCACTATCAAACCTAATACCAGTAATTACTGATCGGTGTACTATGGTAACACTGCCTGGCACAAGTCATTATCACACCTAATACCAGTAATTACTGTTCGGTGTACTATGGTAACACTGCCTGGCACAAGTCATTATCACTCCTAATACCAGTAATTACTGATCGGTGTACTATGGTAACACTGCCTGGCACAAGTCATTATCACTCCTAATACCAGTAATTACTGATCGGTGTACTATGGTAACACTGCCTGGCACAAGTCATTATCACTCCTAATACCAGTAATTACTGATCGGTGTACTATGGTAACACTGCCTGGCACAAGTCATTATCACACCTAATACCAGTAATTACTGATCGGTGTACTATGGTAACACTGCCTGGCACAAGTCATTATCACACCTAATACCAGTAATTACTGATCGGTGTACTATGGTAACACTGCCTGGCACAAGTCATTATCACTCCTAATACCAGTAATTACTGATCGGTGTACTATGGTAACACTGCCTGGCACAAGTCATTATCACACCTAATACCAGTAATGACTGATCGGTGTACTATGATAACACTGCCTGGCACAAATCACTATCAAACCTAATACCAATAATTACTGTTCGGTGTACTATGGTAACACTACCTGGCACAAGTCATTATCACTCCTAATACCAGTAATTACTGATCGGTGTACTATGGTAACACTGCCTGGCACAAGTCATTATCACACCTAATACCAGTAATTACTGATCGGTGTACTATGGTAACACTGCCTGGCACAAGTCATTATCACACCTAATACCAGTAATTACTGATCGGTGTACTATGGTAACACTGCCTGGCACAAGTCATTATCACTCCTAATACCAGTAATTACTGATCGGTGTACTATGATAACACTGCCTGGCACAAATCACTATCAAACCTAATATCACTAATTACTGTTCGGTGTACTATGATAACACTGCCTGGCACAAGTCATTATCACTCCTAATACCAGTAATTACTGATCGTTGTACTATGATAACACTGCCTGGCACAAGTCACTATCAAACCTAATATCACTAATTACTGTTCGGTGTACTATGATAACACTGCCTGGCACAAATCACTATCAAACCTAATACCAGTAATTACTGTTCGGTGTACTATGATAACACTGCCTGGCACAAGTCATTATCACTCCTAATACCAGTAATTACTGATCGGTGTACTATGATAACACTGCCTGGCACAAGTCACTATCAAACCTAATATCACTAATTACTGTTCGGTGTACTATGATAACACTGCCTGGCACAAATCACTATCAAACCTAATACCAGTAATTACTGTTCGGTGTACTATGATAACACTGCCTGGCACAAGTCATTATCACTCCTAATACCAGTAATTACTGATCGGTGTACTATGGTAACACTGCCTGGCACAAATCACTATCAAACCTAATACCAGTAATTACTGTTCGGTGTACTATGGTAACACTGCCTGGCACAAGTCATTATCACACCTAATACCAGTAATTACTGATCGGTGTACTATGGTAACACTGCCTGGCACAAGTCATTATCACACCTAATACCAGTAATTACTGATCGGTGTACTATGGTAACACTGCCTGGCACAAGTCATTATCACACCTAATACCAGTAATTACTGATCGGTGTACTATGGTAACACTGCCTGGCACAAATCACTATCACACCTAATACCAGTAATTACTGATCGGTGTACTATGGTAACACTGCCTGGCACAAGTCACTATCACTTCTAATACCAGTAATTACTGATCGGTGTACTATCATAACACTGCCTGGCACAAGTAATTATCACTCCTAATACCAGTAATTACTGATCGGTGTACTATGGTAACACTGCCTGGCACAAGTCACTATCACTTCTAATACCAGTAATTACTGATCGGTGTACTATCATAACACTGCCTGGCACAAGTATTTATCACTCCTAATACCAGTAATTACTGATCGGTGTACTATGATAACACTGCCTGGCACAAGTCATTATCACTCCTAATACCAGTAATTACTGATCGGTGTACTATGGTAACACTGCCTGGCACAAGTCATTATCACACCTAATACCAGTAATTACTGATCGGTGTACTATGATAACACTGACTGGCACAAGTAATTATCACTCCTAAGACCAGTAATTACTGATCGGTGTACTATGGTAACACTGCCTGGCACAAGTCATTATCACTCCTAATACCAGTAATTACTGATCGGTGTACTATGATAACACTGCCTGGCACAAGTCATTATAACACCTAATACCAGTAATTACTGATCAGTGTACTATCGTAACACTGCCTGGCACAAGTCATTATCACACCTAATACCAGTAATTACTGATCGGTGTACTATGGTAACACTGCCTGGCACAAGTCATTATCACACCTAATACCAGTAATTACTGATCGGTGTACTATGATAACACTGACTGGCACAAGTAATTATCACTCCTAAGACCAGTAATTACTGATCGGTGTACTATGATAACACTGCCTGGCACAAGTCATTATCACTCCTAATACCAGTAATTACTGATCGGTGTACTATGATAACACTGACTGGCACAAGTAATTATCACTCCTAAGACCAGTAATTACTGATCGGTGTACTATGGTAACACTGCCTGGCACAAGTCATTATCACTCCTAATACCAGTAATTACTGATCGGTGTACTATGATAACACTGCCTGGCACAAGTCATTATAACACCTAATACCAGTAATTACTGATCAGTGTACTATCGTAACACTGCCTGGCACAAGTCATTATCACTCCTAATACCAGTAATTACTGATCGGTGTACTATGGTAACACTGCCTGGCACAAGTCATTATCACACCTAATACCAGTAATTACTGATCGGTGTACTATGATAACACTGCCTGGCACAAGTCATTATCACTCCTAATACCAGTAATTACTGATCGGTGTACTATGGTAACACTGCCTGGCACAAGTCATTATCAGTCCTAATACCAGTAATTACTGATCGGTGTACTATGATAACACTGCCTGGCACAAGTCATTATAACACCTAATACCAGTAATTACTGATCAGTGTACTATCGTAACACTGCCTGGCACAAGTCATTATCACTCCTAATACCAGTAATTACTGATCGGTGTACTATGGTAACACTGCCTGGCACAAGTCATTATCACACCTAATACCAGTAATTACTGATCGGTGTACTATGATAACACTGACTGGCACAAGTAATTATCACTCCTAAGACCAGTAATTACTGATCGGTGTACTATGGTAACACTGCCTGGCACAAGTCATTATCACTCCTAATACCAGTAATTACTGATCGGTGTACTATGATAACACTGCCTGGCACAAGTCATTATCACTCCTAATACCAGTAATTACTGATCGGTGTACTATGATAACACTGCCTGGCACAAGTCATTATAACACCTAATACCAGTAATTACTGATCAGTGTACTATCGTAACACTGCCTGGCACAAATCACTATCACACCTAATACCAGTAATTACTGATCGGTGTACTATGATAACACTGCCTGGCACAAGTCATTATCACACCTAATACCAGTAATTACTGATCGGTGTACTATGGTAACACTGCCTGGCACAAATCACTATCACACCTAATACCAGTAATTACTGATCGGTGTACTATGGTAACACTGCCTGGCACAAGTCACTATCACTTCTAATACCAGTAATTACTGATCGGTGTACTATCATAACACTGCCTGGCACAAGTATTTATCACTCCTAATACCAGTAATTACTGATCGGTGTACTATGATAACACTGCCTGGCACAAGTCATTATCACTCCTAATACCAGTAATTACTGATCGGTGTACTATGGTAACACTGCCTGGCACAAGTCATTATCACACCTAATACCAGTAATTACTGATCGGTGTACTATGATAACACTGACTGGCACAAGTAATTATCACTCCTAAGACCAGTAATTACTGATCGGTGTACTATGGTAACACTGCCTGGCACAAGTCATTATCACTCCTAATACCAGTAATTACTGATCGGTGTACTATGGTAACACTGCCTGGAACAAGTCACTATCACTTCTAATACCAGTAATTACTGATCGGTGTACTATGGTAACACTGCCTGGCACAAGTCATTATCACACCTAATACCAGTAATTACTGATCGGTGTACTATGATAACACTGACTGGCACAAGTAATTATCACTCCTAAGACCAGTAATTACTGATCGGTGTACTATGGTAACACTGCCTGGCACAAGTCATTATCACTCCTAATACCAGTAATTACTGATCGGTGTACTATGGTAACACTGCCTGGCACAAGTCATTATCACTCCTAATACCAGTAATTACTGATCGGTGTACTATGATAACACTGCCTGGCACAAGTCATTATAACACCTAATACCAGTAATTACTGATCGGTGTACTATGGTAACACTGCCTGGCACAAGTCATTATCACTCCTAATACCAGTAATTACTGATCGGTGTACTATGATAACACTGCCTGGCACAAGTCATTATAACACCTAATACCAGTAATTACTGATCAGTGTACTATCGTAACACTGCCTGGCACAAGTCATTATCACACCTAATACCAGTAATTACTGATCGGTGTACTATGATAACATTGCCTGGCACAAGTCATTATCACACCTAATACCAGTAATTACTGATCGGTGTACTATGGTAACACTGCCTGGCACAAGTCATTATCACTCCTAATACCAGTAATTACTGATCGGTGTACTATGGTAACACTGCCTGGCACAAGTCATTATCACACCTAATACCAGTAATTACTGATCGGTGTACTATGGTAACACTGCCTGGCACAAGTCATTATCACACCTAATACCAGTAATTACTGATCGGTGTACTATGGTAACACTGCCTGGCACAAGTCATTATCACTCCTAATACCAGTAATTACTGATCGGTGTACTATGATAACACTGCCTGGCACAAATCACTATCAAACCTAATACCAGTAATTACTGATCGTTGTACTATGGTAACACTGCCTGGCACAAGTCATTATCACTCCTAATACCAGTAATTACTGATCGGTGTACTATGATAACACTGCCTGGCACAAATCACTATCAAACCTAATACCAGTAATTACTGATCGGTGTACTATGGTAACACTGCCTGGCACAAGTCATTATCACACCTAATACCAGTAATTACTGATCGGTGTACTATGGTAACACTGCCTGGAACAAGTCATTATCACTCCTAATACCAGTAATTACTGATCGGTGTACTATGATAACACTGCCTGGCACAAGTCATTATCACTCCTAATACCAGTAATTACTGATCGGTGTACTATGATAATACTGCCTGGCACAAATCACTATCAAACCTAATACCAGTAATTACTGTTCGGTGTACTATGATAACACTGCCTGGCACAAGTCATTATCACTCCTAATACCAGTAATTACTGATCGTTGTACTATGATAATACTGCCTGGCACAAATCACTATCAAACCTAATACCAGTAATTACTGTTCGGTGTACTATGATAACACTGCCTGGCACAAGTCATTATCACTCCTAATACCAGTAATTACTGATCGTTGTACTATGGTAACACTGCCTGGCACAAGTCATTATCACACCTAATACCAGTAATTACTGATCGGTGTACTATGGTAACACTGCCTGGCACAAATCACTATCACACCTAATACCAGTAATTACTGATCGGTGTACTATGGTAACACTGCCTGGCACAAGTCATTATCACACCTAATACCAGTAATTACTGATCGGTGTACTATGGTAACACTGCCTGGCACAAGTCACTATCACTTCTAATACCAGTAATTACTGATCGGTGTACTATCATAACACTGCCTGGCACAAGTAATTATCACTCCTAATACCAGTAATTACTGATCGGTGTACTATGGTAACACTGCCTGGCACAAGTCATTATCACTCCTAATACCAGTAATTACTGATCGGTGTACTATGATAACACTGCCTGGCACAAATCACTATCAAACCTAATACCAGTAATTACTGATCGTTGTACTATGATAATACTGCCTGGCACAAAGCACTATCAAACCTAATACCAGTAATTACTGTTCGGTGTACTATGATAACACTGCCTGGCACAAGTCATTATCACTCCTAATACCAGTAATTACTGATCGTTGTACTATGATAATACTGCCTGGCACAAATCACTATCAAACCTAATACCAGTAATTACTGTTCGGTGTACTATGATAACACTGCCTGGCACAAGTCATTATCACTCCTAATACCAGTAATTACTGATCGGTGTACTATGGTAACACTGCCTGGCACAAGTCATTATCACACCTAATACCAGTAATTACTGATCGGTGTACTATGGTAACACTGCCTGGCACAAATCACTATCACACCTAATACCAGTAATTACTGATCGGTGTACTATGATAACACTGCCTGGCACAAGTCATTATCACACCTAATACCAGTAATTACTGATCGGTGTACTATGGTAACACTGCCTGGCACAAATCACTATCACACCTAATACCAGTAATTACTGATCGGTGTACTATGGTAACACTGCCTGGCACAAGTCACTATCACTTCTAATACCAGTAATTACTGATCGGTGTACTATCATAACACTGCCTGGCACAAGTAATTATCACTCCTAATACCAGTAATTACTGATCGGTGTACTATGGTAACACTGCCTGGCACAAGTCATTATCACACCTAATACCAGTAATTACTGATCGGTGTACTATGGTAACACTGCCTGGCACAAGTCATTATCACACCTAATACCAGTAATTACTGATCGGTGTACTATGGTAACACTGCCTGGCACAAGTCATTATCACACCTAATACCAGTAATTACTGATCGGTGTACTATGATAACACTGACTGGCACAAGTAATTATCACTCCTAATACCAGTAATTACTGATCGGTGTACTATGGTAACACTGCCTGGCACAAGTCATTATCACTCCTAATACCAGTAATTACTGATCGGTGTACTATGGTAACACTGCCTGGCACAAGTCATTATCACTCCTAATACCAGTAATTACTGATCGGTGTACTATGGTAACACTGCCTGGCACAAGTCATTATCACACCTAATACCAGTAATTACTGATCGGTGTACTATGGTAACACTGCCTGGCATAAGTCATTATCACTCCTAATACCAGTAATTACTGATCGGTGTACTATGGTAACACTGCCTGGCACAAGTCACTATCACACCTAATACCAGTAATTACTGATCGGTGTACTATGCTAACACTGCCTGGCACAAGTCATTATCACACCTAATACCAGTAATTACTGATCGGTGTACTATGATAACACTGCCTGGCACAAGTCATTATTACACCTAATACCAGTAATTACTGATCGGTGTACTATGCTAACACTGCCTGGCACAAGTCACTATCACACCTAATACCAGTAATTACTGATCGGTGTACTATGGTAACACTGCCTGGCACAGTCATTATCACACCTAATACCAGTAATTACTGATCGGTGTACTATGGTAACACTGCCTGGCACAAGTCATTATCACACCTAATACCAGTAATTACTGATCGGTGTACTATGGTAACGCTGCCTGGCACAAGTCATTATCACACCTAATACCAGTAATTACTGATCGGTGTACTATGATAACACTGCCTGGCACAAGTGATTATCACACCTAATACCAGTAATTACTGATCGGTTTACTATGGTAACACTGCCTGGCACAAATCACTATCACACCTAATACCAGTAATTACTGATCGGTGTACTATGCTAACACTGCCTGGCACAAGTCACTATCACTCCTAATACCAGTAATTACTGATCGGTGTACTATGCTAACACTGCCTGGCACAAGTCACTATCACTCCTAATACCAGTAATTACTGATAGGTGTACTATGATAACACTGCCTGGCACAAGTCATTATAACACCTAATACCAGTAATTACTGATCGGTGTACTATGGTAACACTGCCTGGCACAAGTCATTATCACACCTAATACCAGTAATTACTGATCGGTGTACTATGATAACACTGCCTGGCACAAGTCATTATCACACCTAATACCAGTAATTACTGATCGGTGTACTATGATAACACTGCCTGGCACAAGTCATTATCACACCTAATACCAGTAATTACTGATCGGTGTACTATGGTAACACTGCTTGGTACAAGTCATTATCACACCTAACACCAGTAATTACTGATCGGTGTACTATGGTAACACTGCCTGGCACAAGTCATTATCACTCCTAATACCAGTAATTACTGATCGGTGTACTACGATAACACTGCCTGGCACAAGTCATTATCACACCTAATACCAGTAATTACTGATCGGTGTACTATGATATCACTGCCTGGCACAAGTCATTATCACTCCTAATACAAGTAATTACTGATCGGTGTACTATGATATCACTGCCTGGCACAAGTCACTATCACTCCTAATACCAGTAATTACTGATCGGTGTACTATGCTAACACTGCCTGGCACAAGTCACTATCACTCCTAATACCAGTAATTACTGATAGGTGTACTATGATAACACTGCCTGGCACAAGTCATTATAACACCTAATACCAGTAATTACTGATCGGTGTACTATGGTAACACTGCCTGGCACAAGTCATTATCACACCTAATACCAGTAATTACTGATCGGTGTACTATGATAACACTGCCTGGCACAAGTCATTATCACACCTAATACCAGTAATTACTGATCGGTGTACTATGATAACACTGCCTGGCACAAGTCATTATCACACCTAATACCAGTAATTACTGATCGGTGTACTATGGTAACACTGCTTGGTACAAGTCATTATCACACCTAACACCAGTAATTACTGATCGGTGTACTATGGTAACACTGCCTGGCACAAGTCATTATCACTCCTAATACCAGTAATTACTGATCGGTGTACTACGATAACACTGCCTGGCACAAGTCATTATCACACCTAATACCAGTAATTACTGATCGGTGTACTATGATATCACTGCCTGGCACAAGTCATTATCACTCCTAATACCAGTAATTACTGATCGGTGTACTATGATAACACTGCCTGGCACAAGTCATTATCACTCCTAATACAAGTAATTACTGATCGGTGTGCTATGATATCACTGCCTGGCACAAGTCATTATCACTCCTAATACCAGTAATTACTGATTGGTGTACTATGATAACACTGCCTGGCACAAGTCATTATCACTCCTAATACCAGTAATTACTGATCGGTGTACTATGATAACACTGCCTGGCACAAGTCATTATCACACCTAATACCAGTAATTACTGATCGGTGTACTATGATAACACTGCCTGGCACAAGTCATTATCACTCCTAATACCAGTAATTACTGATCGGTGTACTATGATATCACTGCCTGGCACAAGTCATTATCACTCCTAATACCAGTAATTACTGATTGGTGTACTATGATAACACTGCCTGGCACAAGTCATTATCACTCCTAATACCAGTAATTACTGATCGGTGTACTATGATAACACTGCCTGGCACAAGTCACTATCACTCCTAATACCAGTAATTACTGATCGGTGTACTATGGTAACACTGCCTGGCACAAGTCATTATCACAACTAATACCAGTAATTACTGATCGGTGTACTATGGTAACACTGCCTGGCACAAGTCATTATCACACCTAATACCAGTAATTACTGATCGGTGTACTATGGTAACACTGCCTGGCACAAGTCATTATCACACCTAATACCAGTAATTACTGATCGGTGTACTATGATAACACTGACTGGCACAAGTAATTATCACTCCTAATACCAGTAATTACTGATCGGTGTACTATGGTAACACTGCCTGGCACAAGTCATTATCACTCCTAATACCAGTAATTACTGATCGGTGTACTATGGTAACACTGCCTGGCACAAGTCATTATCACTCCTAATACCAGTAATTACTGATCGGTGTACTATGGTAACACTGCCTGGCACAAGTCATTATCACACCTAATACCAGTAATTACTGATCGGTGTACTATGATAACATTGCCTGGCACAAGTCATTATCACACCTAATACCAGTAATTACTGATCGGTGTACTATGGTAACACTGCCTGGCATAAGTCATTATCACTCCTAATACCAGTAATTACTGATCGGTGTACTATGGTAACACTGCCTGGCACAAGTCACTATCACACCTAATACCAGTAATTACTGATCGGTGTACTATGCTAACACTGCCTGGCACAAGTCATTATCACACCTAATACCAGTAATTACTGATCGGTGTACTATGATAACACTGCCTGGCACAAGTCATTATTACACCTAATACCAGTAATTACTGATCGGTGTACTATGCTAACACTGCCTGGCACAAGTCACTATCACACCTAATACCAGTAATTACTGATCGGTGTACTATGGTAACACTGCCTGGCACAGTCATTATCACACCTAATACCAGTAATTACTGATCGGTGTACTATGGTAACACTGCCTGGCACAAGTCATTATCACACCTAATACCAGTAATTACTGATCGGTGTACTATGGTAACGCTGCCTGGCACAAGTCATTATCACACCTAATACCAGTAATTACTGATCGGTGTACTATGATAACACTGCCTGGCACAAGTGATTATCACACCTAATACCAGTAATTACTGATCGGTTTACTATGGTAACACTGCCTGGCACAAATCACTATCACACCTAATACCAGTAATTACTGATCGGTGTACTATGCTAACACTGCCTGGCACAAGTCACTATCACTCCTAATACCAGTAATTACTGATCGGTGTACTATGCTAACACTGCCTGGCACAAGTCACTATCACTCCTAATACCAGTAATTACTGATAGGTGTACTATGATAACACTGCCTGGCACAAGTCATTATCACTCCTAATACCAGTAATTACTGATCGGTGTACTATGGTAACACTGCCTGGCACAAGTCATTATCACACCTAATACCAGTAATTACTGATCGGTGTACTATGATAACACTGCCTGGCACAAGTCATTATCACACCTAATACCAGTAATTACTGATCGGTGTACTATGATAACACTGCCTGGCACAAGTCATTATCACACCTAATACCAGTAATTACTGATCGGTGTACTATGGTAACACTGCCTGGTACAAGTCATTATCACACCTAACACCAGTAATTACTGATCGGTGTACTATGATATCACTGCCTGGCACAAGTCATTATCACACCTAATACCAGTAATTACTGATCGGTGTACTATGGTAACACTGCCTGGCACAAGTCATTATCACTCCTAATACCAGTAATTACTGATCGGTGTACTATGATAACACTGCCTGGCACAAGTCATTATCACACCTAATACCAGTAATTACTGATCGGTGTACTATGATATCACTGCCTGGCACAAGTCATTATCACTCCTAATACCAGTAATTACTGATCGGTGTACTATGATAACACTGCCTGGCACAAGTCATTATCACTCCTAATACCAGTAATTACTGATCGGTGTACTATGATATCACTGCCTGGCACAAGTCATTATCACTCCTAATACCAGTAATTACTGATTGGTGTACTATGATAACACTGCCTGGCACAAGTCATTATCACTCCTAATACCAGTAATTACTGATCGGTGTACTATGATAACACTGCCTGGCACAAGTCATTATCACTCCTAATACCAGTAATTACTGATCGGTGTACTATGATATCACTGCCTGGCACAAGTCACTATCACACCTAATACCAGTAATTACTGATCGGTTTACTATGGTAACACTGCCTGGCACAAATCACTATCACACCTAATACCAGTAATTACTGATCGGTGTACTATGATAACACTGCCTGGCACAAGTCACTATCACACCTAATACCAGTAATTACTGATCGGTTTACTATGGTAACACTGCCTGGCACAAATCACTATCACACCTAATACCAGTAATTACTGATCGGTGTACTATGGTAACACTGCCTGGCACAAGTCATTATCACTCCTAATACCAGTAATTACTGATCGGTGTACTATGATAACACTGCCTGGCACAAGTCATTATCACACCTAATACCAGTAATTACTGATCGGTGTACTATGATATCACTGCCTGGCACAAGTCATTATCACTCCTAATACCAGTAATTACTGATTGGTGTACTATGATAACACTGCCTGGCACAAGTCACTATCACACCTAATACCAGTAATTACTGATCGGTTTACTATGGTAACACTGCCTGGCACAAATCACTATCACACCTAATACCAGTAATTACTGATCGGTGTACTATGATATCACTGCCTGGCACAAGTCATTATCACTCCTAATACCAGTAATTACTGATCGGTGTACTATGATAACACTGCCTGGCACAAGTCATTATCACTCCTAATACCAGTAATTACTGATCGGTGTACTATGATATCACTGCCTGGCACAAGTCATTATCACTCCTAATACCAGTAATTACTGATTGGTGTACTATGATAACACTGCCTGGCACAAGTCATTATCACTCCTAATACCAGTAATTACTGATCGGTGTACTATGATAACACTGCCTGGCACAAGTCATTATCACTCCTAATACCAGTAATTACTGATCGGTGTACTATGATATCACTGCCTGGCACAAGTCACTATCACACCTAATACCAGTAATTACTGATCGGTTTACTATGGTAACACTGCCTGGCACAAATCACTATCACACCTAATACCAGTAATTACTGATTGGTGTACTATGATAACACTGCCTGGCACAAGTCACTATCACACCTAATACCAGTAATTACTGATCGGTTTACTATGGTAACACTGCCTGGCACAAATCACTATCACACCTAATACCAGTAATTACTGATCGGTGTACTATGCTAACACTGCCTGGCACAAGTCACTATCACTCCTAATACCAGTAATTACTGATCGGTGTACTATGCTAACACTGCCTGGCACAAGTCACTATCACTCCTAATACCAGTAATTACTGATAGGTGTACTATGATAACACTGCCTGGCACAAGTCATTATCACTCCTAATACCAGTAATTACTGATCGGTGTACTATGGTAACACTGCCTGGCACAAGTCATTATCACACCTAATACCAGTAATTACTGATCGGTGTACTATGATAACACTGCCTGGCACAAGTCATTATCACACCTAATACCAGTAATTACTGATCGGTGTACTATGATAACACTGCCTGGCACAAGTCATTATCACACCTAATACCAGTAATTACTGATCGGTGTACTATGGTAACACTGCCTGGTACAAGTCATTATCACACCTAACACCAGTAATTACTGATCGGTGTACTATGATATCACTGCCTGGCACAAGTCATTATCACACCTAATACCAGTAATTACTGATCGGTGTACTATGGTAACACTGCCTGGCACAAGTCATTATCACTCCTAATACCAGTAATTACTGATCGGTGTACTATGATAACACTGCCTGGCACAAGTCATTATCACACCTAATACCAGTAATTACTGATCGGTGTACTATGATATCACTGCCTGGCACAAGTCATTATCACTCCTAATACCAGTAATTACTGATCGGTGTACTATGATAACACTGCCTGGCACAAGTCATTATCACTCCTAATACCAGTAATTACTGATCGGTGTACTATGATATCACTGCCTGGCACAAGTCATTATCACTCCTAATACCAGTAATTACTGATTGGTGTACTATGATAACACTGCCTGGCACAAGTCATTATCACTCCTAATACCAGTAATTACTGATCGGTGTACTATGATAACACTGCCTGGCACAAGTCATTATCACTCCTAATACCAGTAATTACTGATCGGTGTACTATGATATCACTGCCTGGCACAAGTCATTATCACTCCTAATACCAGTAATTACTGATTGGTGTACTATGATAACACTGCCTGGCACAAGTCATTATCACTCCTAATACCAGTAATTACTGATCGGTGTACTATGATAACACTGCCTGGCACAAGTCACTATCACTCCTAATACCAGTAATTACTGATCGGTGTACTATGGTAACACTGCCTGGCACAAGTCATTATCACAACTAATACCAGTAATTACTGATCGGTGTACTATGGTAACACTGCCTGGCACAAGTCATTATCACACCTAATACCAGTAATTACTGATCGGTGTACTATGGTAACACTGCCTGGCACAAGTCATTATCACACCTAATACCAGTAATTACTGATCGGTGTACTATGATAACACTGACTGGCACAAGTAATTATCACTCCTAATACCAGTAATTACTGATCGGTGTACTATGGTAACACTGCCTGGCACAAGTCATTATCACTCCTAATACCAGTAATTACTGATCGGTGTACTATGGTAACACTGCCTGGCACAAGTCATTATCACTCCTAATACCAGTAATTACTGATCGGTGTACTATGGTAACACTGCCTGGCACAAGTCATTATCACTCCTAATACCAGTAATTACTGATCGGTGTACTATGGTAACACTGCCTGGCACAAGTCATTATCACACCTAATACCAGTAATTACTGATCGGTGTACTATGATAACATTGCCTGGCACAAGTCATTATCACACCTAATACCAGTAATTACTGATCGGTGTACTATGGTAACACTGCCTGGCATAAGTCATTATCACTCCTAATACCAGTAATTACTGATCGGTGTACTATGGTAACACTGCCTGGCACAAGTCACTATCACACCTAATACCAGTAATTACTGATCGGTGTACTATGCTAACACTGCCTGGCACAAGTCATTATCACACCTAATACCAGTAATTACTGATCGGTGTACTATGATAACACTGCCTGGCACAAGTCATTATTACACCTAATACCAGTAATTACTGATCGGTGTACTATGGTAACACTGCCTGGCACAGTCATTATCACACCTAATACCAGTAATTACTGATCGGTGTACTATGGTAACACTGCCTGGCACAAGTCATTATCACACCTAATACCAGTAATTACTGATCGGTGTACTATGGTAACGCTGCCTGGCACAAGTCATTATCACACCTAATACCAGTAATTACTGATCGGTGTACTATGATAACACTGCCTGGCACAAGTGATTATCACACCTAATAACAGTAATTACTGATCGGTGTACTATGGTAACACTGCCTGGCACAAGTCACTATCACTCCTAATACCAGTAATTACTGATCGGTGTACTATGCTAACACTGCCTGGCACAAGTCACTATCACTCCTAATACCAGTAATTACTGATAGGTGTACTATGATAACACTGCCTGGCACAAGTCATTATAACACCTAATACCAGTAATTACTGATCGGTGTACTATGGTAACACTGCCTGGCACAAGTCATTATCACACCTAATACCAGTAATTACTGATCGGTGTACTATGATAACACTGCCTGGCACAAGTCATTATCACACCTAATACCAGTAATTACTGATCGGTGTACTATGATAACACTGCCTGGCACAAGTCATTATCACTCCTAATACCAGTAATTACTGATTGGTGTACTATGATAACACTGCCTGGCACAAGTCATTATCACTCCTAATACCAGTAATTACTGATCGGTGTACTATGATAACACTGCCTGGCACAAGTCATTATCACACCTAATACCAGTAATTACTGATCGGTGTACTATGATAACACTGCCTGGCACAAGTCATTATCATTCCTAATACCAGTAATTACTGATCGGTGTACTATGATATCACTGCCTGGCACAAGTCATTATCACTCCTAATACCAGTAATTACTGATTGGTGTACTATGATAACACTGCCTGGCACAAGTCATTATCACTCCTAATACCAGTAATTACTGATCGGTGTACTATGATAACACTGCCTGGCACAAGTCACTATCACTCCTAATACCAGTAATTACTGATCGGTGTACTATGGTAACACTGCCTGGCACAAGTCATTATCACAACTAATACCAGTAATTACTGATCGGTGTACTATGGTAACACTGCCTGGCACAAGTCATTATCACTCCTAATACCAGTAATTACTGATTGGTGTACTATGATAACACTGCCTGGCACAAGTCATTATCACTCCTAATACCAGTAATTACTGATCGGTGTACTATGATAACACTGCCTGGCACAAGTCACTATCAGACCTAATACCAGAAATTACTGATCAGGATACTATGATAACACTGCCTGGCACAAGTCACTATCACAACTAATACCAGTAATTACTGATCGGTGTACTATGGTAACACTGCCTGGCACAAGTCATTATCACTCCTAATGCCAGTAATTACTGATCGGTGTACTATGATAACACTGCCTGGCACAAGTCATTATCACTCCTAATTACAGTAATTACTGATCGGTGTACTATGATAACACTTCCTGGCACAAATCATTATCACTCCTAATACCAGTAATTACTGATCGGTGTACTATGATAACACTTCCTGGCACAAATCATTATCACTCCTAATACCAGTAATTACTGATCGGTGTACTATGATAACACTTCCTGGCACAAATCATTATCACTACTAATACCAGTAATTACTGATCGGTGTACTATGGTAACACTGCCTGGCACAAGTCACTATCACTCCTAATACCAGTAATTACTGATCGGTGTACTATGGTAACACTGCCTGGCACAAGTCACTATCACTCCTAATACCAGTAATTACTGATCGGTGTACTATGATAACACTGCCTGGCACAAGTCATTCTCACACCTAATACCAGTAATTACTGATCAGGATACTAGGATAACACTGCCTGGCACAAGTCATTCTCACACCTAATACCAGTAATTACTGATCGGTGTACTATGGTAACACTGCCTGGCACAAGTCACTATCACTCCTAATACCAGTAATTACTGATCGGTGTACTATGATAACACTGCCTGGCACAAGTCATTATCACTCCTAATACCAGTAATTACTGATCGGTGTACTATGATAACACTGCCTGGCACAAGTCATTCTCACACCTAATACCAGTAATTACTGATCGGTGTACTATGATAACGCTGCCTGGCACAAGTCATTCTCACAACTAATACCAGTAATTACTGATCGGTGTACTATGATAACACTGCCTGGCACAAGTCATTATCACTCCTAATACCAGTAATTACTGATCGGTGTACTATGATAACAATGCCTGGCACAAGTTATTATGACACCTAATACCAGTAATTACTGATCGGTGTACTATGGTAACACTGCCTGGCACAAGTCATTATCACTCCTAATACCAGTAATTACTGATCGGTGTACTATGATAACAATGCCTGGCACAAGTCATTATGACACCTAATACCAGTAATTACTGATCGGTGTACTATGATAACACTGCCTGGCACAAGTCATTATCACACCTAATACCAGTAATTACTGATCGGTGTACTATTATAACACTGCCTGGCACAAGTCATTATCACTCCTAATACCAGTAATTACTGATCGGTGTACTATGGTAACACTGCCTAGCACAAGTCATTATCACACCTAATACCAGTAATTACTGATCGGTGTACTATGATAACAATGCCTGGCACAAGTCATTATGACACCTAATACCAGTAATTACTGATCGGTGTACTATGATAACACTGCCTGGCACAAGTCATTATCACACCTAATACCAGTAATTACTGATAGGTGTACTATGGTAACACTGCCTGGCACAAGTCATTATCACTCCTAATATCAGTAATTACTGATCGGTGTACTATGATAACACTGCCTGGCACGAGTAATTATCACTCCTAATACCAGTAATTACTGATCGGTGTACTATGGTAACACTGCCTGGCACAAGTCATTATCACACCTAATACCAGTAATTACTGATCGGTGTACTATGATAACAATGCCTGGCACAAGTCATTATCACTCCTAATACCAGTAATTACTGATCGGTGTACTATGGTAACACTGCCTAGCACAAGTCATTATCACACCTAATACCAGTAATTACTGATCGGTGTACTATGATAACAATGCCTGGCACAAGTCATTATGACACCTAATACCAGTAATTACTGATCGGTGTACTATGGTAACACTGCCTGGCACAAGTCATTATCACTCCTAATATCAGTAATTACTGATCGGTGTACTATGATAACACTGCCTGGCACAAGTCATTATCACACCTAATACCAGTAATTACTGATAGGTGTACTATGGTAACACTGCCTGGCACAAGTCATTATCACTCCTAATATCAGTAATTACTGATCGGTGTACTATGATAACACTGCCTGGCACGAGTAATTATCACTCCTAATACCAGTAATTACTGATCGGTGTACTATGATAACAATGCCTGGCACAAGTCATTATCACTCCTAATACCAGTAATTACTGATCGGTGTACTATGATAACAATGCCTGGCACAAGTTATTATGACACCTAATACCAGTAATTACTGATCGGTGTACTATGGTAACACTGCCTGGCACAAGTCATTATCACTCCTAATACCAGTAATTACTGATCGGTGTACTATGATAACAATGCCTGGCACAAGTTATTATGACACCTAATACCAGTAATTACTGATCGGTGTACTATGGTAACACTGCCTGGCACAAGTCATTATCACTCCTAATACCAGTAATTACTGATCGGTGTACTATTATAACACTGCCTGGCACAAGTCATTATCACTCCTAATACCAGTAATTACTGATCGGTGTACTATGGTAACACTGCCTGGCACAAGTCATTATCACTCCTAATACCAGTAATTACTGATCGGTGTACTATGATAACAATGCCTGGCACAAGTCATTATGACACCTAATACCAGTAATTACTGATCGGTGTACTATGATAACACTGCCTGGCACAAGTCATTATCACACCTAATACCAGTAATTACTGATCGGTGTACTATTATAACACTGCCTGGCACAAGTCATTATCACTCCTAATACCAGTAATTACTGATCGGTGTACTATGGTAACACTGCCTAGCACAAGTCATTATCACACCTAATACCAGTAATTACTGATCGGTGTACTATGATAACAATGCCTGGCACAAGTCATTATGACACCTAATACCAGTAATTACTGATCGGTGTACTATGATAACACTGCCTGGCACAAGTCATTATCACACCTAATACCAGTAATTACTGATAGGTGTACTATGGTAACACTGCCTGGCACAAGTCATTATCACTCCTAATATCAGTAATTACTGATCGGTGTACTATGATAACACTGCCTGGCACGAGTAATTATCACTCCTAATACCAGTAATTACTGATCGGTGTACTATGGTAACACTGCCTGGCACAAGTCATTATCACACCTAATACCAGTAATTACTGATCGGTGTACTATGATAACAATGCCTGGCACAAGTCATTATGACACCTAATACCAGTAATTACTGATCGGTGTACTATGATAACAATGCCTGGCACAAGTCATTATCACTCCTAATACCAGTAATTACTGATCGGTGTACTATGGTAACACTGCCTAGCACAAGTCATTATCACACCTAATACCAGTAATTACTGATCGGTGTACTATGATAACAATGCCTGGCACAAGTCATTATGACACCTAATACCAGTAATTACTGATCGGTGTACTATGGTAACACTGCCTGGCACAAGTCATTATCACTCCTAATATCAGTAATTACTGATCGGTGTACTATGATAACACTGCCTGGCACAAGTCATTATCACACCTAATACCAGTAATTACTGATAGGTGTACTATGGTAACACTGCCTGGCACAAGTCATTATCACTCCTAATATCAGTAATTACTGATCGGTGTACTATGATAACACTGCCTGGCACGAGTAATTATCACTCCTAATACCAGTAATTACTGATCGGTGTACTATGGTAACACTGCCTGGCACAAGTCATTATCACTCCTAATACCAGTAATTACTGATCGGTGTACTATGATAACAATGCCTGGCACAAGTCATTATGACACCTAATACCAGTAATTACTGATCGGTGTACTATGGTAACACTGCCTGGCACAAGTCATTATCACACCTAATACCAGTAATTACTGATCGGTGTACTATTATAACACTGCCTGGCACAAGTCATTATCACTCCTAATACCAGTAATTACTGATCGGTGTACTATGGTAACACTGCCTAGCACAAGTCATTATCACACCTAATACCAGTAATTACTGATCGGTGTACTATGATAACAATGCCTGGCACAAGTCATTATGACACCTAATACCAGTAATTACTGATCGGTGTACTATGATAACACTGCCTGGCACAAGTCATTATCACACCTAATACCAGTAATTACTGATAGGTGTACTATGGTAACACTGCCTGGCACAAGTCATTATCACTCCTAATATCAGTAATTACTGATCGGTGTACTATGATAACACTGCCTGGCACAAGTCATTATCACACCTAATACCAGTAATTACTGATCGGTGTACTATGGTAACACTGCCTGGCACAAGTCATTATCACTCCTAATACCAGTAATTACTGATAGGTGTACTATGATAACACTGCCTGGCACAAGTCATTATCACACCTAATACCAGTAATTACTGATAGGTGTACTATGGTAACACTGCCTGGCACAAGTCATTATCACTCCTAATATCAGTAATTACTGATCGGTGTACTATGATAACACTGCCTGGCACAAGTCATTATCACTCCTAATATCAGTAATTACTGATCGGTGTACTATGATAACACTGCCTGGCACAAGTCATTATCACTCCTAATACCAGTAATTACTGATCGGTGTACTATGGTAACACTGCCTGGCACAAGTCATTATCACTCCTAATACCAGTAATTACTGATCGGTGTACTATGGTAACACTGCCTGGCACAAGTCACTATCACTCCTAATACCAGTAATTACTGATCGGTGTACTATGATAACACTGCCTGGCACAAGTCATTATCACTCCTAATACCAGTAATTACTGATCGGTGTACTATGATAACACTGCCTGGCACAAGTCATTATCACTCCTAATACCAGTAATTACTGATCGGTGTACTATGATAACACTGCCTGGCACAAGTCACTATCACTCCTAATACCAGTAATTACTGATCGGTGTACTATGATAATACTGCCTGGCACAAGTCACTATCACACCTAATACCAGTAATTACTGATCGGTGTACTATGGTAACACTGCCTGCCACAAGTCATTATCACTCCTAATACCAGTAATTACTGATCGGTGTACTATGATAATACTGCCTGGCACAAGTCATTATCACACTTAATACCAGTAATTACTGATCGGTGTACTATGGTAACACTGCCTGGCACAAGTCACTATCACACCTAATACCAGTAATTACTGATCGGTGTACTATGGTAACACTGCCTGGCACAAGTCATTATCACACCTAATACCAGTAATTACTGATCGGTGTACTATGATAACACTGCCTGGCACAAGTCATTATCACTCCTAATGCCAGTAATTACTGATCGGTGTACTATGATAACACTTCCTGGCACAAGTCATTATCACTCCTAATACCAGTAATTACTGATCGGTGTACTATGATAACACTGCCTGGCACAAGTCACTATCACTCCTAATACCAGTAATTACTGATCGGTGTACTATGATAACACTGCCTGGCACAAGTCACTATCACTCCTAATACCAGTAATTACTGATCGGTGTACTATGGTAACACTTCCTGGCACAAGTCATTATCACACCTAATACCAGTAATTACTGATCGGTGTACTATGGTAACACTGCCTGGCACAAGTCACTATCACACCTAATACCAGTAATTACTGATCGGTGTACTATGATAACACTGCCTGGCACAGGTCATTCTCACAACTAATACCAGTAATTACTGATCGGTGTACTATGATAACACTGCCTGGCACAAGTCATTCTCACAACTAATACCAGTAATTACTGATCGGTGTACTATGATAACACTGCCTGGCACAAGTCATTATCACACCTAATACCAGTAATTACTGATCGGTGTACTATGGTAACACTGCCTGGCACAAGTCACTATCACACCTAATACCAGTAATTACTGATCGGTGTACTATGATAACACTGCCTGGCACAAGTCATTATCACACCTAATACCAGTAATTACTGATCGGTGTACTATGGTAACACTGCCTGGCACAAGTCATTCTCACAACTAATACCAGTAATTACTGATCGGTGTACTATGATCACACTGCCTGGCACAAGTCATTATCACACCTAATACCAGTAATTACTGATCGGTGTACTATGATAACACTGCCTGGCACTAGTCATTATCACTCCTAATACCAGTAATTACTGATCGGTGTACTATGATAACACTGCCTGGCACAAGTCATTATCACAACTTTTACCAGTAATTACTGATCGGTGTACTATGGTAACACTGCCTGGCACAAGTCATTATACACCTATTACCAGTAATTACTGATCGGTGTACTATGATAACACTGCCTGGCACAAGTCATTATCACTCCTAATACCAGTAATTACTGATCGGTGTACTATGATAACACTGCCTGGCACAAGTCATTATCACTCCTAATACCAGTAATTACTGATCCGTGTACTATGGTAACACTGCCTGGCACAAGTCATTATCACAACTTTTACCAGTAATTACTGATCGGTGTACTATGATAACACTGCCTGGCACAAGTCATTATCACTCCTAATACTAGTAATTACTGATCGGTGTACTATGGTAACACTGCCTGGCACAAGTCATTATCACAACTAATACCAGTAATTACTGATCGGTGTACTATGGTAACACTGCCTGGCACAAGTTATTATCACTCCTAATACCAGTAATTACTGATCGGTGTACTATGATAACACTGCCTGGCACAAGTTAAGAGGAACAGAGTTAAGAGGAACAGAGGCCGCTATCTGCAGACCAGACATAACCTCAAGAGAAATGTGCTGTCTTCCTGGAGCAAAAATTAAAGATGTGTCTGACAGGATATCAAGACTCTTCAGACCTACCGATCACTACCCATTCCTGCTAATACATGTGGGGACAAATGACACCGCAAGAAAGGACCTGGAAACCATCTGCAGTGACTTTGAAGACTTAGGCAAGAAAGTGAAAGAATTGGGAGCGCAGGTGGTCTTCTCATCCATCCTCCCAGTGGATGGCCATGGAACAATGAGGTGGAATAAGATTCTACAGGTGAACAACTGGCTACGTCGATGGTGCCGTCAACAAGGATTTGGATTTCTGGATCACGGAATGAATTACCTATACGATGGACTACTTGCTAGAGATGGGGTGCACCTTACGAAGACTGGAAAACATGTATTTGGAAGTCGCCTTGCTACACTCATCAGAAGAGCTTTAAACTAGAACAATGTGGGAAGGGAAGCAAAAGGCCAGAAAAAGCCATACAGCTGACAAATACTATTGAGATCTCTGCTACTGGAAGTGGAAAGGAAGAACAAAGACAAAACAATCTAAATAAAAATATGGGAGGAAGAGAAACCAATCACAAACTAAAATGTTTTTATACAAATGCACAAAGCATGGGCAACAAACAAGGAGAATTGGAACTACTAATGCAGGAAAAGAAATATGATGTCATTGGAATCACTGAAACTTGGTGGGACGATACACATGATTGGAATAAAAGGCTAAAAGGATACAACTTATTTGCAAGAAACAGAATTGATAAACGAGGAGGAGGTGTCGCATTGTATGTTAGAAAAGCGTATATCTGCACAGAGATTGAAGCTTCAGAGACTGGGAGTTCTGTGGAAACTGTATGGGTAAGAATACAAGGAGAGAACAACGGAAAGGACACCATTGTAGGCATTTACTACAGGCCACCTGGGCAAGCTGAAGATATGGATGAACTCTTTATGTATCAAATGACCAAGTTCTCCAAAAAATATGACGTAGTGGTCATGGGAGATTTCAACTATCCAGACATTTGTTGGGAATCTCTCTCAAGTAAAACTAACAGGTCAAGCAAATTCTTATCCTCTCTTGCTGACAACTTTATCTTCCAAAAGGTAGGGGAGAAAACAAGGGGATCTGCTACTTTGGATCTAATCCTTATAAACAGGGAGGAAATGGTTGAGGTGGTAAAGGTGGCTGGGACCCTAGGAGGCAGCGATCATGCTATTATAGAATTTTGGATAACTAGAGGAGGAAGACATGTGAAGACTCAAACTTCAAGGTTAGATTTTAGAAAGGCAGATTTTAGGAGACTCAGAAAGAGAATAGGAGGGATCCAATGGCTGGATGTCCTAAAGGACAAAAATGTCCAGGAAGGATGGGAAATTTTTAAAAATGAGATTCTCAAAGCACAATCGTTAACAATCCCGAAAAGTAGGAAGAATGGGAAGCATTTAAGGAAACCAGGATGGATGAACACAGAACTTAAACACATGCTAAAAAGAAAGAAAGAAATGTTTATTAAATGGAAAGAGGGAGGCATATCTAAAGAAGATTATAATGCAGTCTGCAGATCCTGCAGGGCACGTATCAGGTTAGCTAAAGCTGACAATGAATTAAGGCTTGCAAGAGATGTCAAAAGCAATAAAAAAGGATTTTGGGGGTATGTCAAAAGTAAAAGAAAAGTCAAAGATGCTATAGGATTTTTACAGGATGAAAATGGAGAAATGGTAAGAGAGGATGTTGAGAAGGCCGAACTTTTTAATTCCTATTTTGCATCTGTTTTCTCTCAGAAAGAAAATGTAACATCAACTGATTTTCACTGTCCTTTTAAAGGAATAGAAGAATCCATGTTATCTGTAAACAGAAAGATTGTGAGGGAATATTTAGCTAACATAAATGAGTTCAAGTCTCCAGGTCCAGATGAATTACACCCCAGAGTACTGAAGGAGATCATAGAAGAAATTTTAGAACCACTCTCCATAATCTTTGAAAATTCTTGGAGAACAGGAGAAGTCCCAGAAGACTGGAGAAGAGCAAATGTTGTTGCTATCTTCAAAAAGGGGAAGAAGGTGGACCCAGGGAACTATAGGCCGGTGAGTCTGACTTCTATACCAGGAAAGATCTTTGAACAAATTATTAAACATCATGTATGTAAGTACCTGGATAAGAATGAAGTGATTAACCAGAGTCAGCATGGGTTTGTAAATAACAAGTCATGTCAGACTAACTTAATTTCCTTCTATGACAGAATCACTGACTGGGTGGATCAGGGAAATGCTGTAGATATAGTATATCTTGACTTCAGCAAAGCATTTGACAAAGTATCTCACACCATCCTTATTGAAAAAATGACCAAGTATGCAATGGACCAGGCAACTGTTAGGTGGATTCATAACTGGCTTAGTGATCGGACTCAAAGGGTGGTTGTAAATGGCTTCACATCCAGCTGGATGAATGTCTCAAGTGGGATACCACAGGGCTCTGTCCTGGGACCTGTATTGTTCAACATCTTCATCAATGATTTAGATGAAGGAATTGAAGGTAAACTGATTAAATTTGCTGATGACTAGAGATGAGCGTTGTTCTACTCGAACTGTTCGCCAATCTCAAATTCGAGCTGTTTTGGGCGGTGTTCGAGCCGGTCGGCGAACACGAACAATTTGAGAAAAATTCGGCTGTTCGAGGTTATGTTCGATAACTGTTCGTGCACCAAAATCATAACTGGATTTTTTCTCAGTAATGATGAAAATTAATGTTAATATGCAGTTTGAGTGTACAGCGGGGCGGGGGGAGGGGCAGGGGATGGATCTCTGCAGGAACAATGAAGATCTCCATTTTTTTTTCTCTTTCCCGCATTTGCAGTGGGGAGGTGCAATCTGTCAGCCTATCAGCAGCGCACACACGGAGCGAAGTGCTTTTTTTCACACAAGCAAGGGCATGTGTGATTGGCAGTGTATGTCACATGTCCTTGCCCTATAAGACCAAGCCATTTTCCCCGTCGCCACCATTTTCTCACTGCTGCAGCTGCGTGTTAGACGGCACCGCTGTTGCTGTGTGCGCTATACCTTGTTAATTTCAAGCCAATTTTCGCACAAATATACAGATAGCTTGGGAGTAGGGAATAGTTGTGATTGCAGTCCTTTTAAGGACTAGGTTACAGCATTTCCTACCACTTTTATCAGGCAGGTCTGTGCTCTTAAATAGATAGATTGTGGGAGTAAAGACTAATTGTAATTGGAGTCCTTTTCAGGACTAGGTTACATCAGTTCCTATCAGTTTTTGCCAGGCAGGTCTGTGCCAGTGCTGTGCAAGTTTTTTTCACAGCATTTGGCTGAATCTAGCAAAGCTAATCCTTTTTGGCCTATTGCAGAGTGTCTTAGTCAGTGGAGTAGCCTATCTGTGTTGCAAGATATACCACCTGTGTATAGAATACCAATTTTTTTACTGCACCTAGTGAAGTAAAATCTTTTGGGCATAGCATCATTCTATTAGTCCATCTATACTGACCTCCATCAGGTTGAAAACTGAATATAATTTTTTTCTGCATCTAGCTCTGAAAAAATATTTGGGCTTCTAGCAGTGTGTGGGACTTGGTCTATTAGTCCATCTATATTGACCTCCATCAGGTTGCAAATTAAAAATAATTTTTTTCTTCATTTAGCTCTGAAAAAATATTTGGGCTTCTAACAGTGTGTGGGACTTGTTCTATTAGTCCTTCTATACTGACCTCCAGCAGGTTGCAAATTGAATATAATTTTTTTCTGCATCTAGCTCTGAAAAAATATTTGGGCTTCTAGCGGTGTGTGGGACTTGGTCTATTAGTCCATCTATACTGACCTCCATCAGGTTGCAAATTAAAAATAATTTTTTTCTGCATCTAGCTCTGAAAAAATATTTGGGCTTCTAGCAGTGTGTGGGACTTGGTCTATTAGTCCATCTATACTGACCTCCATCAGGTTGCAAATTAAAAATAATTTTTTTCTTCATTTAGCTCTGAAAAAATATTTGGGCTTCTAGCAGTGTGTGGGACTTGTTCTATTAGTCCTTCTATACTGACGTCCAGCAGGTTGCAAATTGAATATAATTTTTTTCTGCATCTAGCTCTGAAAAAATATTTGGGCTTCTAGCGGTGTGTGGGACTTGGTCTATTAGTCCATCTATACTGACCTCCATCAGGTTGCAAATTAAAAATAATTTTTTTCTGCATCTAGCTCTGAAAAAATATTTGGGCTTCTAGCAGTGTGTGGGACTTGGTCTATTAGTCCATCTATACTGACCTCCATCAGGTTGCAAATTAAAAATAATTTTTTTCTGCATCTAGCTCTGAAAAAATATTTGGGCTTCTAGCAGTGTGTGGGACTTGGTCTATTAGTCCATCTATACTGACCTCCATCAGGTTGCAAACTAAAAATAATTTTTTTCTTCATTTAGCTCTGAAAAAATATTTGGGCTTCTAGCAGTGTGTGGGACTTGTTCTATTAGTCCTTCTATACTGACCTCCATCAGGTTGCAAATTAAAAATAATTTTTTTCTGCATCTAGCTCTGAAAAAATATTTGGGCTTCTAGCGGTGTGTGGGACTTGGTCTATTAGTCCATCTATACTGACCTCCATCAGGTTGCAAATTAAAAATAATTTTTTTCTGCATCTAACCCAGCCAATAGTTTTGGCCTAATACCACAGTTTGGCCACTCAGCTCTGCTCGGTTACCATCCATTGTTTTTTTGTGCAAACAACTCCAGAGTTGTGAATTAGTTAACCACCAAAATGAGTGGAAAAAGGCCTGCTGCTGGTGGAAAGGGGAATAGGCGTGTTGGGAAGGGGAAAAAAGGTTGTATCCGTGGGGTAGGTGCAGAAGAAAGACCATCTTCCAGCCAAACTAAAATGTCTACTTCTTTTAGCGGACAATGTGATAAGATCCCTTTCTTACGGCCACGCCAATCGCTACAAATTCCAGATGAGGCACAAAAACAGCAGGTGCTTCAACGGATATCAAGTGCTCCTTTAAGTGGGCTCTCCTCCACATCAACTTCAACATCACAAATACTCCAGTCCTCAAAGGTGTCACCCAAATCGCACTTGCTTCCTCACAGCTCCCAAATCTCCAGCTGCCCGTCTGAGTATGAGGTAGAACAGATGGTTGAGTCTGCAGAGCTGTTTACTCATACTATAGCCTGGGAATCAGAGGTCGACTCCAGCGCTTCTGTGAATCCAGACGAGGAAATGATCTGCACTGATGCCCAGAATCTTTATGAGTCGGATCCAGGACCAGACGCAGAAGGTTCTGACCATAATGTAGACCCTCATTCCCAAACTGTAACTCCTGTTGGTGGAGACAATGAGGAAGACGATGATAAGACTCAAATACCTGATTGGAGCGACAACTTTAGTTTTTTGTCAGGGCAGGAACAGGTTGGCTCTGAGGACGACGGGTGTGATAACGCACAGGGTCATGATGATGAGGTTGGAGATCCCACTTACTGTCAACCCACAGTCAGCCAAGAGATGAGGTCAGCAGAGGAGGTGGAGGAAGATGCTAGTGACGACGAGGTCAGGTTGCGCCTTCCTGGACAGAGACGTAGTACTGGAAGCACGTCAACAACTGCATCCTCAAACACAACTCTGCCTCTCACCACAAGTCGTGGTGGCTCTTCAGGTCGCATGGGTGCTAAGCCTTGCATAGCCTGGGCATTTTTTCAGATCGATAAAGATGACCCAACTCGTGTTATCTGTAACATTTGTCAGCAAAAGCTAAGTAGAGGCCAAAAAATACATAGTTTGAGTACTTCATGCATGAACCGGCACATGGACATGAAGCATAAGTTGCAGTGGGAAGCTCAGTGTGCTACAATGCGGCCTAGCCGGCCGGGCCAACCACCGTCTGCCATATCTTGTGCATCCGCGGCCTCTTCATCCTCTGTGACTGGGGGGACAGCAGTCACACCTGTTTTGGGGCGCAGACCTGCCACCTCTTTACCCGCAACAGCCAGCGTGATTGGCAGGTCATCATTTTCTTTGGAGGTGGTAACACCAGCTGGTCTTGAGCGCTGTCCGACATCGATAGCACCACCTTTGGATCAAGGCAACCTAACATGTCCGCCTGCATCTTCCTCACAGACCGGCAGTTTGCCGGGGACACCCTTATCAACCCCGTCTAAGCACAATAGCCAGCCCTCGGTCCCTCAGATGTGGACAAGTAAAAGACCATTTCCTCCTAGCCATGAGAAAGCTAAGAGGTTGAATTTCACCATCTGCAAGCTCTTGGCTACAGAAATGCTGCCTTTCCGCCTGGTGGACACAGAGGATTTTCGAGACCTTATGTCCGTCGCAGTGCCCCAGTACCAGATGCCCAGTCGGCACTACTTCTCAAAGAAAGGTGTGCCTGCGCTCCACCAGCATGTCGCACACAACATCACCGCTTCTTTGAGAAACTCTGTGTGTGACAGGGTGCATTTCACCACAGACACTTGGACGAGTAGGCATGGACAGGGGCGTTACATGTCGCTGACTGGGCACTGGGTAACTATGGTGACAGCAGGACAAGGGGCTGCTGTCCAAGTCTTGCCGTCCCCACGAGTTGTGCGTCAATCCTCTTTATGTCATTTTTCCTCCACTGCTTCTGCCTCCTCAACCTCCTCTCGGTCTTCCACCTGCACCCAAAGCCTGTCTGGTCATGCCACAAGCTTTCTAACTGCGCAGAAGGGATCCTGCACACCTCCTTACTATGCTGGCAGTAGGGCTCAACGTCATCAGGCGGTTTTTACATTGAAATGTCTGGGAAATGTGAGTCACACAGCTGAGGAGTTGTGGTCAGCTCTGGAGAACCAATTTCATGAATGGTTGTCTCCACTGGACCTGAAACCAGGGAAGGCCGTGTGCGACAATGCTGCAAACCTGGGTGCGGCCCTTCGCCGGGGCAATGTCACACACGTGCCTTGTATGGCTCACGTGTTGAACCTGGTTGTCCAGCAATTTTTAGCCCACTATCCCAGACTAGATGGCCTTCTGCAGAGGGCACGGTCGCTGTGTGCTCACTTCCGCCGTTCGCATCCCGCAGCTCAGCGACTTACATCTCTACAGAAGTCGTTGGGCCTGCCACTTCACCGGCTAAAATGCGATGTGCCTACCCGGTGGAATTCAACTCTGCACATGTTGCAGCGACTGTGGCAGCACCGACAAGCGCTGGTGCAATACGTTCTGACGTATAGCCTGGGCCAACGAGATTCAGAGGTGGGGCAAATCACGCTGGAGGAGTGGTCTCAGATCAGGGACCTATGCACCCTTCTGCACAGTTTTGAAATGGCGACGAAGATGTTTAGTGCTGACGATGCCATTATCAGCATGACTATTCCGGTGATTTACATGCTGGAGCACATGTTAAACAGAATTCGGAGTCAGGTGGTGGCACAAGAAGAGGTGGAGGAAGTAGAGGAGGAGGAGTTGTATGCGGAAGGGCTAACATCTGCAAGGTCCAGACGGTCGGCAGCACCAAGGCGGCAGGCATGTGAGGGTGGGGGAGATGGTTTTACCAGGGCGCATGGTAGCAGCCAAACTAGTGAGGAAGGTGCAGGAGCCCAGGAAGAAGTGGAGGACGAACTGATGGAAGACTCATCAGATGAGGGAGACCTTGATCACATTTCTGTTGTGCAAGGTTGGGGGGAGAGGACAGAGGAAGGAAGCATGATTGTTACCTCGCCACCAACACAACAGGGACTTGGTGCTCCTGGATGCGCAACACACATAAGTGCCTTCTTGCTGCACTACCTGCAACATGACCCTCGAATTGTGAGAATTAGAAATAATCCTGACTACTGGGTTGCCACACTGTTAGATCCCCGGTACAAAAGTAAATTTGCAGAAATTATTCCTGCCATAGAAAGGGATGCACGCATGCAGGAGTATCAGCAGAGACTGTTGCAGAATCTTACATGTGCTTTTCCACAAAACACCAGTGGTGCACGTAGTGAATCTCACAGTTCCAACTTGCCAACCGTGGGACCGTCAAGTGTTCAGCACTCAAACCGTAACAGAACCACAGTATCTGCTGGTAACATCAATTTTGCGGAATCATTTCACCACTTTTTTAGCCCATCCTTTGCAAGGCCACAGGAGACAAGAAGTCTGACACATAGTCAACGTCTAGAGACGATGGTACAGGAGTATCTCCAAGTAAACATTGAAGCCATGACTGTGTCACTGGACCCTTGCTCTTTTTGGGCTTCCAATCTGGATAAATGGCCGGAGCTAGCCACTTACGCCTTGGAGATCTTGTCATGCCCCGCAGCCAGCGTTCTGTCTGAACATGTGTTCAGCGCTGCTGGTGGTGTGCTGACAGATAAGCGCACGCGGCTCTCCACTGATAATGTAGACAGACTCACGTTCATAAAGATGAACAAATCATGGATCCGAAACGACTTTTCTACCCCTGTGTCATCCTGGGGAGAGTAAAAGCTTGATGATTGGTTAAAATCACCCTACCAACCGTTTTAAGCTTTCAAATTACTAATCATGTTTATCTGTATCTTGGCTGGAAAATAATTTGGGCTTTGTATCAGTGTGCAGCACTGATTCTATTAGGCCATCTATAATAAGCTCCACCAGATTTAAAATTACTAATCATGTTTATCTGTATCTTGACTGGAAAATAATTTGGGCTTTGTAGCAGTGTGCAGCACTGATCCTATTAGGCCATCTATACTAAGCTCCACCAGATTTAAAATTAATAATAATTTTTAGCTGCATCTAGCCCGGAAAATAATTTTGGGGCTCCGAGATGCGCAAGACACATAAGTGCCTTCTTGCTGCACTACCTGCAACATGACCCTCATATTGTCAGAATTCGAAGTAATCATGACTACTGGGTTGCCACACTCTTAGATCCCCCAAACTTTTCGATCAACCTTTTCATTTTAATAAAGACCAAAAAAATGGTCATTTTTGAAATTATAAGCATTAGCAGGTTATTAGAAACTGAAATCAAACAGTTTTCAACTCAAAACTTTATTCTAGGTGATGTTACATTTTCACATAGGACCCCTTGTTCGAAAGGAGCTTCTGAACTCTCTCGTCCATTGAATTTGTCAGGTTTTGGATGGTTTCTGCTTCAATTGTTTTGCATGAGGACAGAATACCCTCCCAGAGCTGTTGCTTAGATGTGAACTGCCTCCCGCCATCATAGACACTCCTTTTGATGATGTTCCAGAGGTTCTGAATGGGGTAGAGGTCATGGGAGCATGGGGGTCACACCATACGTTTGTCCCCTTTTATGCCCATATCAGCCAGAGATGCAGATGTTTTATGTGCAGCATGAGATGGTGCATTATCATGCAAAAAAATGATCTTGCTGTGAAATACACGGTTCTTCTTCTTGAACCATGGCAGGAAGTGCTGTTTGAGAAAATCCACATACATTATGGAGTTCATCTTTAGCGCCTTCAGGGATCCTAAAGGGGCCGACAATCTCTCTCCCCATGATTCCAGCCCAAAACATTACTCCACCTCCTCCTTGTTGGCGCTGTAGCCGTGTTTGCGTGGGGTGTCCATCAACCAGCCATCCTCCACTCCATCCATCTGGACCATCGAGCGCTGCACGGCACTCATCCGTGAACAAAACAGTTTTGAAATCAGTCTTCATGTAATGTTTGGCCCACTGGAGCCGTTTCTGCTTGTGTGAAGTGGATAGAGGAGGTCGACAGGATGGCGTATGCACAGCTGCAAACCTCTGAAGGACCCTGCATCTTGTTGTTCGGGGGACGTTGGAGGCACCAGCAGCTTCAAAAACTAGTCTGCTGCTATGACAAGGCTTTTTTGCCGCTGCTCTTTTAACCTGACGTAATTGCCTGTAGGAAAGAGTCCTCAATTTGCCCTTATCAGCACGCACACGTGTGTACTGTGAATCAGCTACATACTTCTTGATTGCCAAGACACTTCATCCTGATCATCGCACAATGTTGATTGTAGTCATGCCTTGACCTAAACACTCCACAATTTGTTGCTTCTCAGCAGCCGACACATCCTTTTTCTTTCCCATTTTGGCAGAAAATGTAGGCTGCTTAATAATGTGAGAGAGCCTTCTTAAGTAGTCTTGCCTTTCATTGGACACACCTGCCAAACTAATTAGCACAGGTGTCTGCAATTGCTTACAGTGATATAAAGAGCCCTGACACACATCACCATCAATGAGTTTAACTGACAAACAAACAAATTCTTCCCTTATCACTAGAGATGAGCGTTGTTCTACTCGAACTGTTCGCCAATCTCAAATTCGAGCTGTTTTGGGCGGTGTTCGAGCCGTTCGGCGAACACGAACAATTTGAGAAAAATTCGGCTGTTCGAGGTTATGTTCGATAACTGTTCGTGCACCAAAATCATAACTGGATTTTTTCTCAGTAATGATGAAAATTAATGTTAATACGCAGTTTGAGTGTACAGCGGGGTGGGGGGAGGGGCAGGGGATGGATCTCTGCAGGAACAATGAAGATCTCCATTTTTTTTTCTCTTTCCCGCATTTGCAGTGGGGAGGTGCAATCTGTCAGCCTATCAGCAGCGCACACACGGAGCGAAGTGCTTTTTTTCACACAAGCAAGGGCATGTGTCATTGGCAGTGTATGTCACATGTCCTTGCCCTATAAGACCAAGCCATTTTCCCCGTCGCCACCATTTTCTCACTGCTGCAGCTGCGTGTTAGACGGCACCGCTGTTGCTGTGTGCGCTATACCTTGTTAATTTCAAGCCAATTTTCGCACAAATATACAGATAGCTTGGGAGTAGGGAATAGTTGTGATTGCAGTCCTTTTAAGGACTAGGTTACAGCATTTCCTACGACTTTTATCAGGGAGGTCTGTGCTCTTAAATAGATAGGTTGTGGGAGTAAAGACTAATTGTAATTGGAGTCCTTTTCAGGACTAGGTTACATGAGTTCCTATCAGTTTTTGCCAGGCAGGTCTGTGCCAGTGCTGTGCAAGTTTTTTTCACAGCATTTGGCTGAATCTAGCAAAGCTAATCCTTTTTGGCCTATTGCAGAGTGTGTTAGTCAGTGGAGTAGCCTATCTGTGTTGCAGGATATAACACCTGTGTATAGAATACCAATTTTTTTACTGCACCTAGTGAAGTAAAATCTTTTGGGCATAGCATCATTCTATTAGTCCATCTATACTGACCTCCATCAGGTTGCAAACTGAATATAATTTTTTTCTGCATCTAGCTCTGAAAAAATATTTGGGCTTCTAGCAGTGTGTGGGACTTGGTCTATTAGTCCATCTATACTGACCTCCATCAGGTTGCAAATTAAGAATAATTTTTTTCTTCATTTAGCTCTGAAAAAATATTTGGGCTTCTAGCAGTGTGTGGGACTTGTTCTATTAGTCCTTCTACACTGACCTCCAGCAGGTTGCAAATTGAATATAATTTTTTTCTGCATCTAGCTCTGAAAAAATATTTGGGCTTCTAGCGGTGTGTGGGACTTGGTCTATTAGTCCATCTATACTGACCTCCATCAGGTTGCAAATTAAAAATAATTTTTTTCTGCATCTAGCTCTGAAAAAATATTTGGGCTTCTAGCAGTGTGTGGGACTTGGTCTATTAGTCCATCTATACTGACCTCCATCAGGTTGCAAATTAAAAATAATGTTTTTCTGCATCTAGCTCTGAAAAAATATTTGGGCTTCTAGCAGTGTGTGGGACTTGGTCTATTAGTCCATCTATACTGACCTCCATCAGGTTGCAAATTAAAAATAATTTTTTTCTTCATTTAGCTCTGAAAAAATATTTGGGCTTCTAGCAGTGTGTAGGACTTGTTCTATTACTCCTTCTATACTGACCTCCAGCAGGTTGCAAATTGAATATAATTTTTTTCTGCATCTAGCTCTGAAAAAATATTTGGGCTTCTAGCAGTGTGTGGGACTTGGTCTATTAGTCCATCTATACTGACCTCCATCAGGTTGCAAATTAAAAATAATTTTTTTCTGCATCTAGCTCTGAAAAAATATTTGGGCTTCTAGCGGTGTGTGGGACTTGGTCTATTAGTCCATCTATACTGACCTCCATCAGGTTGCAAATTAAAAATAATTTTTTTCTGCATCTAGCTCTGAAAAAATATTTGGGCTTCTAGCGGTGTGTGGGACTTGGTCTATTAGTCCATCTATACTGACCTCCATCAGGTTGCAAATTAAAAATAATTTTTTTCTGCATCTAGCTCTGAAAAAATATTTGGGCTTCTAGCAGTGTGTGGGACTTGGTCTATTAGTCCATCTATACTGACCTCCATCAGGTTGCAAATTAAAAATATTTTTTTTCTGCATCTAGCTCTGAAAAAATATTTGGGCTTCTAGCAGTGTGTGGGACTTGGTCTATTAGTCCATCTATACTGACCTCCATCAGGTTGCAAATTAAAAATATTTTTTTTCTGCATCTAGCTCTGAAAAAATATTTGGGCTTCTAGCAGTGTGTGGGACTTGGTCTATTAGTCCATCTATACTGACCTCCATCAGGTTGCAAATTAAAAATAATTTTTATCTGCATCTAGCTCTGAAAAAATATTTGGGCTTCTAGCGGTGTGTGGGACTTGGTCTATTAGTCCATCTATACTGACCTCCATCAGGTTGCAAATTAAAAATATTTTTTTTCTGCATCTAGCTCTGAAAAAATATTTGGGCTTCTAGCGGTGTGTGGGACTTGGTCTATTAGTCCATCTATACTGACCTCCATCAGGTTGCAAATTAAAAATAATTTTTTTCTGCATCTAGCTCTGAAAAAATATTTGGGCTTCTAGCGGTGTGTGGGACTTGGTCTATTAGTCCATCTATACTGACCTCCATCAGGTTGCAAATTAACACTAGAACTACTGATGGAGTCATTTTGACTCCTTTCGTTTTTTATTTCTCTTCTGTGACTACATTTTTCAGAATTCCGGCTTGAAACTCGGTGACTTTTCCTCAAATATGATGTGAAAAAAGATTTTGTGAGAATAAATAATTTTGGTGAAAAATTTGCGCGTTTTTTTCAAAATTTACCAAGAACTACTGAAGGGAGTCATTTTGACTCCCTACTATATTTTGAGGTCCTTTTGTCACTAAATGTTGCTATAAAGTTTTGTGCATAATTTTTTCACTCTGTCTTATTTACCCTGATGTTCATATAGATGTAGTTCAATTTACATGTCAACTTTTCACATTTTCCTTGTGTTTTACCTGCTTGTATTACTGTGTAATGCTGAACAAAATAGCTTGTTTACTCTAGGCTCTTATCTTATGCTAATGAAGGGTGGTGTTTTTCTAAGGTCCTAGCAGGAGACAGTATTCTGGATAGTAACTTTACTTTCAGTTCAGCTGAAGAGACAAAGAGAACAGACGCAGACATACGAGCTCTGAAGACTCATACAGGTATGAATTGTTATGAAATAGTTTAGCTGTCTGTCAACTGATTCAGCCCACCTACTTTTGAAGGTGGCAGAACAGTTATTATTTCTTTTAGTTTTCATTTCATTTCTATTTTTCAGCAGGGAACTATATAGAATTATGGAATTTGTGAGGAATATGGAGAGAAGACGTTTGATAAAGCCTCAGGATATTCTGGCTACTTTGCAATCCATACCGGAGGATGAATCGGAATCCGAATTGCAGGAACATGTATTTGATTCTGACAGTGATGAAGATTTCATTCCTCAGAACATATCAAGTGAATCTGAAGACTCAGAAGGAACAAATCCAGAAGGTAAGTAGTTATGTGTATTTATTTGTTCTTCCACACACTGAGTTAGGGCCTGTGCACACTAGCAGAATTCTGGCTGAATAGCCATCTGGATATTCTTGCCGCAATACAGGCCGTACCTGCCCGCTCATGCCTGAAGCTCCGCTCCGAACCCCGGGCTGGATCCGCTGTCAGGGACAGAGCAGCGCTTGCTTACGCGCGAACACGGCTCCGTCCCAGACAGCGGCTCCAGCCCGGGGTTCGGAGCGGAGCTTCAGGTATGAAACTCCGCTCTGTACCTGAGCGGGCAGGTACGGGCCGGATTGTGGTGAGAATATCCGGTCGGATATTCCGCCGCTAATCCAGCCAGTGTGCACGGACCCTTACAAAACAAAAATTCTAAATATTCATCAACTTTTTTACAGATATTCCAAGCACATCAACTGGGGATCGGGCTCATGCAGTTATGTTGCCTCGTGACCATCCTCCTGGTCGTGGACAGAAAAAATCAGCAAAACGTCCCAGAAATGAAAGAACAACAGATAACGATGGCGGCGAAGGTAATGCAACAACAAACACCAGAGAAGGCGAATCTGAAGGAATACTAGTTTCAGCGGATGGTATTCAATGGAAACCTGTTGAAATTGGAGAACACTTGCCTGGTAGGCGTGACAGCCAAAATATTCTTCGAGAAGCACCTGGCCCTACAGGATACGCCAGAAGAAATATCATTATCGATAGTCCTTTGAGCGCATGGCGTTTATTTTTTGATTCATATATATTGACACATATAAAGAACTGTACGCTTGCAGAAGCATGCAGGAACAATAATTTACAGTTTACTCTATCTGATGAGGAGCTAGATGCATTCATTGCGATATTCTATGCTCGTGGAATATCTGGCACGAACCGTCACTCGATTAGCAGTATTTGGTGTAATGACTGGGGAATACCGTTTTGCAAAGCGACAATGTCTAGGGACCGCTTTGTTGAAATTATGAGGTTTCTCAGATTTGATGAGAAATCTACTCGATCGGAGAGACTGCAAACGGACAAGTTTGCTCTATTTTCTACTGTGTGGGACAGGTTTATTGAAAATTGTATTGCGTGTTACAAACCTGGCCCATACATAATGGTGGATGAGCAACTTTTCCCAAGCAAAACTAGGTGTCCATTCACGCAGTACATGCCTTCCAAACCAGATAAATATGGCCACAAATATTGGCTAGCTGTTGATAAGAGGAGCAAATATCTGGCAAATGGCTTCCCTTATCTAGGCAAAGATGACACACGCCGTGCTGAGGACCGTTTAGCTGACCATGTGGTAATGAAGTTATTGGACCCATTTTTGAAAAAAGGTCGCAATGTTACAACCAATAATTATTTTACTTCAGTAAAAATAGCTAAACAGCTAAAAAGCAAAGGAACAACCATCGTGGGAACACTGAACAAGATAAGGCGAGAAGTGCCTAAAGAAATAAAATCCATGAAAGAGGAATTGTACAACACTAAAGTGTTTAGAAATGAAGACAATTTTACACTTACAGTATATCAAGGAAAGCCCAACAAAAATGTTGTCATTTTGAGTTCCGTCCATCCAGATGTTGTTGTTGCGTCTGATTCCGCTAAAAAAACTCCAGAAACGGTAAAGTTTTACAATGAAACAAAATATGGAGTAGATGTAGTGAATCAGATGGCACGAAAATATACCACACGAACATGCACAAGGAGATGGCCTGTTCATGCATTTGAAAATGCCTTAGACTTTGCGGGTATAAATGCATGGATAATATTCAAGGAGATTACCCACCAAAAAATGTCACGCAAGGCATTTTTGAAAACGCTTGTGAGAGAGTTGAGTGGTCCTTATGTCACAGATAGGGAAAAGGGTTCCACGTCCCAAGTTTCTACATGCTCAGAAGTGATGGTTCAAACAAAATTTTGCCAGATCAAAGAAAAGTGCAAGAAAAATAGATCTGTCGGAAATTGTAAGACTTGTGGTAAGTCTTTGTGTGGGCAATGTACTGCCATAAATCAAAGGCAATGCCTAAAATGCGAAACACCAAATGTTTAGAAGGTGAATTCTGCGCCATATTTTCATTTTTATGCTCCTCCACCTACATTTTCTCTGCTTTTTGTTCTTCAGTTGTTGTTTATATGTGTGCACTTGAATAAAAAAAAATGTTTGAAAAACGTCTATTATAAATATTGTTATTTTCTGTAGAAAAATAAGAAAAGCAGAAAAAAAAACAATCAAAAGCATTACTGTTGGATCTCACAATAATAATACATTACAAAAAATATAATTATTAATAAATAACCACAAATGAAACTCTAAAAATAAACGAAAACAAGCAAGGAGTCAAAATGACTCCTTTCAGTAGTTCTAGGCGGGGTCACGAGTCCAGTAGTCCTAGTGTTAAAAATAATTTTTTTCTTCATTTAGCTCTGAAAAAATATTTGGCCTTCTAGCAGTGTGTGGGACTTGTTCTATTAGTCCATCTATACTGACCTCCATCAGGTTGCAAATTGAATATAATTTTTTTCTGCATCTAGCTCTGAAAAAATATTTGGGCTTCTAGCGGTGTGTGGGACTTGGTCTATTAGTCCATCTATACAGACCTCCATCAGGTTGCAAATTTAAAATAATTTTTTTCTGCATCTAGCTCTGAAAAAATATTTGGGCTTCTAGCTGTGTGTGGGACTTGGTCTATTAGTCCATCTATACTGACCTCCATCAGGTTGCAAATTAAAAATAATTTTTATCTGCATCTACAGTACCTCTGAAAAAATATTTGGGCTTCTAGCTGTGTGTGGGACTATTTGTATTAGTCCATCTATACTGACCTCCATCAGGTTGCAAACTGAATATATTTTTTTCTGCATCTACCTCTGAAAAAATATTTGGCCTTCTAGTAGTGTGTCGGACTTTCTCTATTAGTCCATCTATACTGACCTCCATCAGGTTGCAAATTAAAACTAATTTTTATCTGCATCTACAGTACCTCTGAAAAAATATTTGGGCTTCTAGCTGTGTGTGGGACTATTTGTATTAGTCCATCTATACTGACCTCCATCAGGTTGCAAATTCAAAATAATTTTTTTCTGCATCTAACCCAGCCAATAGTTTTGGCCTAATACCACAGTTTGGCCACTCAGCTCTGCTCGATTACCATCCATTGTTTTTTTGTGCAAACAACTCCAGAGTTGTGAATTAGTTAACCACCAAAATGAGTGGAAAAAGGCCTGCTGCTGGTGGAAAGTTGAATAGGCGTGTTGGGAAGGGGAAAAAAGGTTGTGTCCGTGGGGTAGGTGTTAAAGCAACAGTAACATCTGCAGAAGAAAGACCATCTTCCAGCCAAACTAAAATGTCTACTTCTTTTAGCGGACAATGTGATAAGATCCCTTTCTTACGGCCACGCCAATCGCTACAAATTCCAGATGAGGCACAAAAACAGCAGGTGCTTCAACGGATATCAAGTGCTCCTTTAAGTGGGCTCTCCTCCACATCAACTTCAACATCACAAATACTCCAGTCCTCAAAGGTGTCACCCCAATCGCACTTGCTTCCTCACAGCTCCCAAATCTCCAGCTGCCCGTCTGAGTATGAGGTAGAACAGATGGTTGAGTCTGCAGAGCTGTTTACTCATACTATAGCCTGGGAATCAGAGGTCGACTCCAGCGCTTCTGTGAATCCAGACGAGGAAATGATCTGCACTGATGCCCAGAATCTTTATGAGTCGGATCCAGGACCAGACGCAGAAGGTTCTGACCATAATGTAGACCCTCATTCCCAAACTGTAACTCCTGTTGGTGGAGACAATGAGGAAGACGATGATAAGACTCAAATACCTGATTGGAGCGACAACTTTAGTTTTTTGTCAGGGCAGGAACAGGTTGGCTCTGAGGACGACGGGTGTGATAACGCACAGGGTGATGATGATGAGGTCGGAGATCCCACTTACTGTCAACCCACAGTCAGCCAAGAGATGAGGTCAGCAGAGGAGGTGGAGGAAGATGCTAGTGACGACGAGGTCAGGTTGCGCCTTCCTGGACAGAGACGTAGTACTGGAAGCACGTCAACAACTGCATCCTCAAACACAACTCTGCCTCTCACCACAAGTCGTGGTGGCTCTTCAGGTCGCATGGGTGGTAAGCCTTGCATAGCCTGGGCATTTTTTCAGATCGATAAAGATGACCCAACTCGTGTTATCTGTAACATTTGTCAGCAAAAGCTAAGTAGAGGCCAAAAAATACATAGTTTGAGTACTTCATGCATGAACCGGCACATGGACATGAAGCATAAGTTGCAGTGGGAAGCTCAGTGTGCTACAATGCGGTCTAGCCGGCCGGGCCAATCACCGTCTGCCATATCTTGTGCATCCGCGGCCTCTTCATCCTCTGTGACTGGGGGGACAGCTGTTAGAACCTTGCTGTTAGGTTTTTTTTCCTTTGCTGGTCACATGACCTTGTTGGCCTATTTAGTCCTGCTCCGCCCTTCTGGCTTTGCTGGACTTCATTGTATATCTACTTTCTAGCTAGCCTGTGCTCTGTATCTAGCTCTGTTAGTTATCTTGGTCTACGGACCTCTATGTTCTATCTATTTTGTTTGTTCGTCTGTCTGCTACTATTTCTGTTAGGAGGTGTCCCATATTCCTCCCAGTCCTTAGTACTTGTAGGGATTCCCTCCCCACATCTATAGGTCTTCGTACAGACTAGATTAGGACTTTAGCAGGTCTGATCGCAGGATCAGGTTCCCTGTTACATCGTAGGGATTCAGCTGAGTCCTATAGTAGGGACAGATCTCCTCTCTTTCCTTAGCTTTGGTAGCAGAACATAACAGTAAGTCCAGCCAGCAAATTCTCTAAGGAAAGATTTTTCTGTTCCATCATGGTGTCGGTTCAGGATTTGACTCATCGCCTGCAGGGACTGTCTCTGGAGGTGGCCGAGCTCCGTCAGCACGTGAGTAACTGTCCTGGAGCACATTTCTTGGAGCCTAAGGTATGTTTGCCGGATTTGTTTTTTGGTGAACACCGAGAATTTTTTTCATTTAAAAATGCTTGCTTATTGTATTTTCGTTTGAGACCTAAGTCCTCTGGGGATGAATCCCAGCGCGTAGGGTTCATAATGTCACTTTTGCGCAAAGAGCCTCAGGAGTGGGCCTTTTCTTTGCAACCTAGTGATTCATGCTTCAGATCAGTGGATAGTTTTTTTTCTGCTTTGGGACTATTATATGATGATCCTGACCGTGTCGCATCAGCTGAGACTGAGTTGAGACGTCTAAAACAAGGATCGGGTAATGTGGAAAAATATTGTACACATTTTCGTCGTTGGTCCACTCAAACAGGGTGGAACGATTCTGCTCTGAAAAGTCTATTTCTTGCTGGGCTCAGTGAAAGGGTTAAAGACCTGCTAATTGCTTATCCTACACCTGAAGATTTGCAACAGGCTATGCAATTAGCTATACGGGTGGATAGAAGACTGCGTGCTAGGGTTAATGAGAGCAAATCCTCTGCTATGTCAGTTTCTGGTTATGAGAATGTGTGTACTAACAGTGGTGAACCGATGGAGATTGGATCGGTGGCACCTCGCTCTCAAGAAAAAGACCGTCGTTTTTCGCAAGGCTTGTGTTTCTATTGCGGAAAATCTGGTCATTTGATTAAAGGCTGTGAGCTTCGTATGAAGAAAGAAAAAAAAATGGTCAGTCACGCCCGTATTGCCTGTTTAAATTCCAAGGGTATATTTTTAGCTGCTTCCACGATTGCTCAGGAAAAATTAATGGAATTTCGGGTGTTTGTTGATTGCGGGTCTACACTGAATGTAATTGATGGGGGATTCGTGGAAAAACTCAATTTAAAACCTGAACCTTTGTCATCCCCCATTGCTGTGGTTTCTGTGGATGGCTCCCCTTTGAAGAATATTACTCTCAAGGTCAGTGAATTTCCTCTCACTATTAATGGTGTTCACCATGAGAAATTGGATTTGGTAGTGTTGAATAACTTGCCTTCTCCAGTAATATTGGGTTTGCCCTGGTTAAAATTTCACAATCCTGTACTGGATTGGTCTACCAGTGAAATTAAATCCTGGAGCCATAAATGTTATGACAAGTGTTGTAACGGGCGTATTGCAGCTTTGGATAGGGGAGAATTGCCTGTTCCTATTCAGGATTTTTGGAGAGTTTTTTCTGAGAAAGAATCGCAGGTTTTGCCTCCCCATAGAGACTATGATTGTTCTATTGAATTTGACCCTGGAGCGACTCTTCCTAAGAGTCGTTTATTTAACCTTACTATTCCTGAGAGGAAGGCTTTGGAGGAATACATACAGACAAGCTTGGCCGCCGGTCACATTAGGCCCTCTAAGTCTCCTGTGGCGGTTGGATTTTTTTTTGTAAAAAAAAAGGACGGCGGTTTACGTCCTTGTCTGGATTTTCGTGAGATTAACAAAATTACGGTACGCAATCCTTACCCACTGCCATTGATTCCTGATCTGTTTAACCAGTTATTGGGGGCCAAGTGGTTCTCTAAAATTGACCTTAAGGGGGCATACAATCTGTTGCGCATGAAGGAGGGTGATGAATGGAAGACTGCTTTTAACACTCCTGTGGGTCATTTTGAGAATCTGGTTATGCCTTTTGGTCTTACTAATGCTCCTGCATTTTTTCAGAATCTGATTAATGACATCCTTAGACCTTTGATCGGTAAAAATGTGGTTGTGTATTTGGATGACATTTTGATTTATTCGCCAGATCTGGAGTCTCATTGGCGGAGCGTGCGGGAGGTATTACAGTTATTAATGGACAATTCGCTTTTTGCTAAGCTGGAGAAATGTGAGTTCGCTGTACAGAGAATTAGTTTTTTGGGCTACATTATCTCCAGCAAAGGTTTTGAGATGGATCCGGTTAAGGTTCAGGCTGTGCAGGAATGGCCTAGGCCTATTGGTTTGAAATCGATACAGAGGTTTTTGGGTTTCGCCAATTACTATAGAAAGTTCATAAAAAATTTTTCTAGTATTGTCAAACCTCTGACTGATCTCACCAGGAAAGGTGCTGATGCGGTTCAGTGGTCTTCTGAGGCCATTGAAGCTTTTGTGTATCTCAAGGAGAGGTTCACCTCTGCTCCCATCCTTATGCAGCCTGATGTTACTAGGCCGTTTTTGGTTGAGGTTGATGCTTCCTCTGTGGGGGTTGGCGCAGTATTGTCTCAGGATAACGGGGATGGATTACATCCCTGTGCCTTTTTTTCAAAAAAATTTTCGGAGACTGAATTGAATTGCGATATTGGTAATCGGGAATTATTGGCTATTAAACTCGCATTTGAACACTGGCGCCACTTCTTGGAAGGTGCGGAATTTCCCGTTCAGGTTCTTACGGATCATAAAAATCTGATATATCTTGATGCTGCCAAGCGCCTGAATGCCCGTCAGGCTAGGTGGGCACTGTTTTTCTCGCGGTTTAATTTCTCCCTTACTTACATCCCTGGTACTAAGAATGTTAAGGCGGATGCCTTGTCTCGCAGTTTTTCTCCCATAGTCGGTGCTGAGAAAGAGGAAAACATTTTACAAGAAGGTGTTGTGATAGCTGCTTTAGACTCCGTTTTGGAAGATGAGATTCTTAAAGCTCAGGAGAATGCCCCATCTAACACTCCTCATGGGAGGTTGTTTGTGCCTGAGACCTTTAGGAGAGATTTGTTTGTTGAGTGTCACGAATCTCGGTTGGCAGGTCATCCCGGAATCTCTGAGACCAAGAGACTGGTGGGTCGCAGTTTTTGGTGGCCTGGATGGCAGAAGGAAGTCATTAAGTGGGTGCGTCAATGTACTATATGTGCTAGATCTAAGTCCTCACATACTCCTGCTGCGGGGTTGCTTTGTCCTTTGGAGGTTCCCAGTGCTCCTTGGACACATTTGGCTATGGACTTTATAACTGACCTTCCCCCCTCTGAGGGTTTTACTGTCATCTGGGTGGTCGTGGACCGATTTAGCAAGATGTGTCACTTGGTTCCCTTCGTCAAACTGAACTGCGCTAAAACTCTCGCTAAGGCCTTTGTCAAGGAAATTGTCAGACTTCATGGCGTTCCTACTGACATTGTTTCTGATAGGGGTCCTCAGTTCGTGGCTCGTTTTTGGCGTGCCTTTTGTGACAGGTTGGGAGTTCATTTGTCGTTCTCGTCCGGATATCATCCTGAATCTAATGGCCAGACAGAAAGGAAAAACCAGGATGTTGAGCAGTTCTTGCGTTGTTTTGTGGCAGACAATCAAGAGGGGTGGTCTGAGTTTCTGCCACTTGCCGAATTTGCTCTGAACAATCATACATCTTCTTCTGCTGGTTGTTCGCCTTTTTTTGTTGTTCTGGGAGACATCCGTCGTTTGGGTCGTTCTCCAAGTTGGGATCTGCCGTGCCTGAGGAGGAGAATTTTTCCGGTGATTTGGAAAGAGTTTGGACGGATGTGCGTGGTAATCTTCAGGAGGCCAACAGAAAATCTAAAGACTACTTTGATAGGAAACGACAGGAGGTTTTGTTCGCTGTTGGTGACATGGTTTGGTTGTCCTCTAGGAATCTGCGGTTGAGGATTCCTTCTAAGAAATTGGGTCCCAAGTTTGTAGGGCCCTTTAAGGTGCTTCAGGTTGTCAACCAATCTGCTGTTAGGTTGGAGGTTCCTACCTCCTGGAGAATTAATCCGGTCTTTCATGTCTCTCTGTTAAAAAAAGCTGTTGTGTCGGATGGTGACGCCTCTGCCTCTGTTCCTCCGGTGGTGGAGGACGGGGAATATGAAATTTCTCGCATCCTTGACTCTAGACGGTATAGAGGTAGTTTGCAGTATCTTGTGGCCTGGAAAGGTTTCGGACCCGAGGATAACTCTTGGGTGAAGTCAGATGATGTTTCCGTGTCCAGACTTATCAGAGCGTTTCACAGGAGATTTCCTGATAAGCCTGGTCCTAGGGGATCCGGAGGATCCTCTTAGAAGGGGGGGTACTGTTAGAACCTTGCTGTTAGGTTTTTTTTCCTTTGCTGGTCACATGACCTTGTTGGCCTATTTAGTCCTGCTCCGCCCTTCTGGCTTTGCTGGACTTCATTGTATATCTACTTTCTAGCTAGCCTGTGCTCTGTATCTAGCTCTGTTAGTTATCTTGGTCTACGGACCTCTATGTTCTATCTATTTTGTTTGTTCGTCTGTCTGCTACTATTTCTGTTAGGAGGTGTCCCATATTCCTCCCAGTCCTTAGTACTTGTAGGGATTCCCTCCCCACATCTATAGGTCTTCGTACAGACTAGATTAGGACTTTAGCAGGTCTGATCGCAGGATCAGGTTCCCTGTTACATCGTAGGGATTCAGCTGAGTCCTATAGTAGGGACAGATCTCCTCTCTTTCCTTAGCTTTGGTAGCAGAACATAACAACAGCAGTCACACCTGTTTTGGGGCGCAGACCTGCCACCTCTTTACCCGCAACAGCCAGCGTGATTGGCAGGTCATCATTTTCTTTGGAGGTGGTAACACCAGCTGGTGTTGAGCGCTGTCCGACATCGATAGCACCACCTTTGGATCAAGGCAACCTAACATGTCCGCCTGCATCTTCCTCACAGACCGGCAGTTTGCCGGGGACACCCTTATCAACCCCGTCTAAGCACAATAGCCAGCCCTCGGTCCCTCAGATGTGGACAAGTAAAAGACCATTTCCTCCTAGCCATGAGAAAGCTAAGAGGTTGAATTTCACCATCTGCAAGCTCTTGGCTACAGAAATGCTGCCTTTCCGCCTGGTGGACACAGAGGATTTTCGAGACCTTATGTCCGTCGCAGTGCCCCAGTACCAGATGCCCAGTCGGCACTACTTCTCAAAGAAAGGTGTGCCTGCGCTCCACCAGCATGTCGCACACAACATCACCGCTTCTTTGAGAAACTCTGTGTGTGACAGGGTGCATTTCACCACAGACACTTGGACGAGTAGGCATGGACAGGGGCGTTACATGTCGCTGACTGGGCACTGGGTAACTATGGTGACAGCAGGACAAGGGGCTGCTGTCCAAGTCTTGCCGTCCCCACGAGTTGTGCGTCAATCCTCTTTATGTCAAAGTTCCTCCACTGCTTCTGCCTCCTCAACCTCCTCTCGGTCTTCCACCTGCACCCAAAGCCTGTCTGGTCATGCCACAAGCTTTCTAACTGCGCAGAAGGGATCCTGCACACCTCCTTACTATGCTGGCAGTAGGGCTCAACGTCATCAGGCGGTTTTTACATTGAAATGTCTGGGAAATATGAGTCACACAGCTGAGGAGTTGTGGTCAGCTCTGAAGAACCAATTTCATGAATGGTTGTCTCCACTGGACCTGAAACCAGGGAAGGCCATGTGCGACAATGCTGCAAACCTGGGTGCGGCCCTTCGCCGGGGCAATGTCACACACGTGCCTTGTATGGCTCACGTGTTGAACCTGGTTGTCCAGCAATTTTTAGCCCACTATCCCAGACTAGATGGCCTTCTGCAGAGGGCACGGTCGCTGTGTGCTCACTTCCGCTGTTCGCATCCCGCAGCTCAGCGACTTACATCTCTACAGAAGTCGTTGGGCCTGCCACTTCACCGGCTAAAATGCGATGTGCCTACCCGGTGGAATTCAACTCTGCACATGTTGCAGCAACTGTGGCAGCACCGACAAGCCCTGGTGCAATACGTTCTGACGTATAGCCTGGGCCAACGAGATTCAGAGATGGGGCAAATCACGCTGGAGGAGTGGTCTCAGATCAGGGACCTATGCACCCTTCTGCACAGTTTTGAAATGGCGACGAAGATGTTTAGTGCTGACGATGCCATTATCAGCATGACTATTCCGGTGATTTACATGCTGGAGCACATGTTAAACAGAATTCGGAGTCAGGTGGTGGCACAAGAGGAGGTGGAGGAAGTAGAGGAGGAGGAGTTGTATGCGGAAGGGCTAACATCTGCAAGGTCCAGACGGTCGGCAGCACCAAGGCGGCAGGCATGTGAGGGTGGGGGAGATGGTTTTACCAGGGCGCATGGTAGCAGCCAAACTAGTGAGGAAGGTGCAGGAGCCCAGGAAAAAGTGGAGGACGAACTGATGGAAGACTCATCAGATGAGGGAGACCTTGATCACATTTCTGTTGTGCGAGGTTGGGGGGAGAGGACAGAGGAAGGAAGCATGATTGTTACCTCGCCACCAACACAACAGGGACTTGGTGCTCCTGGATGCGCAACACACATGAGTGCCTTCTTGCTGCACTACCTGCAACATGACCCTCGAATTGTGAGAATTAGAAATAATCCTGACTACTGGGTTGCCACACTGTTAGATCCCCGGTACAAAAGTAAATTTGCAGAAATTATTCCTGCCATAGAAAGGGATGCACGCATGCAGGAGTATCAGCAGAGACTGTTGCAGAATCTTACATGTGCTTTTCCACAAAATACCAGTGGTGCACGTAGTGAATCTCACAGTTCCAACTTGCCAACCGTGGGACCGTCAAGTGTTCAGCACTCAAACCGTAACAGAACCACAGTATCTGCTGGTAACATCAATTTTGCGGAATCATTTCACCACTTTTTTAGCCCATCCTTTGCAAGGCCACAGGAGACAAGAAGTCTGACACATAGTCAACGCCTAGAGACGATGGTACAGGAGTATCTCCAAGTAAACATTGAAGCCACGACTGTGTCACTGGACCCTTGCTCTTTTTGGGCTTCCAATCTGGATAAATGGCCGGAGCTAGCCACTTACGCCTTGGAGATCTTGTCATGTCCCGCAGCCAGCGTTCTGTCTGAACGTGTGTTCAGCGCTGCTGGTGGTGTGCTGACAGATAAGCGCACGCGGCTCTCCACTGATAATGTAGACAGACTCACGTTCATAAAGATGAACAAATCATGGATCCGAAACGACTTTTCTACCCCTGTGTCATCCTGGGGAGAGTAAAAGCTTGATGATTGGTTAAAATCACCCTACCAACCGTTTTAAGCTTTCAAATTACTAATCATGTTTATCTGTATCTTGACTGGAAAATAATTTGGGCTTTGTAGCAGTGTGCAGCACTGATCCTATTAGGCCATCTATACTAAAGCTTCACCAGATTTAAAATTAAAAATAATTTTTAGCTGCATCTAGCCCGGAAAATTATTTTGGGGCTCCGAGATGCGCAAGGCACATAAGTGCCTTCTTGCTGCACTACCTGCAGCATGACCCTCATATTGTCAGAATTCGAAGTAATCATGACTACTGGGTTGCCACACTCTTAGATCCCCCAAACTTTTCGATCAACCTTTTCATTTTAATAAAGACCAAAAAAATGGTCATTTTTGAAATTATAAGCATTAGCAGGTTGTTAGAAACTGAAATCAAACAGTTTTCAACTCAAAACTTTATTCTAGGTGATGTTACATTTTCACATAGGACCCCTTGTTCGAAAGTAGCTTCTGAACTCTCTCGTCCATTGAATTTGTCAGGTTTTGGATGGTTTCTGCTTCAATTGTTTTGCATGAGGACAGAATACCCTCCCAGAGCTGTTGCTTAGATGTGAACTGCCTCCCGCCATCATAGACACTCCTTTTAATGATGCTCCAAAGGTTCTGAATGGGGTAGAGGTCAGGGGAGCATGGGGGTCACACCATAAGTTTGTCCCCTTTTATGCCCATATCAGCCAGAGATGCAGATGTTTTATGTGCAGCATGAGATGGTGCATTATCATGCAGAAAAATGATCTTGCTGTGAAATACACGGTTCTTCTTCTTGAACCATGGCAGGAAGTGCTGTTTGAGAAAATCCACATACATTATGGAGTTCATCTTTAGCGCCTTCAGGGATCCTAAAGGGGCCGACAATCTCTCTCCCCATGATTCCAGCCCAAAACATTACTCCACCTCCTCCTTGTTGGCGCTGTAGCCGTGTTTGCGTGGGGTGTCCATCAACCAGCCATCCTCCACTCCATCCATCTGGACCATCGAGCGCTGCACGGCACTCATCCGTGAACAAAACAGTTTTGAAATCAGTCTTCATGTAATGTTTGGCCCACTGGAGCCGTTTCTGCTTGTGTGAAGTGGATAGAGGAGGTCGACAGGATGGCGCATGCACAGCTGCAAACCTCTGAAGGACCCTGCATCTTGTTGTTCGGGGGACGTTGGAGGCACAAGCAGCTTCAAAAACTTGTCTGCTGCTATGACAAGGCTTTTTTGCCGCTGCTCTTTCAACCTGACGTAATTGCCTGTAGGAAAGAGTCCTCAATTTGCCCGTATCAGCACGCACACGTGTGTACTGTGAATCAGCTACATACTTCTTGATTGCCAAGACACTTCATCCTGATCATCGCACAATGTTGATTGTAGTCATGCCTTGACCTAAACACTCCACAATTTGTTGCTTCTCAGCAGCCGACACATCCTTTTTCTTTCCCATTTTGGCAGAAAATGTAGGCTGCTTAATAATGTGAGAGAGCCTTCTTAAGTAGTCTTGCCTTTCATTGGACACACCTGCCAAACTAATTAGCACAGGTGTCTGCAATTGCTTACAGTGATATAAAGAGCCCTGACACACATCACCATCAATGAGTTTAACTGACAAACAAACAAATTCTTCCCTTATCACTCCTAAACACTTTTTGTATAATAATTTGGAACACAGTGTACACGTGCTTTTCCACAAAACACCAGTGGTTCACGTAGTGAATCTTACAGTTCTAACTTGCCAACCGTGGTCTGTATGGAGTTGTTCAATAAAGGGCCCAAAATTAAGATAACATAGATGGGAGAGGTCTCTATGAATAGGAATTCCTAAGTATTTGATACCCTGTGAGGGCCAGGCAAAGGGAAAGTTGGACTGGATGGAATCCTATATGGATTTAGGGAGGGAGACATCGAGGGCCTCAGACTTCGCTGCATTGATTTTAAAATTTTACCATGTAACAAAGTGATCTATTTCAGCCATAACAGCATGGATGGATATATGTGATTGAGTGATATATACTAGGACATCATCAGCAAATAGAGAGCACTTGTACTCGGTGCCTCCCACCTCAATCCACCTAATATTGGGGTTATGGCGAATTGATGAGAGCAGGTGCTCCGTCACTAGGATGTATAAGAGAGGGGACAGAGGACATCCCTGCCTTGTCCCATTGGTGATTGTGAAAGGTGATGAAAATGTTCTGACGCACCCCCTGGGCCTTGGGACACTCGGAGCCGGACCCTTTTTGGTGGATGCTGGTGGTTGTAGTCTTCGTGGCGGCGACCCGGTTCCGTGGCTCAGGGCGGTCAAACCAGTGGCGGAACTATTTATGTGGTTTTCATGTTTAAATGTCCGACTACGCCACCCGTGGATTGCGGTCAGAGTGAACCGCCGCTACAGGGCAGACCACTGAGGCTGGTGTTGTGGGTGCAGCAGAGCGTAGCATAACTCCCCACGGGAGGAGTATAGCCTCAGGGCAGTGTATGCGGAGGATGGGGGTGATGGTGCAGGGCAGCAGCAGTAACGACACAGAGTCAGTGATGCAGTTCAGGGCCTTTACTCACAGTTCTTATTATCCAGACCACGTCTGCAGGTAACGGCTGCCCACGTCGTACTGTGCTCACCAGGTGAGGGGCTCAGACAACTCCCAGATAACTTTGGAGCACTTCACAGGACCCCCTTTGTGTGTCCTTTGTCTGGCCTTTCTTACCAACACTTCTGTCCGGCTGCCTCGGGCCTCCTCTTGGTAAACTTGGCGCCAGTTTCCCTGACCCTATGTGGTGCCTTCCTAGCGGGTGTAGCGAGGGGCTGCGCCACATAAAATGTCAGAGCCTCCGGTTTCTAGCTGAGGGTCGTTTCCTGCCTCCACTAGTTCGGGGACCGGTCTCCCCCTTTGGCCTGACCCCTCCACGCAGGTGGATTCGGGCGTGCGGTGGCGACTCGCCCGTCCGCACCCCTGGGATCCCTTCATTCCTCGTTCCTGGAGCCTTCTCCGCTCCTCTTCCTTCCTTCTCCCTCTTCCAGGCCTGGGCCTCTGTTACTAGGCCCGCCTCCGGAGCAGAGCTCATGCAGAGCCCCTGCTCCCTGCCACTTCTGCTCAGACTTCTCTGCACTGAACTAAGATGGTGCCCACCTTTTATACTCCCTTCTCAATGCACCCAGGAACTGCTTCCTCCCTGCTCCTGCACTACAGGGTTCCCCTTCCTCAGTGTTCCCTCCCCCCACTCCAGCCAGGGACAGGGACTGTCGTGCCCATCTCAGGGGCATATTGGTCGTCCTGCCCCACGGCAATGTGGTGTAATGCATGCAGGTGTCGGGTCCTGATCCACACTCCATCCTTACCTGAGAGTGAGATATCACACCTCTGGGTGAGGTGCAATACGTCTGTAGCAACCGAGCCCTCAGGGTGCTACAGTTCCATTTATCTTCAGCCTAGGTGACGTATTGCGATGCAGGGCCGTGATTTTGGCTATAAAAGGGTCCCCTAGACCCCTACCCCAAGCTTTTTAAGAGAATCATATATGGCGTGCCAGGAGACTCTATGGAATGCTTTCTCAGCATCCAACAAGAGTATCTAATTACAAATTTTTAACTGCATCTAGCCCAGGAAATACTTTGTGCCTAGTAGCAGTGTCTGCTAGTGAGCGGATTATCCCGGCTGTTAAGCAAGCTGCACCACCTGTAGTTTAGACACTTAATTTTTTCAAAGGAAATGCTTCGGGACCATGGGATACTTAGTGAAGAGCATCAGGAGGCACCCCAAGGCATAGGGGCTGGGACTGGCAGTAGGATGCCTTGCGGTGGACAGCCGAGCTCGATCCTTATAAAAGCTTTTTAACTGCAGCAGCTTTAGTGGACGCTACTGGAGCTGGAATTACCGCGGCTGCTGGCATGAGACTTGCCCTCCAATAGATCCTTGTAAATGGATTTAAAGTGTATTCATTCAAATTAGAGAGACAATTTAAATTAAAAAGCTTAGAGCTGCCTCCACCACAGGGGGGCTCGCTCGACCCACCAGCGGACAGGCACCAGTATTGGGAGAGGGGGGCTGGCCGTCAGGGTTCACCGCGGCTCTGGCACAAACCCGGCGACACGGAGGTGGCACGGGCAGGAGCGGACTGGCCGTGTCGGCTTCTCACTTTTTGGATTTTAGAAGGGCATGACATGCCTATATCTGTGTCTCCCCCTCCTTTTACTCCTCCACCTCTTTTATTTTCGCATGACTATATGTACTTGTCACTTTTCCATGTGTTAGTTATGTCTTCTGAGCAGTTTGTCAGCTTTTGGACACCTTTGAAGGTGTTTTCTATGTGTTTCTATGTGTTTTTGTTTGCCTGCCATTGGTTTTAACGGTGTTCGAAGGTGTTCGACGAACAGTTCGACGAACAGTTCGGCGAACACACGGGTGTTCGACGAACCGAACCGAACTCGAACACTACGGGGGTGGCTCAACACTACTTATCACTCCTAAACACTTTTTGTATAATAATTTGGAACGCGGTGTACATGTGCTTTTCCACAAAACACCAGTGGTTCACGTAGTGAATCTTACAGTTCTAACTTGCCAACCGTGGTCTGTATGGAGTTGTTCAATAAAGGGCCCAAAATTAAGATAACATAGATGGGAGAGGTCTCTATGAATAGAAATTCCTAAGTATTTGATACCCTGTGAGGGCCAGGCAAAGGGAAAGTTGGACTGGATGGAATCCTATATGGATTTGGGGAGGGAGACATCGAGGGCCTCAGACTTCGCTGCATTGATTTTAAAATTTGACCATGTAACAAAGTGATCTATTTCAGCCATAACAGCATGGATGGATATATGTGATTGAGTGATATATACTAGGACATCATCAGCAAATAGAGAGCACTTGTACTCGGTGCCTCCCACCTCAATCCACCTAATATTGGGGTTATGGCAAATTGATGAGAGCAGGTGCTCTGTCACTAGGATGTATAAGAGAGGGGACAGAGGACATCCCTGCCTTGTCCCATTGGTGATTGTGAAAGGTGATGAAAATGTTATGACGCGCCCCCTGGGCCTTGGGACACCTGGAGCCGGACACTTTTTGGTGGATGCTGGTGGTTGTAGTCTTCGTGGCGGCGACCCGGTTCCGTGGCTCAGGGCGGTCAAACCAGTGGCGGAACTATTTATGTGGTTTTGATGTTTAAATGTCCGACTACGCCACCCGTGGATTGCGGTCAGAGTGAACCGCCGCTCCAGGGCAGACCGCTGAGGCTGGTGTTGTGGGTGCAGCAGAGCGTAACATAACTCCCCACGGGAGGAGTATAGCCTCAGGGCAGTGTATGCGGAGGATGGGGGTGATGGTGCAGGGCAGCAGCAGTAACGACACGGAGTCAGTGATGCAGTCCAGGGCCTTTACTCACAGTTCTTATTATCCAGACCCCGTCTGCAGGTAACGGCTGCCCACGTCGTACTGTGCTCACCAGGTGAGGGGCTCAGACAACTCCCAGATAACTTTGGAGCGCTTCACAGGACCCCCTTTGTGTGTCCTTTGTCTGGCCTTTCTTACCAACACTTCTGTCCGGCTGCCTCGGGCCTCCTCTTGGTAAACTTGGCGCCAGTTTCCCTGACCCTATGTGGTGCCTTCCTAGCGGGTGTAGCGAGGGGCTGCGCCACATAAAATGTCAGAGCCTCCGGTTTCTAGCTGAGGGTCGTTTCCTGCCTCCACTAGTTCGGGGACCGGTCTCCCCCTTTGGCCTGACCCCTCCACGCAGGTGGATTCGGGCGTGCGGTGGCGACTCGCCCGTCCGCACCCCTGGGATCCCTTCATTCCTCGTTCCTGGAGCCTTCTCCGCTCCTCTTCCTTCCTTCTCCCTCTTCCAGGCCTGGGCCTCTGTTACTAGGCCCGCCTCCGGAGCAGAGCTCATGCAGAGCCCCTGCTCCCTGCCACTTCTGCTCAGACTTCTCTGCACTGAACTAAGATGGTGCCCACCTTTTATACTCCCTTCTCAATGCACCCAGGAACTGCTTCCTCCCTGCTCCTGCACTACAGGGTTCCCCTTCCTCAGTGTTCCCTCCCCCCACTCCAGCCAGGGACAGGGACTGTCGTGCCCATCTCAGGGGCATATTGGTCGTCCTGCCCCACGGCAATGTGGTGTAATGCATGCAGGTGTCGGGTCCTGATCCACACTCCATCCTTACCTGAGAGTGAGATATCACACCTCTGGGTGAGGTGCAATACGTCTGTAGCAACCGAGCCCTCAGGGTGCTACAGTTCCATTTATCTTCAGCCTAGGTGACGTATTGCGATGCAGGGCCGTGATTTTGGCTATAAAAGGGTCCCCTAGACCCCTACCCCAAGCTTTTTAAGAGAATCATATATGGCGTGCCAGGAGACTCTATGGAATGCTTTCTCAGCATCCAACGAGAGTATCTAATTACAAATTTTTAACTGCATCTAGCCCAGGAAATACTTTGTGCCTAGTAGCAGTGTCTGCTAGTGAGCGGATTATCCCGGCTGTTAAGCAAGCTGCACCACCTGTAGTTTAGACACTTAATTTTTTCAAAGGAAATGCTTCGGGACCATGGGATACTTAGTGAAGAGCATCAGGAGGCACCCCAAGGCATAGGGGCTGGGACTGGCAGTAGGATGCCTTGCGGTGGACAGACGAGCTCGATCCTTATAAAAGCTTTTTAACTGCAGCAGCTTTAGTGGACGCTACTGGAGCTGGAATTACCGCGGCTGCTGGCATGAGACTTGCCCTCCAATAGATCCTTGTAAATGGATTTAAAGTGTATTCATTCAAATTAGAGAGACAATTTAAATTAAAAAGCTTAGAGCTGCCTCCACCACAGGGGGGCTCGCTTGACCCACCAGCGGACAGGCACCAGTATTGGGAGAGGGGGGCTGGCCGTCAGGGTTCACCGCGGCTCTGGCACAAACCCGGCGACACGGAGGTGGCACGGGCAGGAGCGGACTGGCCGTGTCGGCTTCTCACTTTTTGGATTTTAGAAGGGCATGACATGCCTATATCTGTGTCTCCCCCTCCTTTTACTCCTCCACCTCTTTTATTTTCGCATGACTATATGTACTTGTCACTTTTCCATGTGTTAGTTATGTCTTCTGAGCAGTTTGTCAGCTTTTGGACACCTTTGAAGGTGTTTTCTATGTGTTTCTATGTGTTTTTGTTTGCCTGCCATTGGTTTTAACGGTGTTCGAAGGTGTTCGACGAACAGTTCGACGAACAGTTCGGCGAACACACGGGTGTTCGACGAACCGAACCGAACTCGAACACTACGGGGGTGGCTCAACACTACTTATCACTCCTAAACACTTTTTGTATAATAATTTGGAACGCGGTGTACATGTGCTTTTCCACAAAACACCAGTGGTTCACGTAGTGAATCTTACAGTTCTAACTTGCCAACCGTGGTCTGTATGGAGTTGTTCAATAAAGGGCCCAAAATTAAGATAACATAGATGGGAGAGGTCTCTATGAATAGAAATTCCTAAGTATTTGATACCCTGTGAGGGCCAGGCAAAGGGAAAGTTGGACTGGATGGAATCCTATATGGATTTGGGGAGGGAGACATCGAGGGCCTCAGACTTCGCTGCATTGATTTTAAAATTTGACCATGTAACAAAGTGATCTATTTCAGCCATAACAGCATGGATGGATATATGTGATTGAGTGATATATACTAGGACATCATCAGCAAATAGAGAGCACTTGTACTCGGTGCCTCCCACCTCAATCCACCTAATATTGGGGTTATGGCGAATTGATGAGAGCAGGTGCTCCGTCACTAGGATGTATAAGAGAGGGGACAGAGGACATCCCTGCCTTGTCCCATTGGTGATTGTGAAAGGTGATGAAAATGTTCTGACGCGCCCCCTGGGCCTTGGGACACCTGGAGCCGGACACTTTTTGGTGGATGCTGGTGGTTGTAGTCTTCGTGGCGGCGACCCGGTTCCGTGGCTCAGGGCGGTCAAACCAGTGGCGGAACTATTTATGTGGTTTTGATGTTTAAATGTCCGACTACGCCACCCGTGGATTGCGGTCAGAGTGAACCGCCGCTGCAGGGCAGACCGCTGAGGCTGGTGTTGTGGGTGCAGCAGAGCGTAACATAACTCCCCACGGGAGGAGTATAGCCTCAGGGCAGTGTATGCGGAGGATGGGGGTGATGGTGCAGGGCAGCAGCAGTAACGACACGGAGTCAGTGATGCAGTCCAGGGCCTTTACTCACAGTTCTTATTATCCAGACCCCGTCTGCAGGTAACGGCTGCCCACGTCGTACTGTGCTCACCAGGTGAGGGGCTCAGACAACTCCCAGATAACTTTGGAGCGCTTCACAGGACCCCCTTTGTGTGTCCTTTGTCTGGCCTTTCTTACCAACCCTTCTGTCCGGCTGCCTCGGGCCTCCTCTTGGTAAACTTGGCGCCAGTTTCCTTGACCCTATGTGGTGCCTTCCTAGCGGGTGTAGCGAGGGGCTGCGCCACATAAAATGTCACAGCCTCCTGTTTCTAGCTGAGGGTCGTTTCCTGCCTCCACTAGTTACGGGGACCGGTCTCCCCCTTTGGCCTGACCCCTCCACGCAGGTGGATTCGGGCGTGCGGTGGCGACTCGCCCGTCCGCACCCCTGGGATCCCTTCATTCCTCGTTCCTGGAGCCTTCTCCGCTCCTCTTCCTTCCTTCTCCCTCTTCCAGGCCTGGGCCTCTGTTACTAGGCCCGCCTCCGGAGCAGAGCTCATGCAGAGCCCCTGCTCCCTGCCACTTCTGCTCAGACTTCTCTGCACTGAACTAAGATGGTGCCCACCTTTTATACTCCCTTCTCAATGCACCCAGGAACTGCTTCCTCCCTGCTCCTGCACTACAGGGTTCCCCTTCCTCAGTGTTCCCTCCCCCCACTCCAGCCAGGGACAGGGACTGTCGTGCCCATCTCAGAGGCATATTGGTCGCCCTGCCCCACGGCAATGTGGTGTAATGCATGCAGGTGTCGGGTCCTGATCCACACTCCATCCTTACCTGAGAGTGAGATATCACACCTCTGGGTGAGGTGCAATACCTCTGTAGCAACCGAGCCCTCCAATAGATCCTTGTGAATGGATTTAAAGTGTATTCATTCAAATTAGAGAGACAATTTAAATTAAAAAGCTTAGAGCTGCCTCCACCTCAGGGGGGCTCGCTCGACCCACCAGCGGACAGGCACCAATATTGGGAGAGGGGGGCTGGCCGTCAGGGTTCACCGCGGCTCTGGCACAAACCCGGCGACACGGAGGTGGCACGGGCAGGAGCAGACTGAACGTGTCGGCTTCTCACTTTTTGGATTTTAGAAGGGCATGACATGCCTATATCTGTGTCTCCCCCTCCTTTTACTCCTCCACCTCTTTTCTTTTCGCATGACTATATGTACTTGTCACTTTTCCATGTGTTAGTTGTGTCTTCTGAGCAGTTTGTCAGCTTTTGGACACCTTTTGAAGGTGTTTTCTATGTGTTTCTATGTGTTTTTGTTTGCCTGCCATTGGTTTTAACGGTGTTCGAAGGTGTTCGACGAACCGAACCGAACTCGAACACTACGGGGGTGGCTCAACACTAGTAGCTATGCCTGCTTGGCTTCTGAAACAGTCCTAAGCTAAGTAACATCAATGTCTATATGAAGCACCGTCTTTTACCTTTGTCAGGTCTAGCTGCTTCCATCAGCTCTGTTCTGCCAAAACTGTGGTTTAAGTCTCACCAGATGTGGCCTCCAGGCCTCGTGCCTTTCAGGTCTAATGGTGTCCCGGGCACAGAGATCAGGTCTCTTGACTGCATTTCAAAAGCCCCCCGAATATATATCCCTCAGTGCGCACAGGACCTGTGATGATGTCACAGTCATGTGATCAGTCACCTGAAGGCGATGTACGTGGTGAGCCAGAACACACCCCCTCAGACATTTTGGCAATGCAGTAAGCTGCTGCTTTACATCCTTCATTGGAGTCCAGCTGTGTTTAATTTAACTGATAGAACTTAATTTGGAAAGGCACACACCTCTCTATATAAGACCTCACAGCTCACAGTGCATGTGTAACATCCCTGGCGGCGTGCTGACATGGCTTACCATCTCCCACCATGCAAGACCGCCAACTTACCTACCAGTCCAGGCTGCACACTATGCTCCTCTACCTGCTGTGTGCATGTCTCTTGTCTGCTGGCTTAGGGCGGCGGTGCTGGCACTTCCTGATTCTTAACCCTCAACTGGTGATGTGGGGTTTCCTATAACCCAGTGTTTAGAAATCTCTTATTTTTACAGAAAATTCAAAGATCACGTTTGTTTTAATCGTTTTCTTATTGGCGATTGATTACACATGAGTATAACAAATTTTTGACACCCACAAATGGATGGAAGCTAATGAGACACGTATCCTCATATCAGCATTTTTCAATGAATGGCAGCCGAACAAAAATTCCCTGGGTTGTGGCAAACCCCACCTCACCAGTTGAGGGTTAAAGTTACAGTGTGCACAGTCCTAATGTGTCCCCAGCCTATTGCTGTGAGTCACTGGATACTTAAACCTCCTCCACCCAGTGGGAGGTGCCTGAGCAACACTTTCTTTCAGTGTGTTCTGTGCAACTGAGTAGCTAGGTCCTGTCCTGCATCTGTGACTTCTATTTTTTTCCACCACTCTGGGGGCTGTATTCCCAGGCTTGTTCCTGTATCTCTTTCCAGTATCAGTTCCTGTCTGAACTGTGTCCTAGCCCGTTACCTGTTTGTCTCTATGTCCGATCCTTCCCTTTTCCCGCTGTGTCTGAACCAGTACCTAACTCCGACTCATTGTCTCTGTACTTCTGTTTGTGAGTCTTGTGTCCACTCGCTACTTCATTGCAGGTACCTTGTGTGTATCTGGTTCTGCTTGTCCAGTTTCCCTGCCTTTGTGTCTTCCGCCTGTGTTCTAGCTATCTTCCCATGTTTCCCAGTCTGTTCCATGTGAACAGAGCCCTGTCCTGTCTGCCAGCACCTGCGGCTCTGCTCCTCTCTGCTCTGCTTGTCCTCCGCACCTGCTTCTGTGCTCTGCTCTGCTCCGTTTGTCCTCTGCACCTGCGTCTCTGCTCCGCTTGTCCTCCGCACCTGCGGCTCTGCTCTGCTTGTCCTTGGCACCTGCGGCACTGCTCTGCTCTGCTCCGCTTGTCCTCCGCTCTCGCGGCTCTTCTCCTGTATCCCAGTCTGTACTGGTCCCTAACCAGCCTGATTACCTATCTGTCAGTACCCGCCTGTCTTTATACCAGCCGTGCTTGCCAGTACCCGCCTGTCTGCATACCAGCCAAACCTGCCCGTTCCTGCATTCGCTGGTGTGGGCCAACAGCTGTGTGACCGAGGTCTGACCTGGAGTAGCACCTGGGCCACCTCCCTCATCCCTCCTCAGACCACGGAGTCGATTAAGCCGCCATGTGTCCGTGGTTGGATCTGGCAAGGCACATAGTCACGCCCCCCCAGGCACTCCTCGGTTCGTGGCCCAGTGGGACCACTAACCACGCTCACACCATACAGTCCAGGCGTGAGTGTAACAGCATGTCAGACCAAATGAGAATCATGAGCTCAAAGGAACTGCCCAAGGAGCTCAGAGACAGAATTGTGACAGGCACAGATCTGGTCAAAGTTACAAAAGAATTTCGGCATTACTCAAGGTTCCTAAGGGCACAGTGGCCTCCATAATCCTTAAATGGAAGAAGTTTGGGACCACCAGAAGTCTTCCTAGACCTGGGCGTCGAGCTAAATTGAGCAATCGTGCGAGAAGAGCCTTGGTGAGAAAGGTAAAGAAGAACTCCAAGATCACTGTGGCTGAGCTCCAGAGATGCAGTAGTGAGGTGGGAGAAAGTTCAAAGTCAATTATCACTGCAGCCCTCAACCAGTCGGGCCTTTGTGACAGAGTGGCCCAATGGAAGCCTCTGATCGGTGCAAGACATATGAAAGCCCGCATAGAGTTTGCTCAGAAACACATGAAGGACTCCCAGAATATGAGAAATAAGATTCTCTGGTCTGATGAGACAAAGATAGAACTTTTTGGTGATAATTCTAAACGATACGTATGGAGAAAACCAGGCACTGCTCATCACCTGCCCAATACAATCCCAACAGAGAAACATGGTGGTGGCAGCATCATGCTGTGGGGGTGTTTTTCAGCTGCAGGGACAGAACGACTGGTTGCAATTGAAGGAAACATGAATGCGGCCAAGTACAGAGATATCCTGGATGAAAACCTTTTCCAGAGTGCTCTGGACCTCAGATTTGGCCGAAGGTTCACCATCCAACAAGGCAATGACCCTAAGCACACAGCTAAAATAACAAAGAAGTGGCATCAGAACAACTCTGTGACCATTATTGACTGGCCCAGCCAGAGCCCTGACCTAAACCCAATTGGGCATCTCTGGAGAGACCTGAAAATGGCTGTCCACCAACGTTCACCATCAAACCTGACGGAACTGGAGAGGATCTGCAAGGAAGAATGGCAGAGGATCCCCCAATCCGGGTGTGAAAAACTTGTTGCATCATTCCCAAGAAGACTCATGGCTGTACTAGCTCAAAAGGGTGCTTCTACTCAATACTGAGCAAAGGGTCTGAATACTTATGACCATGTGATATTTCAGTTTTTCTTTTTTAATACATTTGCAAAAATTTCTACATTTCTGTTTTTTTCAGTCAAGATGAGGTGCAGAGTGTACTATAATGAGAAAAAAAATTAACTTTTTAGAATTTACCAAATGGCAGCAATGAAACAAAGAGTGAAAAATTTAAAGGGGCCTGAATACTTTCTGTACTCACTGTAGGAGGTTACAACCCTTCTACCTTGTATCTCGAGTCTGGGGGGCAAGGACAAGGATGTGAGCCCTGGACACTGTTACCATGGGGCGGTGCCTTAGGCGTCGCTTCCGGAACCAGTGAGTTCCAGCGGCCATGTCCTGCGTTTCACAGACCGGAAGTGAGATCTTCAGACTGGAAATGCGTCACGCACTGTAGACGGAGCCACATCAGCGCAGTGTTGGTTTAAAATGGAGACAGTGAGGTGAGTACCTCTACTGCAACATTGAGCACGTTATCCCACAAACGTGTCTGTAATGATATTACCGTCTACACGGTAGGAATAAGTTCCTCCCCTGATGAATCAATGTGTTTGAAGAAACGCGTCGGGAGAATGGAGGAAATGAATGAACTAGGGAACCGGCATGGTATATCCTCAACTTGGGTGAGATTATTCCCTTTTTTTTCCTACGGTTGGTGAATAATCACATGTGTGCACACAGTTACACCAATACCGCATTATTGTGCATACAGGGTGACAGTGGTATGTTGAGATCATAGCCCTATGTCGCTGCATGTATGTAGCTGCACCTGTAAGAGTGTTATCCCCTTTGCCCAAAGTGGACAGGTTTATAGAGGATGTCTGACTGATATATGCTAATTATTATCATCCTACATAAATACCTGAGAAAAGGCATAATATGCTCCACAGTTGAAGAAAGGGACCGGGGTTCCACTAGTAACCACTTGAATGCTCAGCTAGTTTGAATGAGCATTGCCATTTCTGAACTAAGGTACATAGAAAAACTGGTCAAAATTGTTGGTACCCCTCGTTTAATGAAAGAAAAACCCACAATGGTCACAGAAATAACTTGAATCTGACAAAAGTAATAATAAATTAAAAATGATTAAAATGAACAAATGAAAGTCAGACATTGCTTTTCAACCCTGCGTCCACAGAATTTTTAAAAAAATTAAGCTCATGAAGTAGGCCTGGACAGAAATGATGGTACACTTAACTTAATATTTTGTTGAACAAACTTTTAAGGCAATCACTGATATCAAACGATTCCTGTAACTGTCAATGAGACTTCTGCACCTCTCGACAGGTGTTTTGGTCCACTCCTCATGAGCAAACTGCTCCAGTAGTCTCGTGTTTGAAGGTTGCCTTTTCCAGACGGCATGTTTCAGCTCTTTCTAAAGATGCTCAATAGGATTTAGGTCAGAGCTCATAGAAGGCCACTTCAGAATAGTCCAATGTTTTCCTCTTAGCCATTCTTGGGTGTATTTAGCTGTGTGTTTTGGGTCATTATCCTGTTGCAAGAATCATGACCTGCGACTGAGACCAAGCTTTCTGACACTGGGCAACACATTTCTCTCTAGAATCCCTTGATAGACTTGAGATTTCATTGTACCCTGCACAGATTCAAGACATCCTGTGCCAGATGCAGCAAAGCAGCCCCAAACATAACAGAGCTTCCTCCATGTTTAACACTTGGGACAGTGTTCTTTTATTGATATGCTTCAAGGGGTTGTTCACTACTATGGAAAATAGCCCAATGTATTTTTATGATGAACAGAAGCTTCTTTGTAATTACCTTCCTCTGCTGTTTCTGCCTGTGAGCAACGCTATCACTGGCCACTCACAGGCAGCACGTGACCCCCGCTGAGGTCATGTCAAGTGAAGCGTGACTCAACGCTGGGATCCCCGCGGTGGCTGCTGGGTTGTGGGCAGGGTTACCCCCGCGTCACACTCTGCATCCACCACTTGCTTTCCCAATGAATGGGGAGAGGGAGAGCACGCGGTGGATGCCGGGTGTGATGCGCGGGGTAACCCCGCCCACAACCCAGCAGCCACCATGGAACGCAGAAGAGGGACCCTCGGCTGCAGCCTGAACTTGTCAGCGCCGACTGCAGCTGGGGGTGACGTGATGCCATTGAGCAGCCAGTGATAGCGCCGCTCACAGGCAGAAACAGCAGAGGAAGGTATATACAAAGAAGCTTCTAGTCATCATAAAAATACATTGGACTATTTTCAATAGTAGTGGACAACCCCTTTCATTTTTCTGTCTGTGAACATAGACATCTGTCCATGGGACATTCTCCCAGTAGCTTTGTGGCTTGTCAACATGTAGTTTGGCAAATTCCAGTCTGGCTTTTTTATGACTTTTTTTTCAACAATGATGTTCTCCTTGGTCTTCACCCATGAAGTCCACTTTGGATCAAACAACGACGAATGGTGCTATCTGACACTGATGTTCCTTAAGCTTGAAGTTCACCTTTAATCTTTTTAGAAGTTATCCTAGGCTCTTTTGTTACCATTCGTATTATCCGTCTCTTTCATTTATCATCAATTTTCCTCCTGCGGCCACGTCCAGGGAGGTTGGCTACAGTCCCATGGATCTTAAATTTCTGAATAATATTTGCAACTGTAGTCACAGGCATATCAAGCTGCTTGGAGATGGTCTCATAGCCTTTACCTTTAACATGCTTGTCTATAATTTTCTTTCTAATCTCCTGAGACAACTCTTTCCTTTGCTTCCTTTGGTCCATGTTGAGTGTGTTACACACCATGTCACCAAACAGCACAGTGAGTATCTGTAACCCTATATACAGGCCCACTGGCTGATCATAAGATTGTAGACACCTGTGATGCTAATTAGTGGACACAACTTCATTTAACATGTCCCTTTTGTCACATTATTTTCAGGGGCACTATCATTTCTGTCCAGGCCTAATTCATGAGTTTATTTTTTTTTTTAATTCTGTGGAAGCAGGGTTGAAAAGCAATGACTGACTTTCATTTGTTCATTTTCATAGATGTTTAATTTATTATTACTTTTGTCAGATTCAAGTTATTTCTGTGACCATTGTGGGTTTTTCTTTCTTTAAACGAGGGGTACCAACAATTTTGACCACGTTTGTATATAAGGATATGAGCATTTATTGTACAGTTTGTGGCCACCCCTAGCTGGTCACTAAATTGTTATTTGTACCTGCTGTGTGTTTGGCTGCATGTCCAGTGACAATTGGTTTTGGAATACTGGCACTATTCTAAGCACCTACTGGTCACTGAGGTGACCTACCTCATCTCTGTTGATATTTGTTATTGGCGTTTTGGGGTGATTTTTATTGAGGTTTTTTAATCAATTCTAATGAAAATATATTTTTAATTAGTCCAATTACTGCTTTTCTTGACTTAAATCTGTTTGGGCATCTACCCCTTGCTTTTTTGACTATATTTTATGCATCATAGATACAGTCATTACATTAGTAGACACATAATTACCGCCCTTGTATTTCAGTTTGCCTTCATATTGTGGCAGCCGTGGATCATAAAAATGAGAACTGACATATACAACTACCTGAGTGCTAGAAAATAAAGACACAAGGAGACAGAGCATTAATTTTAAACATTTTATTAAATAAAATGTTTACCCCTACCTAAAGCCAATGATCCAGAAGAAGGCAAAAAACCTGGACACGTTCAGCCAATGTGTGTCACAGGGAAAAAATTCCTTCTTGACCCCGAGAAAAGGCGATCAGTTCAAGAACCCTGGACCAAGGCCATACTACAACTAACTAACTGATATATAGAGCAATGACTCGTTTCCGGAGAGCAGATCTTCTTTGTCCTGGTAACACGCCTCACCTCTCCTTATCAGATCGGACTCTGAGCTTATAGCTTGTCTACCTTGATCTCCCCTGTAACAATACAGAACACTACCCCCCACAAACACTACACCCCACAAACACTACCCCCCGACAAACGCTACACCCCACAAACACTACACCCCACAAACACTACACCCCACAAACACTAGCCCTTCGGATACAGACATAGGGCTGTTATATCACATCAGGTCCCTTATACAATTAGGTTAGACAGCAGACACCTATGTAATATGATGTCATGATGCACTGATTCCAGAATTAGATCTATATAATCAGTATATAATGACCTCATAAGACAACAAATATTATCTACAGACATATTAAATGATTAACACTAAATAATCCCGTGGCTCTTGTTAGATTCTTCAGTCTTCTTTCCAGGATCCAGATATTCTTCCTGGTAAGAAAAAAATAATACAAGACGGATCAGGCAAAGACCCATAGACAATCAGTCATATATATATATTGTACTTTATGCCCTCTTTTCTTTGCATTTTTAAATTTTGATGTAGATACTTAAAAATGGTGCAAGAAATGTAATGTATAAAAAATCGTGGAAACTATATATATATATATATATATATATACAGTACAGACCAAAAGTTTGGAGACACCTTCTCATTTAAAGATTTTTCTGTATTTTCATGACTATGAAAATTGTACATTCACACTGAAGGCATCACAACTATGAATTAACACATATGGAATTATATGCTTAACAAAAAAGTGTGAAACAACTGAAAATATGTCTTATAATCTAGATTCTTCAAAGTAGCCACCTTTTGCTTTGATGACTGCTTTGCACACTCTTGGCATTCTCTTGATGAGCTTCAAGAGGTAGTCACCGGAAAGGGTTTTCATTTCACAGGTGTGCCCTGTCAGGTTTAATAACTGGGATTTCTTGCCTTATAAATGGGGTTGGGACCATCAGTTGTGTTGTGCAGAAGTCAGGTGGATACACAGCTGATAGTCCTACTGAACAGACTGTTAGAATTTGTATTATGGCAAGAAAAAAGCAGCTAAGTAAAGAAAAACAAGTGGCCATCATTACTTTAAGAAATGAAGGTCTGTCAGTCCGAAAAATTGGGCAAACTTTGAAAGTGTCCCCAAGTGCAGTTGCAAAAACCATCAAGCGCTACAAAGAAACTGGCTCACAAGAGGACCGCCCCAGGAAAGGAAGACCAAGAGTCACCTCTGCTTCTGAGGATAAGTTTATCCGAGTCACCAGCCTCAGAAATCGCAGGTTAACGGCAGCTCAGATTAGAGACCAGGTCAATACCACACAGAGTTCTAGCAGCAGACACATCTCTACAACAACTGTTAAGAGGAGACTTTGTGCAACAGGCCTTTATGGTAAAATAGCTGCTAGGAAACCACTGCTAAGGACAGGCAACAAGCAGAAGAGACTTGTTTGGGCTAAAGAACACAAGGAATGGACATTAGACCAGTGAAAATCTGTGCTTTGGTCTGATGAGTCCAAATTTGAGATCTTTGGTTCCAACCACCGTGTCTTTGTGCGACGCAGAAAAGGAGAATGGATGGACTCTACATGCCTGGTTCCCACCGTGAAGCATGGAGGAGGAGGTGTGATGGTGTGGGGGTGCTTTGCTGGTGACACTGTTGGGGATTTATTCAAAATTGAAGGCATACTGAACCAGCATGGCAACCACAGCATCTTGCAGCGGCATGCTATTCCATCCGGTTTGCGTTTAGTTGGACCATCATTTATTTTTCAACAGGACAATGACCGCAAACACACCTCCAGGCTGTTTAAGGGCTATTTGACCAAGAAGGAGAGTGATGGGGTGCTACACCAGATAACCTTGCCTCCACAGTCACCAGACCTGAACCCAATCGAGATGGTTTGGGGTGAGCTGGACCGCAGAGTGAAGGAAAGAGGGCCAACAAGTACTAAGCATCTCTGGGAACTCCTTCAAGATTGTTGGAAGACCATTTCCGGTGACTACCTCTTGAAGCTCATCAAGAGAATGCCAAGAGTGCGTAAAGCAGTCATCAAAGCAAAAGGTGGCCACTTTGAAGAACCTAGAATATAAGACATATTTTCAGTTGTTTCACACTTTTTGTTAAGTATATAATTCCACATGTGTTAATTCATAGTTTTGATGCCTTCAGTGTGAATGTACAATTTTCATAGTCATGAAAATACAGAAAAATGTTTAAATGAGAAGGTGTGTCCAAACTTTTGGTCTGTACTATATATATATATATATATATATATATATATATATATATAGTTTCCACGATTTTTTATACATTACATTTCTTGCACCATTTTTAAGTATCTACATCAAAATTTTAAAATATATATAAATATATATATATATATATATATATATACAGTGTATAGATATATGACGCGCCCACTGGGCCAGTGTTGTTTGGGGGATACCCGGAGCCGGATCAGATGGGGGTTGTAGTCTCCGAGTGGCGGTGACCCGGTCCGTGCCCAGGGTGTCAAGCTCAGTGTGTGGCAGTCCTTACAGATGTTATTAGTGTTCTTTGTGTCGACTACGCCACCCGTTGATTTGCGGTCAATACGGCCGCCGCTGCAGCAGGGTCCGCTGAGGCTGGTGGTGCTTGTGCAGCTCTGGTAGTATAACCCCCAACGGGAGGGGTATAGCCTCAGGGGGTCAGGTGTAGAGGATGGTGGTAGTGGTGGTGCAGTGTGGATGTTAAGAAGACTCCGAGCCGGGCTGTGCAGTTCAGGGTTTTTACTTACTGCTGTTCTTGTGGTCACTCTGGCCTTAAGTGACCGCCCGAGCCGTGCTGCGTCCACCAGGTCTTGGACTCGGCCAACCCCCAGGTGATTCTGGAGCGTGGTCCTGAGCTCCCTTTCTGACTTGTCCTTCTCTCTGGCCTTCCCCACGAGGGATCCACCTAAGTCCGGCTCCCTCGGGCCTCTTGTTGGTAAATCCTTGTCTCTGGGTTCCCTGACCCTATTCTTGGTTTGCCTTCCGGGTGGATTTAGTGGGTGGTCGTGGCAGATCCTGCCCACGACCTCCGGTCTCTGGCTAAGGTGTGCTGTAGCCTCCACCAGCTTGGGATCCGGTACCCTGTTGCCAACTCTTCACCCTCTGATCTAATTTTGGGTTCTTGGAGTTCCCTCTTCTCCCCCTTCTGGGTCCTTCTTTCTCCTCTCTCTCTGCTTCTCAGGCTCTCTCAGACTGACCAAACCTCTACAAAAGACTGACGTCTCACAGACTGACCCTGATCTAAGATGGTTCCCACCTTATATACTCCCTCTATGTGTGAGCTCAGGTGACCAGCACCCAATGAGCTCCTAGCTTTACCCAGGCTGCTCCCCCTATCTGCCCCTACACTACTGGGATGTTCCACCCCCCTCCCACTCCAGCCAGGAACAGACACTGTCGTACCTGCACATTTCTCTAGTGGGAGTACCATCGGTCTGTCCCTCGGAAATGGGATGTGTGTAGTGCATGCAGCTAACTGAGCTCAGTTCCACACTCCATCCTTACCCGGGAGTGGAATATCACACCTCTGGGTTGAGGTGCAATACCCCTGTAGCAGCCGAATCCTCAGGGTGCTACATTTATATCTATGTAAAATACAGTAAAATAAATTAATATGTGTCCCCCAATGTATCTACACCAACCTCTCTCCCATGTGGGGGACTAAGGGTAGATTTTTTTTTGCCTCAAAAATCTGAAATTAAAATGACCGAACCACCACCAGCAATCTGTGCCAGCCACAGATACCACTGGAACTGTCACTGACTGAAGTAGCCTATACAGGGTCTCCATCCGAGGTCCCATCTTGCTGCTGACCTCTGTGATAGCCCCAGGGATGTCCCCATGTTTGCTGCATAGAACTCTCAGTGTCCAACATTCCACTGTGTGACCTCACAAAGAACCTTCATCACCCAAGTCTAGAGATTCTGCCAGCAAAGACTGGAGAAAGCTAGAACCTTACAGCCACAATCTGTAGACTTGGAGGATCGATGTCCATGTTGGCGCTAAGTTCACTAACAAATCCCTGTAAAGTTTCTCATTTACCTGTATCCTCAATCCAGGAACTTCCAATCTCCTCGTCTCATCTCCTGAAATGAGAATCTGTGTCCTCGATCCTGGATCCTCTGCTCTCCTCGTCTTCATCTCTTGAAATGATCATTTGCCCCTTGAACACCCGTTTATATAGACCCACAGTCATTGTGACATCATGCTGTGAGGTAACAATGGCCTCCTGGATTTGATGATGTCACATATGACCATGAGTGATATCTCCACAGGTATTAATTAATATTTATAACAAGTAGTAATAATATGGCAGATCACATTGGTTAGCATCAAGGCTGGAGGAGCAGGACGAATAAGGAAAAGTTCCCAAAAGTAAACTGCATTTACTGTGACTGAAAAAAGTAAATAACTTTATATTACTTCAAATGTAATTAAATGCTAGGCTCTATGACAACACTACACTGTTACCATAGGAACAAAGACCTATAGCCCATAGCAACCAGTCCAATTCCAGCTTTAGTGTATTTAAGGCCTGAAATCAAGAACATTGAGTGTTTTGTTTGCTGGTGATACATCTAGCAATGGACAAATGACAGGTAAGAGCAGGAATCATTGTCTATGAGAGAAACCATTCCCATTGTTACACATTTTCACACATTTTGTAGGTGCAGGAACTATGGACATTCCAGTTTTTGTGAAACAACAACTCCCAGCATCCACAGGATAAATATGAACAAAAGTTCAAGAATTGCTTTTTATTTCTTTCATGACATTCACCGTGCGGTATAAGCAGGGCCGGCTCCAGGTTTTCGTGGGCACTGGGCGAAAGAGTCTCAGTGGGCCCCTTTTACACATACCACGATTCATGACGCACAGATGCCGCAGAAAAATATATATATATAATACAATGAAGAAGATTTCACTTCTTCCATTACATGACCGATATCTATTGTAAATTCTACAATAGCTCAGAAACCGGCGAATTGATCCATACAGAATACTGGCCCCCAAAAAATGCTCCATACAGGATACTGGCCCCCATATAACGCTCCATAAAGGATACTGGCCCCATTATAACGCTCCATATAGGATACTGGCCCCATATAACGCTCCATACAGAATACTGGCCCCCATATAACGCTCCATGCAGGCTGTGCCCCAACATAATGCTCCATGCAGGCTGTTTCCCCCACATAATGCCTCATGCAGGCTGTTCCCCCCATATAATGCCCCATGCAGGATGTCACCCCCTCTTATAATGCCCCATGCAGGATGTCACCCCCCCTTATAATGCCCCATGCATTATGTCACCCCCCCATATAATGCCCCATTCAGAATGTCCCCCCTTATAATGTCCCATGCATTATGTCACCTCCCTTATAATGCCCCATGCAGGAAATCACCCCCGCTTATAATGCCCCATGCATTATGTCAACCCCCACTTATAATGCCCCATGCAGGATGTCATCCCCCCCATATAATGCCCCATGCAGGATGTCACTCCCCCCCTATATAATGCCCCATGCAGGATGCCACTTCCCCCATATAATGCCCCATACAGGATGCCACTTCCCCCTTGTTTAATGCCCCATGCAGGATGTCACCTCTCTCCCCCTTCCCTAATAATGCCCCATGCAGGATGTCACACCCCTCCTCCCTTTTAATGCCCCATGCAGGATGTCACTTCCCCCTCCTTATAATGCCCCATGCAGGATGTCACACCACCCCTTATAATGCCCCATGCAGGATGTCGCCCCCCCTTATAATGCCCCATGTAACGCTCCATTTAGGCTATGCCCCCACATAATGTTCCATGCAGGCTGTTCCCCCCACATAATGCCTTATGCAGGCTGTTCCCCCCACATAATGCCTTATGCAGGCTGATCCCCCCCATATAATGCCCCATGCAGGATGTCAGCCCCCCTTATAATGCCCCATGCATTATGTCACTCCCCCTTATAATGCCCCATGCATTATGTCACTCCCCCTTATAATGCCCCATGCATTATGTCACCCCCCTTATAATGCCCCATGCATTATGTCACCCCCCTTATAATGCCCCATGCATTATGTCACCCCCTTATAATGTCCCATGCAGGATGTCACGCACGCTTATAATGCCCCATGCATAATGTCACCACCCCTTATAATGCCCCATGCAGGATGTCACTTTCCCCCCATATAACGCCCCATGCAGGATGTCACCTCTCTCCCCCCTCCCTTATAATTCCCCATGCCTCCATACATTAAAAAAAAATAAAATAAAATACTCACCTAACTACTCACCTGCTGCCGATTCTCTGGACTCCAGCATCGCCGGCGTCTTCCCACTCTGCGCTGTGACGGCTCAGGAGAGAGCGCGGTGGAAAGACGTCACCGCACCCTCTGACCTGAGACGTCACAGTGCTGCAGCTGCGGAAGACATCGGACCTGCTGCGGAAGCCCAGGGAGAGGTAAGTATTGTGCCGACGGCTGACGGGGCCCTGAGCAAGCGGGGGGAGCGGGAGCTGACACCGCCCTCCTCCTCTCACAGGTCCCATAGCGCAGCGGGTGAGTGAGCCCACCCCGCCTGCTCAGGGCCCCGGCACTTGCCCGCGTGCTCCGGGTGCTGACGCCGGCCCTGGGTATAAGCGATACAATGGCTTTATTCTGTAGGTCAGTACGATTACAGCGATACCAGATTAATATAAGATTTTTAATGTTTTACTGCTTTTGCACACAAAACATTTTTTTTGGGTGCATAATATTTTATTGAACCCTTTTTATTCAGCAGTATGCATAACATAGCGCCATACACTCGTCCTAATTTTCTGGATCAACATCGGACCAATTTTTTATACGCTAGTATGACTCCAGCCTTAAGTTTCCAAACTGATAGCTCTATAACAGATCACTTTATTGAGCTCTGTCCAGTTTGCCTTATATACTCCCTGCTGACATCAGCCGATAGACCTGTATGAGCGTGTTCGGAGAGGTCTGGGCATGTACGTTGGAATATTTCCAATATATAATGCATTAATATTATAAGTGAATAGGCTTTGCATGTATAACTTAAAATCTAAATGTGTCAGGAAAATTCAGAGTTCATGTTTGGAATCAGCGCATTCAATTTAGTGTAAATCACAATAAATCAAATGTTTTTCTCTCAGTAGCAAAATCATTGTTGGCATGTACTTACTTTTCTAATGTGGCCACTAACCATTAATACAGTAACCTTAGTAATCCAGATAATAGATTATCTGCTTGAAGATGGGGTGTAGAAACTCCAGAAGGAGATTAACTTGCCTTATAGAATCATAGAATCATAGAATGGTAGAGTTGGAAGGGACCTCCTGGGTCATCTGGTCCAACCCCCTGCTCAAAGCAGGATTCACTAGATCATCTCAGACAGATGTCTGTCCAGCCTCTGTTTGAAGACGTCCATTGAAGGGGAACTCACCACCTCTCGTGGCAGCCTGTTCCACTCATTAACCACCCTAACTGTCAAAAAGTTTTTTCTAATATCTAATCTGTGTCTCCTCCCATTTAGTTTCATCCCATTGCTTCTAGTCTTTCCTTGTGCAAATGAGAATAAAGATGATCCTTCTACAATGTGACAGCCCTTGACATATTTGTAGACAGCTATTAAGTCTCCTCTCAGTCTTCTTTTTTGCAAGCTAAACATTCCCAAATCCTGCAACCGTTCCTCATAGGACATGGTTTGCAGACCAGTCACCATTCTGGTCGCTCTTCTCTGAACTTGCTCCAGTTTGTCTATGTCTTTTTTAAAATGTGGTGCCCAAAACTGTACACAGTATTCCAGATGAGGTCTGACCAAAGAGGAGTAAAGACCGATAATGACTTCACGTGATCTAGACTGTATGCTTCTGTTAATACATCCCAGAATTGTATTTGCCTTTTTTGCTGCTGCATCACACTGTTGACTCATGTTCAGTCTATGATCTATTAGTATACCTAAGTCTTTTTCACATGTACTGTTGCTTAGCTCTATTCCTCCCATTCTGTATATGCTTTTTTCATTTTTATTGCCCAGATGTAGTACTTTGCATTTTTCCCTGTTAAAAACCATTCTGTTGGTTGCTGCCCACTGCTCCAGTTTATTTAGGTCTTTTTGAAGCCTCTCTCTCTCTTCTCTAGTATTAGCTATCCCTCCTAGCTATGTGTCATCAGCAAATTTAATAAGTTTACCCTCAATTCCTTCATCTAAATCATTGATAAAGATGTTGAACAATACAGGTCCCAGGACGGAGCCCTGTGGTACCCCACTTGAGACATTCATCCAACTGGATGTGAAGCCATTTACAACCACCCTTTGAGTCCGATCACTAAGCCAGTTATGAATTCACCTAACAGTTGCCTGGTCCATTGCATACTTGGTCATTTTTTCAATAAGGATGGTGTGAGATACTTTGTCAAATGCTTTGCTGAAGTCAAGATATACTATATCTACAGCATTTCCCTGATCCACCCAGTCAGTGATTCTGTCATAGAAGGAAATCAAGTTAGTCTGACATGACTTGTTAGTTACAAACCCATGCTGACTCTGGTTAATCACTTCATTCTTATCCAGGTACTTACATACATGTTGTTTAATAATTTGTTCAAAGATCTTTCCTGGTATAGAAGTCAGACTCACCGGCCTATAGTTCCCTGGGTCCACCTTCTTCCACTTTTTGAAGATAGGAACAACATTTGCTCTTCTCCAGTCTTCTGGGACTTCTCCTGTTCTCCAAGAATTTTCAAAGATTATGGAGAGTGGTTCTAAAATTTCTTCTACGATCTCCTTCAGTACTCTGGGGTGTAATTCATCTTTACCTGGAGACTTGAACTCATTTATGTTAGCTAAATATTCCCTCACAATCTTTCTGTTTACATATAACTTGGATTCTTCTATTCCTTTAAAAGGACAGTGAAGATCAGTTGATGTTACATTTTCTTTCTGAGAGAAAACAGATGCAAAATAGGAATTAAAAAGTTTGGCCTTCTCAACATCCTCTCTTACCATTTCTCCATTTTCATCCTGTAAAAATCCTATAACATCTTTTGACTTTTCTTTTACTTTTGACATACCCCCAAAATCCTTTTTTATTGCTTTTGACATCTCTTGCAAGCCTTAATTCATTGACAGCTTTAGCTAACCTGATACATGCCCTGCAGGATCTGCAGATTGCAGTATAATCTTCTTTAGATATGCCTCCCTCTTTCCATTTAATAAACATTTCTTTCTTTCTTTTTAGCATGTGTTTAAGTTCTGTGTTCATCCATCCTGGTTTCCTTAAATGCTTCCCATTCTTCCTACTTTTCGGGATTGTTAACGATTGTGCTTTGAGAATCTCATTTTTAAAAATTTCCCATCCTTCCTGGACATTTTTGTCCTTTAGGACATCCAGCCATTGGATCCCTCCTATTCTCTTTCTGAGTCTCCTAAAATCTGCCTTTCTAAAATCTAACCTTGAAGTTTGAGTCTTCACATGTCTTCCTCCTCTAGTTATCCAAAATTCTATAATAGCATGATCCCTGCCTCCTAGGGTCCCAGCCACCTTTACCACCTCAACCATTTCCTCCCTGTTTATAAGGATTAGATCCAAAGTAGCAGATCCCCTTGTTTTCTCCCCTACCGTTTGGAAGATAAAGTTGTCAGCAAGAGAGGATAAGAATTTTCTTGACCTGTTAGTTTTACTTGAGAGAGATTCCCAACAAATGTCTGGATAGTTGAAATCTCCCATGACCACTACGTCATATTTTTTGGAGAACTTGGTCATTTGATACATAAAGAGTTCATCCATATCTTCAGCTTGCCCAGGTGGCCTGTAGTAAATGCCTACAATGGTGTCCTTTCTGTTGTTCTCTCCTTGTATTCTTACCCATACAGTTTCCACAGAACTCCCAGTCTCTGAAGCTTCAATCTCTGTGCAGATATACGCTTTTCTAACATACAATGCGACACCTCTTCCTCGTTTATCAAGTCTGTTTCTTGCAAATAAGTTGTATCCTTTTAGCCTTTTATTCCAATCATGTGTATCGTCCCACCAAGTTTCAGTGATTCCAATGACATCATATTCCTTTTTCTGCGTTAGTAGTTCTAATTCTCCTTGTTTGTTGCCCATGCTTTGTGCATTTGTATAAAAACATTTTAGTTTGTGATTGGTTTCTCTTCCTCCCATATTTTTATTATTTAAATTGTTTTGTCTTTGTTCTTCCTTTCCACTTCCAGTAGCAGAGATCTCAATAGTATTTGTCAGCTGTATGGCTTTTTCTGGCCTTTTGCTTCCCTTCCCACATTGTTCTAGTTTAAAGCTCTTCTGATGAGTGTAGCAAGGCGACTTCCAAATACATGTTTTCCAGTCTTCGTAAGGTGCACCCCATCTCTAGCAAGTAGTCCATCATATAGGTAATTCATTCCGTGATCCAGAAATCCAAATCCTTGTTGACGGCACCATCGACGTAGCCAGTTGTTCACCTGTAGAATCTTATTCCACCTCATTGTTCCATGGCCATCCACTGGGAGGATGGATGAGAAGACCACCTGCGCTCCCAATTCTTTCACTTTCTTGCCTAAGTCTTCAAAGTCACTGCAGATGGTTTCCAGGTCCTTTCTTGCGGTGTCATTTGTCCCCACATGTATTAGCAGGAATGGGTAGTGATCGGTAGGTCTGAAGAGTCTTGATATCCTGTCAGACACATCTTTAATTTTTGCTCCAGGAAGACAGCACATTTCTCTTGAGGTTATGTCTGGTCTGCAGATAGCGGCCTCTGTTCCTCTTAACAGGGAATCCCCCATGACCACCACTCTCCGTTTTTTCTTCACAACATTCTTCTTTCTCCATCCAGGAGGATTCTGAGGGCTTACAAGGTTATTCATTGCTGGCAAAGTCTTATTTTGCTGTATTTCTTCATGGTTCTCCTGCGTGAGAGCCTGGTACTGGTTCCTGAGCAGTATGGGTGCTGACTGCCTCTCGATCCTCCTGCTTCTGTGGGTCACATGCTTCCATTCCTCTGTTTCGTCAGGTGCAGTTCGAATTTCTTCTCTTTCTGAATCATGAAGAGATAATTCTGCTCTGTCTAAGAACTCTTCACCTTCCTTAATGATTTTCAAGGTAGTTAACCTCTCTTCTAGATTTCGCAACTTTTCCTCCAACAGGGACACAAGCTTGCATTTCTGGCATGTGAAGTTTGGCTTTTCCACTGGCAAGTCTGTGAACATGTAGCAGGATATGCAGCTCACCAAATGGCTCCTGGACTCTTCCATGTTCTTACTGTTAATGTTCTGAAAACAGTGAAAAAAGCTTCAAAAAAAAGCTTCAAAATGCGCGTGGCGGTAGGCGCGCGTTTTACCGATGTCCTCTTTTCAGCTCCAACAGCCAAAATCCAGTGTTGTTTGAGCTCCCGGAGACTCTTCACTTACCCCAAAATGCAGTGGGAATATGCAAATTATCTCCTCAGGACTCCTCCCCTGGTTTGCCTTATCATCTTTTTACAAATACCTACAACTTAGGCACACATATTAGACCCAGTCAACTATGACAAGGATGCTAATACACAATCACTTTATCCAAGATATGATCATATCTGTGAACCACAAACATGGTTTAATTTCTACTAAATATTAACAACTTCTGTGACCTTGCATAGATGAGAACCCTCTGACAGTTAAAGGTTTATTCTCATCTCCAAGATCCTACCTCAATATGTATTAGTTGTAATAATAATATTAGCGAATTCCTCCAATTCTAAATGTAGTATAGTTCTTCTGATTCACTATGTTGCTTACCCCATGTACAGATCATGGCAACATCTTAGGTATCCATGTGTCACGCAAGATGTGGAAAAGACAGTGATTCACCCCCTGGGCCGCGTGGGGAACCCGGAACCGGGCCTTTGGTGGGTTGCTGGGGGTTGTAGTCATCGTGGCGATGACCCTGTCCCGTGGCTTAGGGTGGTCAAACCAGTGGCAGTCTATTGATATAGTTTTCATTATTTTCAAATGTCCGACTACGCCACCCGTGGTTTGCGGTCAGGATGAACCGCCGCTGCAGGGCAGACCGCTGGGCCTGATGTTTGTGAGCAGCACAGGGATGGTATAACTCCCCACGGGAAGAGTGTAGCCCCAGGGCAGTGTAGGTGAATGATGGGGGTGATGGTGCGCGGGAATAATAACTCAGAGTCTCTGTAATGCAGTCCAGGATCTTTACTCACAGTTCGTTACTCCACGTTACTCCGGCCGGCTGTAACTTCCCGCGTCGCACCATGTTCACCAGGTGAGGGGGCTCGGCCAACTCTCAGATAATTTTGGAGCGCTTCGCAGGACCCCCTTCTCGTGTCCTTCCTCTGGCCTGTCATACCCCACCAGTGACCACGCTTCTGTCTGGCTGCCTCAGGCCTTCTCTGGGTAAACTTCGGCGCCAGTTACCCTGACCCTATGTGGTGCCTTCCTAGCGGGTGTAGCGAGGGGCTGCACCATATAAAATGTCACAGCCTCTGGTTTCTAGTTGAGGGTAGTTTCCCGCCTCCGCTAGTTTCGGGGACCCGTCTCCCCCTTGGCCTGACCCCACTGCTCAGGTAGATGCGGGCGTATGGTGGCTATCAGCCGGTCCACACCCCTGGGGTCCCTTCTCTCCTCTGTGTTCCTGGAACCTCCTCCGCTCTTCTTCATTCTTCTCCCCAACTCTCTCTCTCTCTTCATAGCTGACTGGGCCTCACAGGCTAGACCCGCATCCAGAGCAGAGCTCCACAGAGACCTGCTCTGTCACATCTTCCCTCTGACTGAACCGACTTCTCTTTGAACTAAGATGGTGCCCACCTTTTATACCTTCCTCTAGGTGCACCCAGGAACTGCTTCCTCCCTGCTCCTGCACTACCGGGTTCCCCCTTTACTAGGTGTCCCCCCCCCCCCACTCCAGCCAGGGACAGGGACTGTCGTGCTCTACTTGGAGCATATTGGTCGCCCTGCCCCCCGGACATGTGGTGTAATGCATGCAGGTATCGGGGTCCTGGTCCACACTCCTCCTTCCTTACCTGAGAGTGAGATATCGCACGTCTGGGAAAGATGCAATACCTATGTAGCAACCAAACCCCCAGGGTGCTACAATAGTGCATCACAAAGGGAAGAGGGAAAGGAAGCCCAAACTCTAGCGAAAGGGGGGAAGTGGAGACCTCTTAGGTTAATCTAGCATCACTCTGTCTTCCCTTGTATTGGCTCTTCACCAGTCGCTGCACATGTGCATTGTCCTGTCTTTCCCTGGCATATGGCTAAGGCTAGGGAAGGGAGGAAATGAGCACTAGTTGATCTCAATTAAACACTATAGACAACAGAGGTAGACAAACAGGGGGAAATTGCTTAGCTTTAGACGAACTCCAGACAAATGCGCACCCATTCTCAAGCTCTAGAGAGCATGAAGTACTGCTCATGCTAAGCCTTCACAAGTAGTAATGAATACATAGCCGGTATTTATACACCCAGGCAGGGTGTTAAATAGCCAGAGGAAGGTAGCCGCTGGGTCCTAGAGACAGCGTCTAAGAAAATGTCTGTAAAGGCAAACGTAGAGATCTCCTGCAACCAACTGCAGGGTGACTGTCTGTCACTTCTGACACACCCGTGACACCATGGTTACAAAAACTACTTACTAATTGTCACTTTATGATAAGCCATAACCATGGATATCTAAGCTGCTGCAATGCCCTGCCATGGGGTAGGTGACATAGCAAATCAGAAGAACTATACCACATTTCTAATTGGAGGTATTTGCTAATATTATTATTATACCTACTATATTTTGGGAGAGGATCTTGGAGATAGGAATACCGATTTAAATCTAAGTGGGAAGCAGATATTGGTCCAATTTCTGAAGAACCGTAGAGGGAGTTGTTGGAGCTCATTCCCAGGTTGTCCCCATGTAAATTACAGAGGCTTTCACAGATCTTTTTTATTCATAGGGTTTATAGAACACCCAGCTTCCTCCATAAAATTGGGGTTCACTCAAGTGCAGAATGAGAATGAGTGAAGAATGAGGTGTGGAGTGGAGAATGCACAATTGATGCATATGTTCTGGGAATACACTCAGGCCCATTTTGGAAAGATGCTCTGTCCCTAAAACAAAAGCATATTTGGAATCCGATTTTAGGCGCATCTCAGGATATGTGTATCGGGGGGTATCTAAGGGATTGGGTTGACTTGGAATCTCCGATTGCTATAGGTATATCACATATTTTATATCAGGCACAAAAACATTGGTTAGATGTCCAACCACCAGCAATTGGGGAATAAAATGGACAATATGTGGTTGTAAATAGGAGTCTATAGAAAGAGAAATGCAATTAAGAAATTTGAAAACATTCGGCAACCATTGTTGGATGTTCTAATATTACCCACCCGAGTCTTTTTGAGAGACAGAATGCTTCCGTTACTTGTCCTTTTTAGTTTTATTTGATTGCTCTAGATTCTGTGTACTAAAATTAAATCAAGTAATCTTGAGTAGAGATGAGTGTACCTGAACTTAAAAGTTCGGCATTTATACCGGACAGTTAGTCCAATGCTAAACGCCGAACATGGACTTTCTCTAGAAGTCTGTTGCAATGTTCGGAGTCACGGGGGAAGTCCGCTGTAGAGAGAGTTTTTTTTCTTACTCAGACCCAAAGTTCGGGTCTCCATTGTTTTTCATTGGGGTTCGGGTCCTGGTTCAAGTTTGGGTACAGTTCTGGTACCCGAACCGAAGTTTGGAATACAGTTTGGGTCGGGTACCAAGATCCAAATTTCAACAGGTCCGCTCATCCCTTATCCTGAGCTATGGATGTTTATAGCCTGATTCTCTGTGACCCATTCACTTTAGCAGGATTATATGTATCTAAAAATAAATATTATTTATTTTATGTGTAAAAGGGTTCATCATGGTTATTTCTCTCTCTGGTGTGTTGTGAGGCTGGATGTAAGGTTATAATAAAAAAAAGAATAAGTAAAAATTAAAATGTTGTAACTTATAAGATATTCATTGTAATTCTTTATAGTAATTTCACTAATGAATATTCTGTAATTCCAACTACATACAAGTATGTTAAGAATACTTAACTGCCCTTTTGTTTTTGATACAAAATTATCTAATTAAAAAACAAAACATTACTGATTGATTGCATTCCAGTTTCTTTGCTTCTTGTGGGCATTACTGTTGAGGCTGCACTTGAAAAGCATGTTATTCAATGCACTCTTTTTATTGTTGTCAAAAACATATAATAAGCAGAAAGTTAAAAAATATTGATTTGGCAAGAAAAACTAAACGGTGATTTTTAATTAGACTTGTGAAACAATTGTTATAAAAATTTCATTTTTACAACTTATTTATGAAAGCTAACAATACCAATCTTGTTGCCAAGTGTAACTTTCTTTTTTTCCAACAAATGAAAGCCCAAGTTCTGATTTAAAGAAGTCGTTTCACCATTTTTTAGATGCTAAACTGGCTATATCATGATAAAGTGGCTGAAAATCGGAATAAAACATATTTTTTTATTCCTCATCTCCTTTGCACAGCTGTTAGCTTGTAAAGTTTATATACTAATTAACGCTACAACTAAGAAAAGGGAGTATCATAGATTCTTCTCTGAGGGCGTTTCTCTTTTTCCCCTGTATCATGCTGCCCAGTCATAAGCAAGCAGCGTTGTACAGGGAAAAGATAAGATGTCCCAGAGAAGGTTAGACAAAGCTTTCTCTATTAGATCTGGTAAAATTGATGAGTCTAACCAGGTCACATGGATCTCACCGTCATCACCGCCTGTGATTACGAGTGCAAGGGGAGTAAAGCATAGCAGTACGTCATTACATTCACCATTCTGCATCAGCGAATACTGCAAAGTGGTGTATGTAATGACTTACAGCTCTTGTCCTCCTCCAGGCACTTGTAATCACAGTAGGTATTGGCAGAGAATTTTGTGTGACCTGGGAAAGAGAGCAGAGTAGTGTTGAGTGAGCGTGCTCAGTTAACCTTTCACTGAGCACGCTCGAGTGCTGCCCGAGTATATTCTGCATGCTGAACAACTGTGTTCGAGCCGCCGCTGCATGAGTCACGGCCACTAGACTGTTGTGACACATGCAGGGATTGCATAGCAAATAGGCAATCCCTGCATGTGTCGCAGCTGCCTAACAGCCGTGAAACATGCGGCCGCGGATTCTCGAACAACGTCGTGCATGGCAGGCAATACCCGCAAGGTTTTTTTGGCTGTATAACAGCTGCAAAACATATGGGGCGGAGACTCGAGCACGCGCGATACTCAGTTTATACCCGAGCACCCGATGCAAACTCAAATAGCGAGCACTTACACTCAACACTAGTCGCCATATCGTTGGGATTTTTTTCAAAAGTAAAAAAAAAAAAACAAACCCCAACACAACCCTAACTTTAACCCTAATACAACTATAACCCTAGCACAATCCCAACCTAACCCTACTCCAACCATAACCCTAGACCAACCCTAACAGTAGCCCACCATAACCGTAGCCCAACCCTAACCCTAGCCTAACCCTAACCCTAGCCCAACCCTAACCATAGCCCAACCATAACCTTAACCCTAGCCCAACCCTAACCGTAGCGCAACCCTAACCCTAGCCCCACCCTAATCCCAGCCCAACCCTAACCCTAGCTCAACCCTAACCCTATCACAACCCTAAAGTTTTTATTTTACACCGTTCCTCGTGCGGTATAATTGATTAGACAACTTTATTCTTCGGTGCGATTACAGCAATACCATATTCATATAGTTTTTTTATGATTGACAGCTGTCACATACTAAAAGACGCCATATTTTGAGAGATATAATTTTTCCAGATTTTGGCCGACAGAGTCATGTGATGGCTTGTTTTTTGAGGGACCAGTTGACGTTTTTAGTGATACCAGTTTCGGGCACGTGACATTTTCTTATCGCTTTCTATTCCAATTTTTGGAAGGCAGAATAAATAAAAAACAACAATTCCGGAATTGTTTTTTTTTGTGTTTTTTTTTTATGCCGTTCCGCGTGTGGTAAAATTGATAAGGTAGCTTTATTCTTTGGGTCAGTATGTTTACAGCGATCCTACATTTATATTTTTTTTATGTTTTGGCGCTTTAACACAATAAAAACAATTTTATAGAAAAAAAAAATTCTGTCTCTATAACTTTTTTATTTTTCGGCTGATGGAGCTGTATGGCGGCTTGTTTTTTGCGGGACAAGATGTTATTTTCAGCGGTACCATTTTTATTTGCTTTCATCTTTTTGATCGCGTTTTATTACATTTTTTGTTTGCCGTTATGATGATAAAGCAACATTTTTTGCTTTGTGTATTTTTTTTTTACCGTGTTCACTAAAGGGGTTAACTAGCGGGACAGTTTTATAGGTCAGGTCGTTACGGACGCAGTGATACCACATATGTGTACTTTTATTTATTTCTTTTTTTCATAAGAATGTTTATTTATGGGTACAGTATATTTTTATTTTTGTGGATTATTTTTTTCATTTTTTTTTAAATATTTTTACAGTTTGCTATTTTTTTCCACTTTCTGACACTTTTGGAATTTTTACTTTTTTTACTTTTTGTTGAGCCACCCCTGTAGTGTTCAGGTTCGGGTCAGTTCATCGAACAAAGGGATGTTCATGGAACTGTTCGTCGAACACGGTTAAAACCAATGGCAGGCAAACAAAAACACATAGAAAACTCCTTAAAAGGTGTCCAAAAGCTGACAAACTGCTCAGAAGACACTCTCTTTAAAAAAGCCGTCCGGCAATTCAGCATCGGTACCCGACAATTTAGAACAGAAAGAATAGAGCATCACACATAGATTAGATAGATAGAAACATGTCAGTCACATATATAAGAATTACAGTGATAGTGTTGATTACTGTACTTGTCATTTAGTGTTAAAATAAAGGATTTATTAAAAAAAATTGGCGTGGGGTTTCCCGTAATTTTAGTCTCTGGCGAAGGTTAAGCAGACGGCTGGGACATATGTTTGAAGCCTGGGAAGGGGGTAATACCCACAGAGCTTCCCAGGCTACTAATATCAGCCCCCAGCTGAATACCTAGCCTTTACTAGCTATTAAAATGGGGTGTGGCACCCCAGGGGTCTGGTTTTCCACAGTAATGTAATGTTATGTCTGAGAGCAGGTGGGAGGTCCTTTGGTCAGGGATCCTGTGCATGCCACACCTCCTGCCCAGTCTTGGGAGGGGAAGAACTTCCCCTGTATAAACCCGGGGCTGAGGCAGGGTGAGTCAGACAAGGAGAGTGGAGACAAGAAGCAGCATAGGAAACAGCAGAGTTACAAGGAGTCAGGGGCTGGCAGCTGCAGAGCTCGCCCTGACTAAGAAGATTCTTTACCGGACCCGGAGTCCGAGGCTGTGGGGACTAACTCCTACCCAGCAGCAGAATCCGTCAGGCAGGGGATTTCAGGTCCTCTGGCCCAGAAGCCCGAAGGCACGGTCACACGCGTGGGACCAGCACCGCCATCGTGGAGCGGAAGCCATTAGAAGGCCCCGAGCCACCGGCCATACGGGTGAGCACCACACGGTACACTCAGGGACGTGGGCTACTTACATCAGCTTCTAGCAAGGTAGCCAGAAGAGTACAGTCAGTTTGGGAGGCCTACAACTACGCCTGGCCAGGGGAGATCCCATCTGCTCAAAGACTGACCAGGCCCTGTTTGCTAGCAAGTACTCCGGGAGGGTCTGTCGTTGTTACCAGTAAAGACCCTGAACTACACCGTACCGTCTCTGAGTGGTTCCTGCTACCCCCATCATCCACGTCGGCTGCCCTGAGGCCATACCCCTCCCGTTGGGGGTTATACTATCACGCTGCACAATCCTACCACCGGCCTCAGCGGTCTGCCCTGCAGCAGCAGCTTCCTGGCTGCACTCAACGGGTGGCGTAGTCATCAACTATTTACTACTAATAGACTGCCGTCTAGTTTGACTCCCTGGGCACGGACCGGGTCACCGCCACGAGACTACAACCCTCCACTGATCCGGCTCCGGGTAGGCTCCCGCGTGCGCAACGCAGCGCGACACAGGCCCAGGGGCGCGTCAACTTTGGCGTAGTCGGCAGGATTTCGTGCCCGCAACCACCGGGTACTGCGTGCCTGAAAAGCAAAGACTGTTCAAACTTACCAGTGGTGAAGGTTTCCCGCCATCCGGCGCCATCTTCTACCTTCTTCCCGCCATCCGCGAAGTTTTCCCGCCATCCGGCGCCATCTTCGACCTTCTTCCCGCCATCCGTGGAGTTTTCCCGCCATTGGACGCCATCTTGAGGACGCCGCGCGGGAAGAAGAGGGGCGTGGACTCCGAAAGCGCGCGAGAACTGAAGCCCCGCCTCACGTCCGGACGTTGCGTAAGGTCCTGGAAGGAGCCCAGCAGACGCCGACGTCACAGGAGCGCGACGGAAGGTCCTCAACCCTGACGATCCACTGCGGAGCCGCGGCCTACGGAAGAGGATCATCGCAAGGTAGGCCACGGTCCACTAGGGGGGAGGAAGATGTCGGATACGGAGGAGAGCTTCACTGCCTCAACCTCCGCCAGCGCTACCGCTGCTGCAGTTATGCCCTTCACCATGCCCTATATCCCGGGAGCAGCTTGACTACCCCAGTACTCAGGGGAGTCACATACCCTGCATGACTTTAGAGAAAAGCTGGATAGCCTCTTCCAGGTGTACCCCCTCACAGAAGAGCAAAAAGTGAGCATCCTGGTGGCCCAACTAACCGGGGCAGCCAAAAGGGAAGTAAAATCCTGGCCACCTGGGAGGAAGACTGTCGCAGGGATACTAACCCGGCTGAAGGACACCTTTGATACCCGCACCTCAGCCGAGATTAAGCTTAGATTCTACGGGTGCAAGCAGCGAGCGCATGAGAGTATAAGGGACTATGCACTAAACCTACAAGAGGCCCTGAGGGCCATAAAGCAGACCGACCCTGATGGGGTGGGAAACGAGGACAGGCTATTGACTGAACAATTTATAGAGGGTTTATATTGCAATGCCCACCGAACCCAGTTGCGGGCAATGGCCTTACAGGATCCCCATCTGGACTTTGCACAGTTCAAGGATAGAGCTATCCGGGTGCTCCGAGAACCAGCACCGGGTGACGTTGTTACCCACAGGCGCCCAGCTATCACTTACCACCAGGAGGCGGCGCCCTTGTCGGCAGGGCCTGTGGGAGCTGATGCGCAGGCTTTGGACAATGACCCGGCTCCAGACCTACACCATCAGGTCCAAGAGCTAGCTAAGAGCGTTGCTGCGCTAACCCGAACTGTGCAGTCTTTACAGGTTTCCACCCCAGGGAAGATCCAGCTGGCATCCGGACCGGAGGACATCCCGTGGCGTCGACCGAGGAGGACCCCACCGGCCAGAGGAAGACCCAGTGACCGATACAGCGAGGACGGACGACCCATCTGCCGCCGCTGCAATCAACCCGGACATATGGAAAGGTACTGTTCTTTAAACGGGCACAACCTGGGGTAGAGGGCCAACCCCCAGGAAAAAGATCACCAGGCCCATCGAACTGGCGCGACAGATATGTGGGAGGACGTCCAGTCTTGCCTGTGGTACTGGATGGCATTCCCATGAGTGCCCTACTGGATACCGGGTCACAGGTCACCACCATCCCGTACATGCTCTTCAAGCAGTACTGGAATGACTCGGATATTACCCGCTACCCTGACGACGACTTGAGTATCATCGCCAGCAATGGCCAGCCCGTGCAACAGATCGGATTTAAAGAGGTGACCCTCAAAATCGGTAGAGTCGAACTGGCCGCACAGGGACTGATCATTGTAGATATTGATAAACATGAGAGTCACCCAAAAATAACTCTAGGAACTAACGTAATTGAAAATTGTCTTGCAGAGGTGATTTTCCTTTTACAGCAGGTTGCCAAGAACGCCAGCTCCGGCGAGCAGCGGGTGCTCCAGAAAGAGATCCGGGCACTGATGCAACGGCAACAAGTGGAACTCTCCGGCGGTGAGATTGGTAGCGTAAGAATGTGTGACCCTTTTCCTATTGCCATGCCCCCAAAAAGTGAAATGATGATTTGGTGCCGGGCAGCTATTGGTCTGAGAGGTAGAGATTACCAGGCAATGGTAGAACCAGTTTACTCAGACAGTAGGCCCACCATTTTGACAGCACGGGGGGTGGTCAATGTAAGCCATGGGAGGGTGCCCATTCGCATAATAAATATCGGGGAGAGGGAAGTGTACCTGCCCCGGTATGCCACGCTAGCCAAATTATATACCACTAATCAAAATTCTATACAATCTGTGGAACCCTTGCCTCCATCTCACCCGGAGGAAGGTAACGGCTCTAAGAAAGACATGGAGGACTGGTGTCAGCAACTACATTTGGGTACTGATTCCACTCCCTCACATCAGAAACAAGGAGTCTATCGGGTGGTTCAAGAGTATGAGAGAGTGTTTAGTAAACACCCGTTAGACTTCGGGCGAGTCAAGGGGGTAGAACACCGCATCCCCATGGGAGATCATCCTCCCATAAAAGAGAGGTATCGACCCGTACCCCCTGCACATTACCAACACGCCAAGGGGATGCTTAGAGACATGAAGGAGGCTGGGGTAATCCGGGATAGCTGTAGCCCCTGGGCAGCCCCACTAGTTTTAGTCAAAAAGAAAGACAACACCATGAGGATGTGTGTAGATTACCGGAAAATCAACCATATCACACACAAGGATGCGTACCCCTTACCAAGGATAGAGGAGTCATTGGCTGCTTTAAGATCTGCTAACTTCTTCTCTACCTTGGATCTCACTAGCGGGTACTGGCAGGTTCCTGTAGCAGAGGCGGACCGGGAGAAGACCGCATTCACCACCCCGATGGGACTTAGCGAGTTCACCTGCATGCCGTTCGGACTCTGCAACGCCCCAGGAACCTTCCAACGATTAATGGAGTGCTGTCTGGGCCACAGAAACTTCGAGACGGTCCTGTTGTACCTGGACGATGTCATCGTATACTCCAAAACTTATGAGGACCACCTGAAACACCTGGCGGAGGTGTTCGAAGCTCTGGCGAATTACGGCCTAAAGGTGAAACCCTCCAAGTGTCACCTCCTGAAACCAAAGGTGCAATACCTGGGAGACGTGGTGAGCGCTGACGGAGTGGCTCCCGACCCCGATAAGATCACCGCAATTAAGGGATGGCCAAGCCCCTCCAGCGTAAAAGAAGTGCGGCAGTTCCTAGGGTTGGTAGGCTACTACCGAAGGTTTATTCCCGGTTTCACCAAAAAGGCAGCGCCTATGCAGGACCTCCTGATAGGCCAGTCCCGAAAGGCCAAGAACCAGAAGCCGCCCTTCAAATGGGAAGAGCTAGAAGAAGAGTCCTTCCGCCAGCTGAAGATGGCCCTCACGGGGGATGAAATCTTGGCGTACCCGGACTATAGCCAGCCCTTCATCCTCTACACCGACGCCAGTAACATCGGGCTAGGAGCCGTACTGTCCCAGATTCAGCAGGGGAGAGAACGAGTAATCTCCTATGCCAGCCGAAAACTGCGACCCACCGAAAGGAACCCCGAGAATTACAGCTCATTTAAGCTAGAGTTCCTGGCCGTGGTATGGGCAGTCACCGAGCGCTTTAGGCATTACCTCGCTTCTTCCCGGTTCACCGTATACACGGATAACAACCCGTTGATACACCTGGACACGGCAAGACTCGGTGCCCTGGAGCAGAGGTGGATGGCCCGTCTGTCCAACTACGAGTTCACAATCAAATACCGGGCAGGACGCTCCAATACTAACGCGGATGCCCTGTCCAGGATGCCCAACCTGCCGGACGAAGGAGAAGATCCGGAGGGACTGGAAGAAGTTGAACTCCCTGCGTTCCACCGTCATGGGACTATCCAGTATTCCCACCGGGTAAGGGGTAAGCAGGCTGCTACGTTGAACCCCTTACCCCACTACAACTGGGCGGAAACGCAAGACAGCGACCCTGCCGTCCGACTGGTGAAGGAGATGCTGACTCGGCCGGAGGCTCGCCTTGAACCAGACGCTCCGGAGGAAGCCAAACAACTATGGGCGGAGAAGAGTCGACTATTCCTTTACAAGGGGAAGTTGTGCCGCAGAATGGTCAACTCCCGGACGCATGAACTACTCTGGCAAGTAGTGGTGCCACGAAGAGACGCAGCCATGGTGATGGAGGCATACCACGACGGAGCTGGACACTTCGGGTGGAAAAAGCTGGAGTTCCTGCTGCGCGAGCGGTTCCACTGGGTAGGCATGAGGGGAACCATCGAGAAGTGGTGCAGAGACTGTGGCCCGTGCAATCTGAGAAGGAAGGACCGGGCCAGCCAGAAGACTCCCCTGCAGTCCATCTTTACCCGGCAACCGTTGGAACTGGTAGCCTTGGATCATGTAAAACTGACCCCAAGCAGAAGTGGCTACGTCTACGCGTTAACCATCGTGGATCATTACTCCCGGTTCTTGGTTGTCGTCCCCGTCAAGGACTTAACGGCTCAAACAGCAGCTAGAGCCTTCCAGCAGCACTTCTGCCGTCCACACGGGTACCCGGACCAAGTGCTGACGGACCAGGGACCTGCCTTTGAAGCGGAGGTCTTCCAGGAATTCTGCAATCTGTATGGCTGCCGGAAGATAAGGACGACACCCTACCATCCGCAAACTAATGGACTTTGTGAAAAAATGAACCAGGTGGTAATGGATCTTCTAAAAACATTGCCCCTGGAAGAACGCAGTCTGTGGCCTGAGAAGTTGCCCGATCTGGTGGACCTATACAACCACATCCCGGTAGGTTCCACCAACTGTACCCCGGCTTACCTAATGAGGGCGAGACCTGGTAAGTTACCTGTTGACCTGGAAATGGGAGTCCTGACACCTGAGGACACTTCACCAGAAACAGACTGGGACACAGAGAGGCAGCAGCAGTACCGGAGAGTACAAGAGAGCGTGGAGCGAAGTCTCTGTCAGGCTAGGGAAAGACAAGAGAAGACTTACAACCTGTATGCTCCCACTGTTCCCCTGGTACCCGGAGAGCAGGTCTTGAAGAGGAAAAGACGGCTCCACAAGTTGGATGACCAGTGGGAGAAGGACCCATACACCGTACTACCCTCAAGCCACGAGAACCCGAAGGTCTGTACCATCAGTAAAGACGGAGGGGAAACCACAGCCATTGTATCCCGGGACCACCTGAAGAAGTGTCCCGAACAACTGAGGAACCCTGAAGAGGAACAAGAAGACCATCGACCCGTGGGAGAAAGGGAAGATATGGTTAGTACCGTGCTCGGGGACTTCCCTCGGTCTTGGACTCAAGTCAATGGTGCAGTTGTGGTACCCGTACTCACCTTCCTCCAACCATCATCCCAAGAACCTACGGAGCAACGGGTAGAGCTGGAAGAACAGCCGGTCCAGGAGGCAGAAGACTCCACACGAGTAGAACAGGAGAATCAACCCTCTGCTTATAGTGAGCCTGCCGTACCCCTAGTGAGACAAAGAGCTGGTAGACAGCTGCCCAGTTTACCCTTGACAGCTCCTACACCCTGTAGTTCAGGGCCAGACAGTCAGCTCCGTAGGTCCACTAGGGCCACTAGAGGCCAGTTACCCGCACGCTGGAGAATTTGAAGTGTAAAAATAGTTTTATTTATGTTTATCTGTGTATTGTTGCTTGTGTATAATTTTGTGTTTCCAGTTGTTTTTAGGAAACCTTGGTGGATTTACCGGGAATCCTTGTATATAGTTGGAGCGTAACCCAGGATGGACTAGAGACTGTTAAGGACTCGGGGTAGGACAGACCCCTACCTGGTTACGTCTCCCTGTGTTGGTGAAATGGACACCTTTGCTTTTCTTCAAAGACTGCATCCGGTTGCGGACACGCCGTAACCATCTTATGTGTTTTTCTTATAGTATTGTTATTGTTATACTTTGTTATGTTTTTCTAAATGTGTTTAGTCCCGGAGTACTAAATTTCACTAGGGGGGAATGTGGCACCCCAGGGGTCTGGTTTTCCACAGTAATGTAATGTTATGTCTGAGAGCAGGTGGGAGGTCCTTTGGTCAGGGATCCTGTGCATGCCACACCTCCTGCCCAGTCTTGGGAGGGGAAGAACTTCCCCTGTATAAACCCGGGGCTGAGGCAGGGTGAGTCAGACAAGGAGAGTGGAGACAAGAAGCAGCATAGGAAACAGCAGAGTTACAAGGAGTCAGGGGCTGGCAGCTGCAGAGCTCGCCCTGACTAAGAAGATTCTTTACCGGACCCGGAGTCCGAGGCTGTGGGGACTAACTCCTACCCAGCAGCAGAATCCGTCAGGCAGGGGATTTCAGGTCCTCTGGCCCAGAAGCCCGAAGGCACGGTCACACGCGTGGGACCAGCACCGCCATCGTGGAGCGGAAGCCATTAGAAGGCCCCGAGCCACCGGCCATACGGGTGAGCACCACACGGTACACTCAGGGACGTGGGCTACTTACATCAGCTTCTAGCAAGGTAGCCAGAAGAGTACAGTCAGTTTGGGAGGCCTACAACTACGCCTGGCCAGGGGAGATCCCATCTGCTCAAAGACTGACCAGGCCCTGTTTGCTAGCAAGTACTCCGGGAGGGTCTGTCGTTGTTACCAGTAAAGACCCTGAACTACACCGTACCGTCTCTGAGTGGTTCCTGCTACCCCCATCATCCACGTCGGCTGCCCTGAGGCCATACCCCTCCCGTTGGGGGTTATACTATCACGCTGCACAATCCTACCACCGGCCTCAGCGGTCTGCCCTGCAGCAGCAGCTTCCTGGCTGCACTCAACGGGTGGCGTAGTCATCAACTATTTACTACTAATAGACTGCCGTCTAGTTTGACTCCCTGGGCACGGACCGGGTCACCGCCACGAGACTACAACCCTCCACTGATCCGGCTCCGGGTAGGCTCCCGCGTGCGCAACGCAGCGCGACACAGGCCCAGGGGCGCGTCAGGGGGACCCCCAAAAAAATGACGTGGGGTTCCCCCTATTTTAATAGCTAGCAAAGGCTAGGCAGACAGCCAGGGGGCTGATATTAGTAGCCCAGGAAGGGTGCCATGAATATTGGCCCCCTCCCAGGCTAGAAACACCAGCCGTCAGGCGCCCCAGAAATGGCGCATCCATAGGATGCGCCAATTCTGGCACTTAGCCTCGCTCTTCCCACTGCCCTGTAGCGGTGGCAGTGGGGTAATAGGGCTAGGGTTGATGTCAGCTTATAATGCCAGCTGACATGAAGCCCAGGTTAGTAATGGAGAGGCGTCTATAAGACACCCCATTACTAACCCCAGAGTCAAAGTTAAAAAGAACACAAACACCCAGAATAAAGTCCTTTAATTGAAATAAAGACACATTCCTTTAATGTTCTAAATTAAACCATACTTACGGTCATTCCCATTCCAGCTGAAGCCAATGTCTTCTGCAATAAAAGTAAAATAATAAACCAACCTCATCCTTACTTTTCCATGGTTCCCAGGACGGCTTCAGCTCTGCTACATTGACATGACAGGCTGGATCGCAGCGGAAAGCTGCCATCCAGCTTGCCATGCCGCAGACACTGAGAAGCGCAGGCATGCTTGCGCTCCTCAGTGTCTCGCTGTGACGGCATCCAGATGAGCCGCGTTCATGTCCAATGAACTCAGCTCACCTCATGCACGTCAGTGACAGCTTGGGAGAATGCTCCTGCGCATGCGGTGAGCGTGAGAGAATTCTCCCACGCTGTCAGTGACGTGTCTGGTGACTCGGATGTTGTCATGACGACATCCAAGTCACCATGACAACCACCGGCACCTGGCTCAGTATTGGCTTACCTCCCCTTGCCACTGGAATGCTGGGATTGATTTCGATCACAGCATTTCGGGGCTTAATGTTTAGGTAGCGGTGTGGAACCACTCCTTGCACATAGCACTGGGTGTCAGCTGTGACAATCAGCTGACACCCGGTGCCAATCGCCCCGGTACCGCTTGTGTGTGGGCGCGATCACAGTATGAAGTAATAGTATGACTCGCCCCCTGGGCCGTGGGGTACTCGGAACCGGGCCTTCTAGTGTACGGTGCTGATGGCGGTAGTAGTGGCAACCTGGTCCCGTGGCGCAGGGTGGTCAGACCAAATGCTGTGGCAGTCTATTAGTATAGTTATGAATGTCCGACTACGCCACCCGTGGATTGCGGTCAGAGTGAACCTCCGCTGCAGGGCAGACCGCTGAGGCTGGTGTTGTGGGTGCAGCAGAGAATAGTATAACTCCCCACGGGAGGAGTGTAGCCTCAGGGCAGTGAGCGTAGATGGTGGGGGTTGTGGTGCAGGGCGTCCCAGTACCATTAGTGCTGGTGCGGTAAGAAACACAGAGACAACGTGTTGCAGTCCAGGGTCTTTTACTCACAGTTGATATCCAAGTCACTTCCGCCGGTAATGACTGCCCAAGCCGTGCTGCGTCCACCAGGTGAGGGGCTCGGTCAACCCTCAGGCAATTCAGGAGTATGGCACAGGACTCCCTTCTGTCCTTCCTCTGGCTCGTGCCCCACCAGTGACCAAACTTCTGTCCAGCTGCCGCGGATCTATGCGGGCAAACGTGGGCCCCGTTTCCCGCTATCCTATATGGTGCCTTCCTAGCAGGTTTGGCGGGGGGTCGCACCAATAAATGATCACGACCTCCGGTCTTTGGCTGAGGGATAATTTACCGCCACCAACTTGGGAATCCGGTACCCTTATTCTGCCTGACCCTTCACCCGTTATCTCGTGGGTTCTTAGGGTCTCTTCTGCCTTCTTGTTTCGGAGCCTTTCTACTTCTCTGTCTCTTCTCCTTCTTTCTTGTTCCTTCTTCGCTTCTCCACTCTGGCCCTGGCCTCTTCTCTAGGCCTGCCTTCTGAGCAGAACTCCTACAGAGCCTCTGCTCCCTGTCACCTCTCCACTATACTACTCTCAGAACTAAGATGGTGCCCACCTTTTATACCTCCTCTTCTGTGTGTGAGCTCAGGTGACCAGCACCCAATGAGCTCCTACCTATGCTCAGAACCCAACCCCTATCTGCTCCTACACCACTGGGTTTTCCTCCCCCCTCCCCACTCCAGCCAGGGACATAGTCAGATGTGCCTGCATATATATATAAATGGGAGCACTGTAGAGCTGTCCCCCGGAAATGGGGTGTGTGGTGTATGCAGCTAACTGAGCCCTGGTCCACACTCCATTCTTACCTGGGAGTGGAATATCACACCTCTGGTTGAGGAGCAATACCCCTGTAGCGGCCGAACCCTCGGGACGCTACAAGTCGTCCTTGGCCCAATAGGCCCATGGCACAAGGAAGAACTATTACCACATATGTCAGAAAGGGGTTAAAATCTGAAATGTTGGCCTACTGAAATGTATGTTCAGTAAATGCACTCAATACTTGGTCGGGGCTCCTTTGGAATCAATTACTGCATCAATGTGGTGTGGCATGGAGGCGATCAGCCTGTGGCACTGCTGAGGTGTTATGGAAGCCCAGGTTGCTTTGATAGCAGCCTTCAGCTCGTCTGCATTGTCGGTCTGGTGTCTCTCATCTTCCTCTTGACAATACCCCATAGATTTTCTATGCGGTTAAGGTCAGGCGAGTTTGCTGGCCAATCAAGCACAGTGATACTGTTGTTTTTAAACCAGGTACTGGTACTTTTGTCAGTGTGCACAGGTGCCAAGTCCTGCTGGAGAATGAAATTTCCATCTCCAAAAAGCTTGTCGGCAGAGGGAAGCATGAAGTGCTCTAAAATTTCCTGGTAGACGGCTGCGCTGACTTTGGTCTTGATAAAACACAGTGGACCTACACCAGCAGATGACATGGCTCCCCAAACCATCACTGATTGTGGAAGCTTCACACTAGACCTCAAGCAGCTTGGATTGTGGCCTCCACTCTTCCTCCAGACTCTGGGACCTTGATTTCCAGATGAAAATGGGAACTCTGGGACCTTGTGGAGTGTGCCAATGACTGTCTTCTGGACATCTGTTAAGTAAAAAAAAAATGCAATAGTTGTTCCAGCGTCTGGTAAAATAATTCTTTCTTTAATTTTTGTACATTAAAAACTTGCAAATAATTACAAAGGTTGCATAGACAGGGTAGGGGAGCAAGACGCGTTTCGAACGCTCACTTGTGTCCTTTATCACTGCATAGCTACACAATGAAAAGGATTTTCTAAAATACTAAAAATGTGCCGATGAAAACAGTTGGAACAAATCACATGACATAATTACCACATTAAGCAGCAGGTGCATGAAAACAGTCAATAGCGATACATGGTTTCTCTCTTCAGATTAAACCCTTTGGGCTTCTTGAATCCAGATTAAATATCCAATACGCTTCTTTTGTCAATAGTTTTCGCTTTATATCTCCACCTCCTGCATGCGGAAAAAGTTTTTCAATACCTAAAACTTGCAAAGAAGACATGTCACGATTGTGCTCAATAATAAAATGCTTTGCGATAGCAGAGACATTTCTACTGGTGTTATTTGAATTAAGTATGTCATTATAATGTTCATTAAACCTAGTTTTTAATTTACGTGTAGTACAACCTATATAAAATGTATTGCATATAGTACAATTCATTTTGTATACCACGTTCTCTGAATCACAATTAATATACTGTTTGATTTTATATTCATTTGAATGATCAGAATCATGACAAACAGAACTGCACAGTGTGTATGAACACATGCGACATTTCACTGATCCACATTTAAACTGCCCTTTTAGCTGTAACCAAGTGCTTTTTTATGTGTGGATCAGAAAAAATGTTGGAGATAGTGAGTCACCTAATGAAGATGCCTTTTCTGCCACAACATTACAGCCTTTTATCAAAATGCATGCTAATATTTCATCTTCAAAAAGTATTGATAAATGTTTAGTAAACTATTTTTTTATTTCTGAAAATTGTGCACTATATTGCAGCGAGATGACAGGTTTACTTTTCAAAAACTAATTTTTTACTTTTGTTTTAGGACACAATAGATCAGTCCGTTTTTTGTCAGAAATTATTTTTTTACCCCTGTCCAATACCCATTGGGGATAACCCCGTTGTTTTAATCTTTTTGAGGTTATTATTACTTCATTTTCAGAAACTATGGGATGAGAGCGATTTCTGACAATTCTTGTGAACTCACCTACTGGTATGGCTTTAGCTACATGCTGTGGTTGACTACTAGAAAAATGCATGATGGAATTACCTGCAGATGGTTTGCGATGAATAGCAGTGGATACAATTTCACCTGGAATGCCCGTAACAATCAAATCTAAGAACACCAAAACTTTTGAACTATAAGAAACAGTAAACCGCAAATTAAATGAATTGTCATTCAAAAATGTAAGAAATCCTGGAATGGCAGATTCATCTCCTTGCCAGATGAATGTCATATCATCAATAAATCTACCATACCAGGACAAATTAGGTATATAAGGATTACTGTCTGAATACAAAAAACAATGTTCCCAATATGACATAGTCAGATTTGCCAAAGAAGGTGAGAAACGAGCACCCATTGAGACACCTTGGATCTGTAAATAAAAAATTCTGTCAAAAACAAAATAATTAGGTGTCTTTGATATATCCAGGCACGCGCTGTACCTGGAGTTGTATGTTCTCACATTTTATAATTAATTTCATGAGGTTCAAGGAGCAAATATTCAAAATACTGTTCCAGTCATTCATGAAATCCACATTGTAAGCTTTAGTTGGTATCTTTTTAAGTCTCAGACCCCTCGGTATCATATCTTTATTTATAGTTGTTTTAGACACTGAAACTTATAGGACGCAGATTTTGAAGCTTTTATCTGATGAAAAGACATATTCCCGCTTAAAATTTAATCCAACAAAAAATGTAGTGAGCAAATCTTAATCTTAATTAATCTTAATGAACATCTTAATAGCGGAGGGTGTAAAATTGGGCATATTAACAAAAAAAATCAGTGAATATTTAATATCATTGAATCCTGTAACACCTACAATGCATGCTCTGCCAAAGATACGTAAAGACATCCTTCCACCCCCAATGCGATCAATAATCAATGGAATTGGATCATGTAGTGAACGTCTCAGTGAGTGGTTAGATTCGATCTTACAACCTTTGGTACAGCGCGTGCCTGGATATATCAAACACACCAAGGATATTTTATGTCAGTTGTCAAACAAAAGATGGTCATCAGATTACACCTGGATAGGCTGTGATGTTAATTCTTTATATACTTCTATACCATGTTATATAGCTATGGAAGCATTGAGATTCCATTTGGAAAAGTACAGTCCGTATCCTGATGTAATGCAAGAATATATATTAGATGTGACTAGTGTTGAGCGAGCACTAATATGCTCGGGTACTCGAAGCTCGGGCCGAGCTCACCGTGATACTCGGGTGCTCGACTCGAGCAACAAGCCCAATGTTAGTCTATGGGAGACCCGAGCATTTTTGTGGTGTCACCCCCGGCAGTCTGTAGAAAGCCTAAAAAGTGCCCAAAACGATAGTGACAGTGCTTAAAAGACATGGGGGCAGCATGGGGATCGCCCCAGGAAGCATTTCTGACCCCCAAGTCACTGCAGTAAACAACGTGGTCAGAGGTATTAAGCCACTTTTACGGGCTCACAATAAAACGTTCAAAAACGAAACTGAAACGGTTTTCCTGTGAAATATGTTAAGGAACATTCTTTCCAGGGTAAAGACTTGTGTATAAGGTAAAATAAATAACCAAAAATACTCCTCCACACCTTGGGCTATGTTCACAAGTAGCATTTTTGATGCGTTTTTGCACTTTTGTATTGCTTTCAACCGTGACAAATGCATTCACCGGGAAATGTAATTTTAACATTTTACAACCTTATCTGGCCATGTGCTGTGTGACACATGCATACAGTGCTGAAAAGACATGGGAACAGCATGGGGAAGACCCCTGGAAGCATCTCTGACTCCCAGAAGATGCAGACTTGCAACTATCCCTGTGCAAGTCCTTGACCCAGGGCAGTGTTCAATTGTACCTCCCCCATTCCTTGCAATGCAAGCGCAAATATGCAGCCAACCACCCACCCACCCGCAGGCTGCAATACCATACTGTCAGCTGTAACTTGAAATGGGGCCTTTTAATTTGGTGGAGGCTGAAGCTGGCCACTACCTCATGGCTGCTTCGGCAGCAAGGTATCCATACTCAGTTCCCGGCGGCCGGGTGTCCACGCTCGGTCCCCAGCCGCCAGGGGGCGTCCAGGTGTCCACGCTCCGTCACCTGCCGCCAGGGGGTGGCCGGGTGTCCATACTCGGTCCCCAGCCGCCCCTATTTCTCCTGTCACCTTCCTCCACACTTTTCTTAACCTGGCCTGCTTTAGGGCAGCATTTGACGAGCCCACCAGAGAACCAGACTCCTCCGGTGGGCCCTGGCTTCTCCATCAGGGGAGTTGGGAGTGCCAAGGTGAGGAGCATGATGATGATGATAGAAGTTAGCATCTGCTTTGTTTTCTTTTAATGTAAGCGTAAATGTGCAGCCTGCCACCGACCCACCCCCAGGCTGCAATGCCATACTGCTTGCTTGCACTTGAAATGGGGCCTTTCAGTTTGGAGGAGGCCGAAGCTGGCCACTACCTCATGGCTGCTTTGGTGGCCTGGTATCCATACTCAGTCCCCAGCCGCCCGGCGGCCGGGTGTCCATGCTCGGTCCCCAGCCACCAGGGGGCGGCCGGGTGTCTATAAACGGTCCCCAGCCGCCCCTATTTCTCCTGTCACCTTCCCACACACTTTTCTTTGCCTGGCCTGCTTTAGGGCAGCATTGGACGAGCCCTCCAGAGAACCAGACTCCTCCAGTGGGCCCTGGCTTCTCCATCAGGGGAGTTGAGAGTGCCAAGGTGAGGAGCATGATGATGATAATAGAAGTTAGCATCTGCTTTGTTTTCTTGGAATGCAAGCACATGTATGTAGTAGCGGCTAAGCCTTAGGTGGTCAGCGTTTTGGCGCATATCCTACCTTCTCTGAGGATTGCTGGATGCTTTCCTGCTACTATCCCAGTTCTATGACTCCCGTTAAAACAAAGCTTCAGGTGATAAATGATGGAAGAGGTGGTGGCAAAGGAGAAAGAGCAGGAGGAACAGGGACCATTCACATCAATATCAGGCCAGTCAACCACACGTCTTGTAGGATATGATTCTGTAAAAAAAGGAGCAGTTCGGCTACACAGTTATAGGGCATGGGCAAAGAGGAGAACGGCTCAGTATATATTGCAAGAAAATATTTATTTATTAATATAAAAAGATAGATAAAGACTTAGACAATGAGGTAACCAGATGGTAAAGTGCTTCCAGGTCAGATACACTTGTAATAGTATGATCATAATAAACCCATGGATTAGCATAATTGCACATTTGCCCATAATAATAATACAAATTGTAAATATTAGATTTAAATAGGAGAACTGGAGTCAGGAACACAGGATCAACCTATACTGTATAATCCCACTAACTGTTAAATAGACAGGGGTGGGGGAAGAACCAGTGTTGTATCATGGGAAACTCTGTGCCCAAAACTAAATGCTGAAAAAGTATTAATCCAATGGGATAATTACCTGGCAAGGAAGCACAGCCTAAGTGGGGGGGTGAAAAAGGTGAAGGCCCAATGCGCGTTTCGCGCCATCCCAGGCTGCTTTCTCAAGGGCAGTTATAGGGCATACAGTGAGTGCAATGCCTAGCAAAAAATTTCTAGGCTCTCCAATGCCCCTTGGAAGTGACATGGAGGTCAGAGGGCCTAAACTAAACCGTTTTTTCCATTTATAGCAACTGGGTCTCCTGTACACTGTTGGCCTAAGCAGTGAATGGAAGGCTTTCCAAAAATTATGAGGAACTGCAATGCCCCTTGAAACAGACATGGATTACAGTGTACCAAAAACCTTCTACCCATTATTGGGGAGTGGGTCTCCCTTAGTTTTCGCCTTTGCATTGGAAAGCAAAAGCTGACTAAAATTAGGAGGAAATGCAATGCCCGTTGGAAGAGTCATGGAGGTTAGAGGTAATTAAAAACAACATTTCAATGCCCCTTGGAAGAGCTGTGGAGTTCAGAGTGGTTTAAAAAGACTCTTTTAATGCCGCTTTGAAGAGACGTGGAGGTCACAGTAGCTTAACAAGACGGTTTGAATGCCCCTTGGAAAAGTGGTGGAGGTCGCAGTAGCTTAACAAGACGGTTTTAATGCAACTTACAAGAGCCATACAGTACAGCATCTTAAAAACATTATTCCCATTATTGGGGAGTGGGTCTCCCATAGTCTTAGCTTATTCCTTCCAAGTAAAATCTGCCAAAAATTAGGACAGAGGAACTTGCAATGCCCCTTACAAGATCCATGCAGTACAGCATATTACAAACATTGTTCCCATTATTGGGGAGTGGGTCTCCCATAGTCTTTGCTTATGCCTTCCAAGCAAAATCTGCCAAAAATTAGGACGGAGGAACATGCAATGCCCCTTACAAGAGTCATGCAGTACAGCATATTACAAAAATTATTCCCATTATTGGGGAGTGGGTCTCCCATAGTCTTTGCTTATGCCTTCCAAGCAAAATCTGCCAAAAATTAGGATGGAGGAACTTGCAATGCCCCTTACAAGAGCCATGCAGTACAGCAGATTACAAACTTTATTCCCATTATTGGGGAGTGGGTCTCCCATAGTCTTTGCTTATGCCTCCCAAGCAAAACCTGCCAAAAATTAGGACGGAGGAACATGCAATGCCTCTTACAAGAGCCACGCAGTACAGCATATTACAAACATTATTTCCATTATTGGGGAGTGGGTCTACCATAGTCTTTGCTTATGCCTTCCAAGCAATAGCTGCCAAAAATTAGGACGGAGGAACTTGCAATGCCCCTTACAAGAGCCATGTGTAGCACCCTGAGGATTCGGCTGCTACAGGGGTATTGCACCTCAACCCAGAGGTGTGGTATTCCACTCCCGGGTAAGGATAGAGTGTGGAACTGAGCTCGGTTAGCTGCATGCACTACACACATCCCATTTCCGAGGAACAGACCGATGGTACTCCCACTAGAGAAATGTGCAGGTACAACAGAGTCTGTTCCTGGCTGGAGTGGGAGGGGGGTGGAAAATCCCAGTAGTGTAGGGGCAGATAGGGGGAGCAGTCTGGGTAGTGCTAGGAGCTCATTGGGTGCTGGTCACCTGAGCTCACACATAGAGGGAGTATATAAGGTGGGCACCATCTGAGATCAGGGTCAGTCAGTAAGTCTTTGCAGAGGAGTCAGCCAGTGAGACGTCAGTCTTTGTAGAGGAAGAGAGCAGAGGAGCAGAGCAGCCCCAGAGCCAAGAGTGAGAGAGGAGAAAGAAAGACCCAGAGGGGGAGAAAGAAGGAACTCTGAGAGCCCAAATTAAATCAAAGGGTGAAGAGTTGGCAACAGGGTACCGGATCCCAAGCTGGCAGAGGCTACAGCACACCTTAGCCAGGAACCGGAGGCCGTGGGCAGAATCTGCCACGGCCACCCACTATATCCACCCAGAAGGCAGACCACGCATAGGGTCAGGGAATCCAGAGGCAAGGGTTCGCCAACAAGAGGCCCGAGGGAGCCGGACATAGGTGGATCCCTGGTGGGGAAGGCCAGAGACGAGGACAGGACAGAAAGGGAGCTCAGAACCACGCTCCAGAACTACTTGGGGGTTGGCCGAGTCCAGGGCCTGGTGGACGCAGCGCGGCTCGGGTGGTCACTCAAGGCCGGAGTGACCGGTACAAGAACAGCAGTAAGTAAAGAACCCTGAACTGCACAACCCGACTCTGACTCTCATTACCATCTTCACTGCACTTCCACAACCACCATCCTCTGCACCTGACCCCCTGAGGCTATACCCCTCCCGTTGGGGGTTATACTACCTAAGCTGCACAAACACCATCAGCCTCAGCGGACCCTGCTGCAGCGGCGGCCGTAGTGACCGCAATTCAACGGTTGGCGTAGTCGACATAAAGAACTTTAGTAACATCAGTAAGGACTGCCACACACTGAGCTTGACACCCTGGGCACGGACCGGGTCACAGCCACTCGGAGACTACAACCCCCATCTGATCCGGCTCCGGGTATCCCCAACAACACTGGCCCAGGGGGCGTGTCTACTTTGGCGTAGTCGGCAGGATAACGTGCCCGCAACAACCGGGTACTGCGTGCCTGAAGAAAAGTTCATCGTTACCTTAAAAAGAAGTCTCCTGCCGGTTCCGGAGGGTCCCCGCCATCGGGCCCCATCACAGGTCGTTTCCCGCCGGTTGTCCGCCATTTGCAGCTTTTTCCCGCCATCCATGGAGTTTCCCGCCACTGGGAAGCGATTCCCGCCATTTCCGAAGATTTCCCGCCTTGGGGGAGCGGACGCCATTGTGGTCGTGCCAGAGGGTGGCAAAAGGCCACCTCCCATCGTGGGCCAGGTCGAAGAATGGCGCCAAAAGCGGAAACCGCGCCCACCAACAGAGACTGTGATGCTGGAAGTGTCCATCAGCGTAAGAGAACTGCCCCTGGAACTGACAATCACAAAGTTGCCCCGGGACCACCCTCAATGTGGGCGGAGACAGAAGAAGAGAACAAAGATGGGTGTCGCCTGGAGCAGTCTGAAGAGAGCGCACCCGGAGACAAGACGTCTGGAAGAGAGTCCAGAGAAAGCACACCCGGAGATGGAGGGAGAGCCAGGCAGCACCGACCCAGTGGTCAGGAGCCTGATGCGGGCCGCCACTCCAGGCAGCACCGACCCAGTGGTCAGGAGCCTGTTGCAGGTCGCCACTCCAGAAGGCCTGCTGGAGATCCTAACACAGCTCCCCCGAGACCGGGAGTGTGCACAGACCGCGCTGGAGGGCCTCGCACGGAGGATGGCCCGGGTGCAGCGAGAGACGTTGGCGGAGTGGAGCCGAGAGATGGCCCAGCAGACCGGCACCCGTCAGCGGAGCACGCCACCCGAGACGAGGAGACAGACCGCCTCTGAGGATGGCGCAGGAGGAATGAAGGCCGGAGACGGCGCCGAGAAGGGAGCCGAACGAATGGAGGCAGGTAAAGGGGACGTCACTACCCCGAGCCGAGAAACCGCGTGCCTGCCCCAGCTCCCCGTCGCAGAGCCCGAAGTACCCCCTGCCGTGCCCGTCGCTGCAACGTCACCGCCGCAGACTAGGCCTCAAACGGAAGCCGCGACCCCTGTGACGTCACACGCCTCGACCCCGAGCGTGGCCAAGCAGGAAGTACCATCGGCCTGGTCGCAAGGCCTAGTACCCCCGGGCGCCGCAATACCAACAGCGCCCCCTACCTCCGCGGAGCCCCCGGCCTGGTCGCAGGGCCAAGTAACACAGGGCGCCGCCGTTCTTACGGTGCCCTTTACTTTCAAGGTGCCCCAAGCCTGGTCGCAAGGCCTGGGCAACCCGGGCGCCGCTACCACCACTGCGCCCATAAAAACAAGAGTGCCGCACCTGGGTGAAGACCTGTTTGCCCAACATACGTGCCCGGATGGGCAGCCCTTCGTATGGCCCCAGGAATACATCCAGCTGGAGCTGCAAAAAGCAAGGGCCATGTGCGAACCCCTGATCCCGGCTCCAAAGCCCATAAAGAGGATCTTGCCCCCGCTAGAAGAGACCCAGTTTGAGTGGGATCCCACCGGAGAAGACCTCATGGGGTTCACTCAGGAGACTCGGGCAACCGCAGCGGAGCGTGCAGAGTGCTGCCGCCAGCAGCTCGAGGTCTTCGAGAGGGAGCGGAGAGAGAGGCGGGTCCGGGAACAGCAAGCGCAGATAAGGAGCGCGGAGCAGAAGAGCCGGACTAGGAGGAATCACCGTGCAGCTCATGGTCCCCCTTCCACCGGGACTGTGATAAAATTCAACATGCAGCACGGATGGGGCTTTATTAGAGACCATCAGACCCCCGGCGACGTCTTTGTAACCCACAGAGACGTAGAAAGCCATCTGCCGGAGGGACACAGAGGTTGTGACCTGTATTTAGGGGACGAGGTCACCTTCACCCGGCACAAGTGTGCCAAAGGACCCTACGCCCTCCATGTGCATCGCCTGACGGAGGAGGAGCTGCGGTGTGAGGAGGAGCAAGAGGACCCGGACGGGTCTGAAACTGAAACCAACCAACAAGAAAGAGCAGGAGGACGCCGTCGTTGAAGTACGGTAGAGAGAGACTGTACATAGTTACCCGTCAGGGTATAAGAACTGTTCTAGTTAAAATATAGTCCCCGTTGGGACCAGCCAATTGAACTGATGCCCGTGTGTCCCTAGTTCCTAATACCTGGCCGAGGACTGAGAGCGGCCATATCCCCTTGTATATAGTTGCGCTTCCTAAAGCGCCCCCTACCGGTTTTATAGGAAACTGTTTTATTCCAAGAGAAACTGTCGCACTTTACCCGGTCACAAGTTGCACCGTGACCGGAGGTACCAGAAAACAAGAATGTTTTTATGAAAAGTTTTTATGAAAAGTTTTATATGATAGTTTATTATGTTGTTTATGAAAAAAAAAAAAAATGTATGTTTGTGGATGTTTATATCTTACAGCCCGAGGACGTGCTGTGATTTACCAGGGGGGAATGTAGCACCCTGAGGATTCGGCTGCTACAGGGGTATTGCACCTCAACCCAGAGGTGTGGTATTCCACTCCCGGGTAAGGATGGAGTGTGGAACTGAGCTCGGTTAGCTGCATGCACTACACACATCCCATTTCCGAGGAACAGACCGATGGTACTCCCACTAGAGAAATGTGCAGGTACAACAGAGTCTGTTCCTGGCTGGAGTGGGAGGGGGGTGGAAAATCCCAGTAGTGTAGGGGCAGATAGGGGGAGCAGTCTGGGTAGTGCTAGGAGCTCATTGGGTGCTGGTCACCTGAGCTCACACATAGAGGGAGTATATAAGGTGGGCACCATCTGAGATCAGGGTCAGTCAGTAAGTCTTTGCAGAGGAGTCAGCCAGTGAGACGTCAGTCTTTGTAGAGGAAGAGAGCAGAGGAGCAGAGCAGCCCCAGAGCCAAGAGTGAGAGAGGAGAAAGAAAGACCCAGAGGGGGAGAAAGAAGGAACTCTGAGAGCCCAAATTAAATCAAAGGGTGAAGAGTTGGCAACAGGGTACCGGATCCCAAGCTGGCAGAGGCTACAGCACACCTTAGCCAGGAACCGGAGGCCGTGGGCAGAATCTGCCACGGCCACCCACTATATCCACCCAGAAGGCAGACCACGCATAGGGTCAGGGAACCCAGAGGCAAGGGTTCGCCAACAAGAGGCCCGAGGGAGCCGGACATAGGTGGATCCCTGGTGGGGAAGGCCAGAGACGAGGACAGGACAGAAAGGGAGCTCAGAACCACGCTCCAGAACTACTTGGGGGTTGGCCGAGTCCAGGACCTGGTGGACGCAGCGCGGCTCGGGTGGTCACTCAAGGCCGGAGTGACCGGTACAAGAACAGCAGTAAGTAAAGAACCCTGAACTGCACAACCCGACTCTGACTCTCATTACCATCTTCACTGCACTTCCACAACCACCATCCTCTGCACCTGACCCCCTGAGGCTATACCCCTCCCGTTGGGGGTTATACTACCTAAGCTGCACAAACACCATCAGCCTCAGCGGACCCTGCTGCAGCGGCGGCCGTAGTGACCGCAATTCAACGGGTGGCGTAGTCGACATAAAGAACTTTAGTAACATCAGTAAGGACTGCCACACACTGAGCTTGACACCCTGGGCACGGACCGGGTCACAGCCACTCGGAGACTACAACCCCCATCTGATCCGGCTCCGGGTATCCCCAACAACACTGGCCCAGGGGGCGCGTCACATGCAGTACAGCATATTGCAAACATTATTCCCATTATTGGAGAGTGGGTCTCCCATAGTATTTGCTTATGCCTTCCAAGCAAAATCTGCCAAAAATTAGGACGGAGGAACTTGTAATGCCCCTTACAAGAGCCATGCAGTACAGCATATTACAAACTTTATTCCCATTATTGGGGAGTGGGTCTCCCATAGTCTGTGCTTATGCCTTCCAAGCAAAATCTGCCAAAAATTAGGACGGAGGAACTTGCAATGACCCTTACAAGAGCCATGCAGTACAGCATATTACAAACATTATTCCCATTATTGGGGAGTGGGTCTCCCACAGTCTTTGCTTATGCCTTCCAGGCAAAATCTGCCAAAAATTAGGATGGAGGAACTTTCAATGCCCCTTACAAGAGCCATGCAGTACAGCATAATATAATCATTATTCCCATTATTGGGGAGTGGGTCTCCCATAGTATTTGGTTGTGCCTTCCAAGCAAAAGCTGCCAAAAATTAGGAGGAAATGCAATGCCCATTCGAAGAGTCGTGGAGGTTAAAGTTAATTAAAAACAACATTTCAATGCCCCTTGGAAGAGCTGTGGAGTTCAGAGTGGTTTAACAAGACGCTTTTAATGCCCCTCGGAAGAGAGGTGGAGGTTGCAGTAGCTTAAGAAGACGGTTTTAATGCCCCTTGAAAAAGTCGTGGAGGTTGCAGTAGCTTAACAAGACGGTTTTAATGCCCCTCAGAAGAGACGTGCAGGTCGCAGTAGCTTAACAAGATGGTTTTAATGCCCCTTGGAAAAGTGGTGGAGGTCACAGTAGCTTAACAAGACGGTTTTAATGCCCCTTACAAGAGCCATACAGTACAGCATCTTAAAAACATTATTCCCATTATTGGGGAGTGTGTCTCCCATAGTCTTTCCTCATGCTTTCCAAGCAGAAGCTGCCAAAAATTAGGATGGAGGAACTTGCAATGCCCCTTACAAGAGCCATGCAGTACAGCATCTTAAAAACATTATTCCCATTATTGGGGAGTGGGTCTCCCATAGTATTTGCTGATGCCTTCCAAGCAAAAGCTGCCAAAAATTAGGATGGAGGAACTTTCAATAATGGCAACACAGACCACGGTCACCCTGGTGGTTCAGTGGTGGTGGAGGCTGAGGATAAGGAGAAGACCATAAAACAGCCGAAATGAGGAAGAGTATACCCATGTGTGGGTGTGAAGTGGTGCATGTGAATACACCTCCCGAAAAAACACAGTGGATTTGACTTTATGTTTCTTTGCTGTCATTTGGTGGTGATGAGAAGTCTGGCCCAATCCAACCCTTGTTCATTTAGATAAGGGTCAGCTTGTCAGCATTGTCAGTTGACAGGCGAGTGCGCTTATCAGTTATAATTCCCCCAGCGGCACTAAAAACATGCTCCGATAACACGCTAGCGGCAGGGCAGGCCAGGACCTCCAAGGCGTTCAGAGCGAGTTCATTCCAAGTGTCCAGCTTCGATACCCAATAATTAAAAGGCACAGAGGAATCACTGAGGATGCTGGTACGGTCGGCAAGGTACTCCCTCACCATCTTTTGAAACTTTCCACTTCTTGTGAGAGTACCCCGCACCTCAGGGCCTGTAAGCTGGGCGGGTCTCAGAAAACTGTCCCAGAATGTTGACAGTGTTCCCCTGCCTCTGCTGGATTGGAGTTGCCTCTCTCTCCCTTGTACGCCTTGGTTGGTCAACGAACTGTGACCTCTGCCGCTAGCCTGTTCAGATGAGAATTTTTTTAACAGTTCTGCAGCAAGGGCCTTCTGGTACTGCCCCATTTTTGTAGACCTCTCCACCTCAGGAATAAGAGGGTGAAAGTTCTCCTTGTAGCGGGGGTCTAAAAGTGTCACCAACCAGTAATGACTGTCAACCAACATTTTGACAACGCGAGGATCACGGTTAAGGCAGCGTAACATAAAGTCAGCCATGCGTGCCAGACGGGCAAGACTTCCGTGTCCTCACCAAGATGACGACTAGAGATGAGCGTTGTTCTACTCGAACTGTTCGCCAATCTCAAATTCGAGCTGTTTTGGGCGGTGTTCGAGCCGTTCGGCGAACACGAAAAATTTGAGAAAAATTCGGCTGTTCGAGGTTATGTTCGATAACTGTTCGTGCACCAAAATCATAACTGGATTTTTTCTCAGTAATGATGAAAATTAATGTTAATACGCAGTTTGAGTGTACAGCGGGGTGGGGGGAGGGGCAGGGGATGGATCTCTGCAGGAACAATGAAGATCTCCATTTTTTTTTCTCTTTCCCGCATTTACAGTGGGGAGGTGCAATCTGTCAGCCTATCAGCAGCGCACACACGGAGCGAAGTGCTTTTTTTCACACAAGCAAGGGCATGTGTCATTGGCAGTGTATGTCACATGTCCTTGCCCTATAAGACCAAGCCATTTTCCCCGTCGCCACCATTTTCTCACTGCTGCAGCTGCATGTTAGACGGCACCGCTGTTGCTGTGTGCGCTATACCTTGTTAATTTCAAGCCAATTTTCGCACAAATCTACAGATAGCTTGGGAGAAAGGAATAGTTGTGATTGCAGTCCTTTTAAGGACTAGGTTACAGCATTTCCTACGACTTTTATCAGGCAGGTCTGTGCTCTTAAATAGATAGATTGTGGGAGTAAAGACTAATTGTAATTGGAGTCCTTTTCAGGACTAGGTTACATCAGTTCCTATCAGTTTTTGCCAGGCAGGTCTGTGCCAGTGCTGTGAAAGTTTTTTTCACAGCATTTGGCTGAATCTAGCAAAGCTAATCCTTTTTGGCCTATTGCAGAGTGTGTTAGTCAGTGGAGTAGCCTATCTGTGTTGCAAGATATACCACCTGTGTATAGAATACCAATTTTTTTACTGCACCTAGTGAAGTAAAATCTTTTGGGCATAGCATCATTCTATTAGTCCATCTATACTGACCTCCATCAGGTTGCAAATTGAATATAATTTTTTTCTGCATCTAGCTCTGAAAAAATATTGGGTTTCTAGCTGTGTGTGGGACTTGTTGTATTAGTCCATCTATACTGACCTCCATCAGGTTGCAAACTGAATATATTTTTTTCTGCATCTACCTCTGAAAAAATATTGCGCTTCTAGCTGTGTGTGGGACTTGTTCTATTAATCCATCTATACAGACCTCCATCAGGTTGCAAACTGAATATATTTTTTTCTGCATCTACCTCTGAAAAAATATTGGGTTTCTAGCTGTGTGTGGGACTTGTTGTATTAGTCCATCTATACTGACCTCCATCAGGTTGCAAACTGAATATATTTTTTTCTGCATCTACCTCTGAAAAAATATTGCGCTTCTAGCTGTGTGTGGGACTTGTTCTATTAATCCATCTATACAGACCTCCATCAGGTTGCAAACTGAATATATTTTTTTCTGCATCTACCTCTGAAAAAATATTGGGCTTCTAGCTGTGTGTGGGACTTGTTGTATTAGTCCATCTATACTGACCTCCATCAGGTTGCAAACTGAATATATTTTTTTCTGCATCTACCTCTGAAAAAATATTGGGCTTCTAGCTGTGTGTGGGACTTGTTCTATTAATCCATCTATACAGACCTCCATCAGGTTGCAAACTAAATATATTTTTTTCTGCATCTACCTCTGAAAAAATATGTGGCCTTCTAGCTGTGTGTGGGACTTTCTCTATTAGTCCATCTATACTGACCTCCATCAGGTTGCAAACTGAATATAATTTTTTTCTGCATCTAGCTCTGAAAAAATATTTGGCCTTCTAGCAGTGTGTGGGACTTTCTCTATTAGTCCATCTATACTGACCTCCATCAGGTTGCAAATTAAAAATAATTTTTATCTGCATCTACAGTACCTCTGAAAAAATATTTGGGCTTCTAGCTGTGTGTGGGACTTGTTCTATTAGTCCATCTATACTGACCTCCATCAGGTTGCAAATTGAATATATTTTTTATCTGCATCTAGCTCTGAAAAAATATTTGGCCTTCTAGCAGTGTGTGGGACTTTCTCTATTAGTCCATCTATACTGACCTCCATCAGGTTGCAAATTGAATATAATTTTTATCTGCATCTAGCTCTGAAAAAATATTTGGCCTTCTAGCAGTGTGTGGGACATTCTCTATTAGTCCATCTATACTGACCTCCATCAGGTTGCAAATTAAAAATAATTTTTATCTGCATCTACCTCTGAAAAAATATTTGGGCTTCTAGCTGTGTGTGGGACTTGTTCTATTACTCCATCTATACTGACCTCCATCAGGTTGCAAACTGAATATATTTTTTTCTGCATCTACCTCTGAAAAAATATTGGGCTTCTAGCTGTGTGTGGGACTTGTTGTATTAGTCCATCTATACTGACCTCCATCAGGTTGCAAATTAAAAATAATTTTTATCTGCATCTACAGTACCTCTGAAAAAATATTTGGGCTTCTAGCTGTGTGTGGGGCTTGTTCTTTTAGTCCATCTATAATGACCTCCATCAGGTTGCAAATTGAATATAATTTTTATCTGCATCTAGCTCTGAAAAAATATTTGGCCTTCTAGCAGTGTGTGGGACTTTCTCTATTAGTCCATCTATACTGACCTCCATCAGGTTACAAATTAAAAATAATTTTTATCTGCATCTAGCTCTGAAAAAATATTTGGCCTTCTAGCAGTGTGTGGGACTTTCTCTATTAGTCCATCTATACTGACCTCCATCAGGTTGCAAATTAAAAATAATTTTTATCTGCATCTACCTCTGAAAAAATATTTGGGCTTCTAGCTGTGTGTGGGACTTGTTCTATTAGTCCATCTATACTGACCTCCATCAGGTTGCAAACTGAATATAATTTTTTTCTGCATCTAGCTCTGAAAAAATATTTGGCCTTCTAGCAGTGTGTGGGACTTGTTCTATTAGTCCACCTATACTGACCTCCATCAGGTTGCAAATTCAAAATAATTTTTTGTCTGCATCTAGCTCTGAAAAATATTTGGCCTTCTAGCAGTGTGTTTGACTTTCTCTATTAGTCCATCTATACTGACCACCATCAGCTTGCAAACTGAATATATTTTTTTTCTGCATCTACCTCTGAAAAAATATTGGGCTTGTAGCTGTGTGTGGGACTTGTTCTATTAATCCATCTAAACAGACCTCCATCAGGTTGCAAACTGAATAAAAATTTTTTCTGCATCTACCTCTGAAAAAATATTTGGGCTTCTAGCTGTGTGTGGGACTTGTTCTATTAGTCCATCTATACTGACCTCCATCAGGTTGCAAATTGAATATAATTTTTTTCTGCATCTAACCCAGCCAATAGTTTTGGCCTAATACCACAGTTTGGCCACTCAGCTCTGCTCGGTTCCCATCCATTGTTTTTTTGTGCAAACAACTCCAGAGTTGTGAATTAGTTAACCACCAAAATGAGTGGAAAAAGGCCTGCTGCTGGTGGAAAGGGGACTAGGCGTGTTGGGAAGGGGAAAAAAGGTTGTGTCCGTGGGGTAGGTGTTAAAGCAACAGTAACATCTGCAGAAGAAAGACCATCCTCCAGCCAAACTAAAATGTCTACTTCTTTTAGCGGACAATGTGATAAGATCCCTTTCTTACGGCCACGCCAATCGCTACAAATTCCAGATGAGGCACAAAAACAGCAGGTGCTTCAACGGATATCAAGTGCTCCTTTAAGTGGGCTCTCCTCCACATCAACTTCAACATCACAAATACTCCAGTCCTCAAAGGTGTCACCCCAATCGCACTTGCTTCCTCACAGCTCCCAAATCTCCAGCTGCCCGTCTGAGTATGAGGTAGAACAGATGGTTGAGTCTGCAGAGCTGTTTACTCATACTATAGCCTGGGAATCAGAGGTCGACTCCAGTGCTTCTGTGAATCCAGACGAGGAAATGATCTGCACTGATGCCCAGAATCTTTATGAGTCGGATCCAGGACCAGACGCAGAAGGTTCTGACCATAATGTAGACCCTCATTCCCAAACTGTAACTCCTGTTGGTGGATACAATGAGGAAGACGATGATAAGACTCAAATACCTGATTGGAGCGACAACTTTAGTTTTTTGTCAGGGCAGGAACAGGTTGGCTCTGAGGACGACGGGTGTGATAACGCACAGGGTGATGATGATGAGGTTGGAGATCCCACTTACTGTCAACCCACAGTCAGCCAAGAGATGAGGTCAGCAGAGGAGGTGGAGGAAGATGCTAGTGACGACGAGGTCAGGTTGCGCCTTCCTGGACAGAGACGTAGTACTGGAAGCACGTCAACAACTGCATCCTCAAACACAACTCTGCCTCTCACCACAAGTCGTGGTGACTCTTCAGGTCGCATGGGTGCTAAGCCTTGCATAGCCTGGGCATTTTTCAGATCGATAAAGATGACCCAACTCGTGTTATCTGTAACATTTGTCAGCAAAAGCTAAGTAGAGGCCAAAAAATACATAGTTTGAGTACTTCATGCATGAACCGGCACATGGACATGAAGCATAAGTTGCAGTGGGAAGCTCAGTGTGCTACAATGCGGCCTAGCCGGCCGGGCCAACCACCGTCTGCCATATCTTGTGCATCCGCGGCCTCTTCATCCTCTGTGACTGGGGGGACAGCAGTCACACCTGTTTTGGGGCGCAGACCTGCCACCTCTTTACCCGCAACAGCCAGCGTGATTGGCAGGTCATCATTTTCTTTGGAGGTGGTAACACCAGCTGGTGTTGAGCGCTGTCCGACATCGATAGCACCACCTTTGGATCAAGGCAACCTAACATGTCCGCCTGCATCTTCCTCACAGACCGGCAGTTTGCCGGGGACACCCTTATCAACCCCGTCTAAGCACAATAGCCAGCCCTCGGTCCCTCAGATGTGGACAAGTAAAAGACCATTTCCTCCTAGCCATGAGAAAGCTAAGAGGTTGAATTTCACCATCTGCAAGCTCTTGGCTACAGAAATGCTGCCTTTCCGCCTGGTGGACACAGAGGATTTTCGAGACCTTATGTCCGTCGCAGTGCCCCAGTACCAGATGCCCAGTCGGCACTACTTCTCAAAGAAAGGTGTGCCTGCGCTCCACCAGCATGTCGCACACAACATCACCGCTTCTTTGAGAAACTCTGTGTGTGACAGGGTGCATTTCACCACAGACACTTGGACGAGTAGGCATGGACAGGGGCGTTACATGTCGCTGACTGGGCACTGGGTAACTATGGTGACAGCAGGACAAGGGGCTGCTGTCCAAGTCTTGCCGTCCCCACGAGTTGTGCGTCAATCCTCTTTATGTCAAAGTTCCTCCACTGCTTCTGCCTCCTCAACCTCCTCTCGGTCTTCCACCTGCACCCAAAGCCTGTCTGGTCATGCCACAAGCTTTCTAACTGTGCAGAAGGGATCCTGCACACCTCCTTACTATGCTGGCAGTAGGGCTCAATGTCATCAGGCGGTTTTTACATTGAAATGTCTGGGAAATGTGAGTCACACAGCTGAGGAGTTGTGGTCAGCTCTGGAGAACCAATTTCATGAATGGTTGTCTCCACTGGACCTGAAACCAGGGAAGGCCGTGTGCGACAATGCTGCAAACCTGGGTGCGGCCCTTCGCCGGGGCAATGTCACACACGTGCCTTGTATGGCTCACGTGTTGAACCTGGTTGTCCAGCAATTTTTAGCCCACTATCCCAGACTAGATGGCCTTCTGCAGAGGGCACGGTCGCTGTGTGCTCACTTCCGCCGTTCGCATCCTGCAGCGCAGCGACTTACATCTCTACAGAAGTCATTGGGCCTGCCACTTCACCGGCTAAAATGCGATGTGCCTACCCGGTGGAATTCAACTCTGCACATGTTGCAGCGACTGTGGCAGCACCGACAAGCCCTGGTGCAATACGTTCTGACGTATAGCCTGGGCCAACGAGATCCAGAGGTGGGGCAAATCACGCTGGAGGAGTGGTCTCAGATCAGGGACCTATGCACCCTTCTGCACAGTTTTGAAATAGCGACGAAGATGTTTAGTGCTGACGATGCCATTATCAGCATGACTATTCCGGTGATTTACATGCTGGAGCACATGTTAAACAGAATTCGGAGTCAGGTGGTGGCACAAGAAGAGGTGGAGGAAGTAGAGGAGGAGGAGTTGTATGCGGAAGGCCTAACATCTGCAAGGTCCAGACGGTCGGCAGCACCAAGGCGGCAGGCATGTGAGGGTGGGGGAGATGGTTTTACCAGGGCGCATGGTAGCAGCCAAACTAGTGAGGAAGGTGCAGGAGCCCAGGAAGAAGTGGAGGACGAACTGATGGAAGACTCATCAGATGAGGGAGACCTTGATCACATTTCTGTTGTGCGAGGTTGGGGGGAGAGGACAGAGGAAGGAAGCATGATTGTTACCTCGCCACCAACACAACAGGGACTTGGTGCTCCTGGATGCGCAACACACATGAGTGCCTTCTTGCTGCACTACCTGCAACATGACCCTCGAATTGTGAGAATTAGAAATAATCCTGACTACTGGGTTGCCACACTGTTAGATCCCCGGTACAAAAGTAAATTTGCAGAAATTATTCCTGCCATAGAAAGGGATGCACGCATGCAGGAGTATCAGCAGAGACTGTTGCAGAATCTTACATGTGCTTTTCCACAAAATACCAGTGGTGCACGTAGTGAATCTCACAGTTCCAACTTGCCAACCGTGGGACCGTCAAGTGTTCAGCACTCAAACCGTAACAGAACCACAGTATCTGCTGGTAACATCAATTTTGCGGAATCATTTCACCACTTTTTTAGCCCATCCTTTGCAAGGCCACAGGAGACAAGAAGTCTGACACATAGTCAACGCCTAGAGACGATGGTACAGGAGTATCTCCAAGTAAACATTGAAGCCATGACTGTGTCACTGGACCCTTGCTCTTTTTGGGCTTCCAATCTGGATAAATGGCCGGAGCTAGCCACTTACGCCTTGGAGATCTTGTCATGCCCGGCAGCCAGCGTTCTGTCTGAACGTGTGTTCAGCGCTGCTGGTGGTGTGCTGACAGATAAGCGCACGCGGCTCTCCACTGATAATGTAGACAGACTCACGTTCATAAAGATGAACAAATAATGGATCCGAAACGACTTTTCTACCCCTGTGTCATCCTGGGGAGAGTAAAAGCTTGATGATTGGTTAAAATCACCCTACCAACCGTTTTAAGCTTTCAAATTACTAATCATGTTTATCTGTATCTTGGCTGGAAAATAATTTGGGCTTTGTAGCAGTGTGCAGCACTGATTCTATTAGGCCATCTATAATAAGCTCCACCAGATTTAAAATTACTAATCATGTTTATCTGTATCTTGACTGGAAAATAATTTGGGCTTTGTAGCAGTGTGCAGCACTGATCCTATTAGGCCATCTATACTAAAGCTTAACCAGATTTAAAATTAATAATAATTTTTAGCTGCATCTAGCCCGGAAAATAATTTTGGGGCTCCGAGTTGCGCAAGACACATAAGTGCCTTCTTGCTGCACTACATGCAGCATGATCCTCATATTGTCAGAATTCGAAGTAATCATGACTACTGGGTTGCCACACTCTTAGATCCCCCAAACTTTTCGATCAACCTTTTCATTTTAATAAAGACCAAAAAAATGGTCATTTTTGAAATTATAAGCATTAGCAGGTTATTAGAAACTGAAATCAAACAGTTTTCAACTCAAAACTTTATTCTAGGTGATGTTACATTTTCACATAGGACCCCTTGTTCGAAAGGAGCTTCTGAACTCTCTCGTCCATTGAATTTGTCAGATTTTGGATGGTTTCTGCTTCAATTGTTTTGCATGAGGACAGAATACCCTCCCAGAGCTGTTGCTTAGATGTGAACTGCCTCCCGCCATCATAGACACTCCTTTTAATGATGCTCCAAAGGTTCTGAATGGGGTAGAGGTCAGGGGAGCATGGGGGTCACACCATAAGTTTGTTCCCTTTTATGCCCATATCAGCCAGAGATGCAGATGTTTTATGTGCAGCATGAGATGGTGCATTATCATGCAAAAAAATGATCTTGCTGTGAAATACACGGTTCTTCTTCTTGAACCATGGCAGGAAGTGCTGTTTGAGAAAATCCACATACATTATGGAGTTCATCTTTAGCGCCTTCAGGGATCCTAAAGGGGCCGACAATCTCTCTCCCCATGATTCCAGCCCAAAACATTACTCCACCTCCTCCTTGTTGGCGCTGTAGCCGTGTTTGCGTGGGGTGTCCATCAACCAGCCATCCTCCACTCCATCCATCTGGACCATCGAGCGCTGCACGGCACTCATCCGTGAACAAAACAGTTTTGAAATCAGTCTTCATGTAATGTTTGGCCCACTGGAGCCGTTTCTGCTTGTGTGAAGTGGATAGAGGAGGTCGACAGGATGGCGTATGCACAGCTGCAAACCTCTGAAGGACCCTGCATCTTGTTGTTCGGGGGACGTTGGAGGCACCAGCAGCTTCAAAAACTTGTCTGCTGCTATGACAAGGCTTTTTTGACGCTGCTCTTTCAACCTGACGTAATTGCCTGTAGGAAAGAGTCCTCAATTTGCCCTTATCAGCACGCACACGTGTGTACTGTGAATCAGCTACATACTTCTTGATTGCCAAGACACTTCATCCTGATCATCGCACAATGTTGATTGTAGTCATGCCTTGACCTAAACACTCCACAATTTGTTGCTTCTCAGCAGCCGACACATCCTTTTTCTTTCCCATTTTGGCAGAAAATGTAGGCTGCTTAATAATGTGAGACAGCCTTCTTAAGTAGTCTTGCCTTTCATTGGACACACCTGCCAAACTAATTAGCACAGGTGTCTGCAATTGCTTACAGTGATATAAAGAGCCCTGACACACATCACCATCAATGAGTTTAACTGACAAACAAACAAATTCTTCCCTTATCACTCCTAAACACTTTTTGCATAATAATTTGTGTAACGGGTCTGGGAGGCGGAACCTCTGAGCTACTATACAAGGGGGCAGTCCTTGTAAGGGAGCGGGTGGCGACCAGGGAAGACGGGCAGGAGGTCACAGCAGGTGACCGGGACAGTCTCTGAGTGAACGGGCTGGAGGTCACGGCAAGTGACCGGGGCAGTCTCTGGATGAACGGGCTGATGGTCACGGCAAGTGACCGGGGCAGTCTCTGAATGAACGGGCAGATGGTCACGGCAAGTGACCGGGGCAGTCTCTGGATGAACGGGCAGATGGTCACGGCAAGTGACCGGGGCAGTCTCTGGATGAACGGGCAGATGGTCACGGCAAGTGACCGGGGCAGTCTCTAGGTAAAGGGTTGGTACGACCTGTGGCGGCTGATGATAGACTTGAGCTCCCAGGTGAGCAGGCGAGAGTCTCTGGATGAACGGGTGGTCACAGCATGTGACGGCGGAGCCTCCAGGAAGACCAACAGACAGGCGGCAGATGAGCGCTCCCAGGTGAGCGGGCAGAAGTCTCTGGACAGGCGGGTGGTCACAGCACGTGACGGCAGAGCCTCCAGGTAGGCTAGCAGACAGGCAGCAGATGAGCGCTCCCAGGTGAGCGAGCAAGAGTCACTGGACAGGCAGGTGGTCACAGCACGTGACGGCGGAGCCTCCAGGTAGACTAGCAGGCAGGTAGCTGGTGTGTGCTCCCAGGTGAGCAGGCAAGCTGGTCCATAGACAGACTGACAGGAGTTGGAAGGCAGACCGTCGGACCTCAGGCAAGCAGGCAGGTGGCTGATGTGCGCTCCCAGGTGAGCGGGCGGGCTGGTCCATAGACAGACTGACAGGAGTAGTAAGGCAGACCGTCGGACCTCAGACTAGCAGGCAGGTAGCAGATAATCAGGCAGGAATCTGGCAGGTAACTGGCAGGTAACTGGCAACGGGACCTGAGGGCTGAAGCAGAGTAGAACAGTGCAACAACATTGCTCGGGCACCTCCATTTTGGAGGAGGTGCCTTATATATGGTGAAGTCCTCCGGCCATTGGCCGGGGACTCCTTAGGACGGCGCGCGCGGCCCCTTTAAGAGGGAGGGAGAGCGCGCGCGCGCGCCCTAAGCACAGTGGCCGGGAAGGAGCGCGCGCTGCCAGCAGAGCAGGAGGAGGACGCCGGGCACGGAGCAGGGAGGTGAGGGGAACAGCGTCCCTGCCTGGCAGAGGGCAGGGGCGCCGGCGCTACAATTTGGAACACAGTGTACATGTGCTTTTCCACAAAACACCAGTGGTTCACGTAGTGAATCTTACAGTTCTAACTTGCCAACCGTGGTCTGTATGGAGTTGTTCAATAAAGGGCCCAAAATTAAGATGGGAGAGGTCTCTATGAATAGGAATTCCTAAGTATTTGATACCCTGTGAGGGCCAGGCAAAGTGAAAGTTGGACTGGATGGAATCCTATATGGATTTGGGGAGGGAGACATCGAGGGCCTCAGACTTCGCTGCATTGATTTTAAAATTTGACCAAACAAAGTGATCTATTTCAGCCATAACAGCATGGATGGATATATGTGATTGAGTGATATATACTAGGACATCATCAGCAAATAGAGAGCACTTGTACTCCGTGCCTCCCACCTCAATCCACCTAATATTGGGGTTATGGCGAATTGATGAGAGCAGTTGCTCCGTCACTAGGATGTATAAGAGAGGGGACAGAGAACATCCCTGCCTTGTCCCATTGGTGATTGTGAAAGGTGATGAAAATGTTCTGATGCGCCCCCTGGGCCTTGGGACACCCGGAGCCGGACCCTTTTTGGTGGATGCTGGTGGTTGTAGTCTCCGTGGCGGCGACCCGGTTCCGTGGCTCAGGGCGGTCAAACCAGTGGCGGAACTATTTATGTGGTTTTGATGTTTAAATGTCCGACTACGCCACCCGTGGATTGCGGTCAGAGTGAACCGCCGCTCCAGGGCAGACCGCTGAGGCTGGTGTTGTGGGTGCAGCAGAGCGTAGCATAACTCCCCACGGGAGGAGTATAGCCTCAGGGCAGTGTATGCGGAGGATGGGGGTGATGGTGCAGGGCAGCAGCAGTAACGACACGGAGTCAGTGATGCAGTCCAGGGCCTTTACTCACAGTTCTTATTATCCAGACCACGTCTGCAGGTAACGGCTGCCCACGTCGTACTGTGCTCACCAGGTGAGGGGCTCAGACAACTCCCAGATAACTTTGGAGCGCTTCACAGGACCCCCTTTGTGTGTCCTTTGTCTGGCCTTTCTTACCAACCCTTCTGTCCGGCTGCCTCGGGCCTCCTCTTGGTAAACTTGGCGCCAGTTTCCCTGACCCTATGTGGTGCCTTCCTAGCGGGTGTAGCGAGGGGCTGCGCCACATAAAATGTCACAGCCTCCTGTTTCTAGCTGAGGGTCGTTTCCTGCCTCCACTAGTTTCGGGGACCGGTCTCCCCCTTTGGCCTGACCCCTCCACGCAGGTGGATTCGGGCGTGCGGTGGCGACTCGCCCGTCCGCACCCCTGGGATCCCTTCGTTCCTCGTTCCTGGAGCCTTCTCCACACCTCTTCCTTCCTTCTCCCTCTTCCAGGCCTGGGCCTCTGTTACTAGGCCCGCCTCCGGAGCAGAGCTCATGCAGAGCCCCTGCTCCCTGCCACTTCTGCTCAGACTTCTATGCACTGAACTAAGATGGTGCCCACCTTTTATACTCCCTTCTCAATGCACCCAGGAACTGCTTCCTCCCTGCTCCTGCACTACAGGGTTCCCCTTCCTCAGTGTTCCCTCCCCCCACTCCAGCCAGTGACAGGGACTGTCGTGCCCATCTCAGGGGCATATTGGTTGCCCTGCCCCACGGCAATGTGGTGTAATGCATGCAGGTGTCGGGTCCTGATCCACACTACATCCTTACCTGAGAGTGAGATATCACACCTCTGGGTGAGGTGCAATACCTCTGTAGCAACCGAGCCCTCAGGGTGCTACAGTTCCATTTATCTTCAGCCTAGGTGACGTATTGCGATACAGGGCCGTGATTTTGGCTATAAAAGGGTCCCCTAGACCCCTACCCCAAGCTTTTTAAGAGAATCATATATGGCGTGCCAGGAGAATCTATGGAATGCTTTCTCAGCATCCAACGAGAGTATCTAATTACAAATTTTTAACTGCATCTAGCCCAGGAAATACTTTGTGCCTAGTAGCAGTGTCTGCTAGTCAGCGGATTATCCCGGCTGTTAAGCAAGCTACACCACCTGTAGTTTGGACACTTAATTTTTTCAAAGGAAATGCTTCGGGACCACGGGATACTCAGTGAAGAGCATCAGGAGGCACCCCAAGGCATAGGGGCTGGGACTGGCAGTAGGATGCCTTGCGGTGGACAGCCGAGCTCGATCCTTATTAAAGCTTTTTAACTGCAGCAGCTTTAGTGGACGCTACTGGAGCTGGAATTACGCGGCTGCTGGCATGAGACTTGCCCTCCAATAGATCCTTGTAAATGGATTTAAAGTGTATTCATTCAAATTAGAGAGACAATTTAAATTAAAAAGCTTAGAGCTGCCTCCACCATAGGGGGGCTCGCTCGACCCACCAGCGGACAGGCACCAGTATTGGGAGAGGGGGGCTGGCCGTCAGGGTTCACCGCGGCTCTGGCACAAACCCGGCGACGCGGAGGTGGCACGGGCAGGAGCGGACTGAACGTGTCGGCTTCTCACTTTTTGGATTTTAGAAGGGCATGACATGCCTATATCTGTGTCTCCCCCTCCTTTTACTCCTCCACCTCTTTTCTTTTCGCATGACTATATGTACTTGTCACTTTTCCATGTGTTAGTTGTGTCTTCTGAGCAGTTTGTCAGCTTTTGGACACCTTTGAAGGTGTTTTCTATGTGTTTCTATGTGTTTTTGTTTGCCTGCCATTGGTTTTAACGGTGTTCGAAGGTGTTCGACGAACAGTTCGACGAACAGTTCGGCGAACACACGGGTGTTCGACGAACCGAACCGAACTCGAACACTACGGGGGTGGCTCAACACTAATGACGACTGACCATGCTCTCCTCCTCCTCCCCCCTGTCCTCAGGCCACCCACGCTGAACCGACGGTATGACAGTTGTACAGGTACTACCGTTTACAGCGCATGATACAAGCTCCTGTTCTTCCTCCTCCTCCTCCTCCTCTCCCTCATTGTCCCCCAATGCACGTTGGGATGAGATGAGGCTGGGCTGTGTGTAATCGACCGCTACGGCTTCTTGATCCATCTCATCATACTCTGGCTGCAATGCCTCCTCTTTAATTCTCTGCAGAGAGCGTTGCAAAAGACAGATAAGTGGAATGCTGACACTAATGATGGCGTCATCACCATTCACCATCTGGGTGGACTCCTCAAAGTTTGTCAAGATGGTACAGATGTCAGACATCCAGGTCCACTCCTGAGGTCTTATGTGTGGAGTCTGACCTGAATATTGACGGCTTTGTTGCAGCTGGTACTCCACAACTGCTCTCTTCTGCTCACAAATCCTTTGCAGCATGTGGAGGGTAGAGTTCTAACGTGTGGGGACATCACACACCAGTGTAGCAACCCGAGGGATCGGCTGCTACAGGGGTACTGCACCTCAAACCAGAGGTGTGATATTCCACTTCCGGGTAAGGATGGAGTGTGGACTAGGGCTCGTTTATCTGCATGCACCACACACACCCCATTTCCGAGGGACAGCTTAACGGTGCTCCCACAGAAGTGCAGGCACGACAGCATCTGTCCCTGGCTGGAGTGGGGAGGGGGAGGAAAACCCAGTGGTGTAGGAGCAGATAGGGATGGGTCTCTGGGCATAGGTAGGAGCCCATTGGTTGCTAGTCACCTGGGCTCACACATAGAGGGAGGTATATAAGGTGGGCACCATCTTAGAACAGTGTTCATTTCAGTCCGGGGAGTGAGTTGAGAGAAGGAGTTCAGCCAGAGAGGGTTGACAGGGAGTTGTGGCTCAGTCTGGGCCCAGCTCCACGAGGCAGGCCTGGAGAGGAGGCCAGAGCCAGAGGAGAGGAACAGAAACAGCAAGGAACTGGAACAGAAAGGAAACAAGGAACAGCACATTTAGAGAGGCCCAGAGACACGAGAGAAAAAGGAACCCCGTAGGCCCAGGAGATTGCGGGTGACGGGTTGGCAGAGCAGGGTACCGGAACCCAAATTGGTGGAGGCAACAAATTCCTCAGCCAAAGACTGGAGGTTGTGACCACATCTTGGTGCGACCCCTCACTACATCCACCAGGAAAGCATACCACATAGGGTCAGGGAAACCGGAGATAGGTTTCGCCAAGAGAAGGCCCGAGGAAGCTGGACAAAGGTGGGTCACTGGTGGGGACGGCCAGAGAAGGGAAGAGAAGGGAGCCCTGTGCCACACTCTGGAATTGCCTGGGAGTTGGTCGAGTCCCTTGCCTGGTGGACGCAGCACGGCTTGGGCAGACACCGCCGGTACCGAGGTGACTAGGACCAGTAAACAACTGTGAGTTAAGCATTGGAAACTGCAACCACACGTCTCTGTGTTTCATCGCGGCACCAGCACCATTAGTACTGGGACGCTCACACCATCACTCCCATCATCCACACTAGCTGCCCTGAGGCAATACTTCTCCCGTGGGGAGTTATCCCATTCTTGGCTGCGCATACAACATCAGCCTCAGCGGTCTGCGCGCAGCAGCGGTCCCCACTGACCGCAATCCACGGGTGGTGTAGTCGGACATTTGTTATTACACTAAGACTGCCACTGGTTTGACCACCCTGAGCCACGAACCGGGTCGCCGCCACGGAGACTACAACCCCCAGCATCCCACAAGAGGCCCGGTTCCGGGTGCCCCACGCGGCCCAGGGGGCGAGTCACCAGTCGGTTTGACGAAGCTGCAAACGCTGCTGCAACACAGCAAGGGCGGCGGAAGCTGTAGCCGACTTGCGAAAATGAGCTGACAGGCGGCGTACTTTGATGAGCAGATCTGGCAACTTGGAGTACGATTTAAGAAACCACTGAACCACGAGGTTAAGCACATGAGGCAGGCATGGTACGTGTGTGATCTCGCCTCGCCTCAGAGCCGCCACCAGGTTACGACCATTGTCACACACCACCATGCCTGGATGTAGGTTCAGCGGTCTCAGCCACAGATCTGCCTGCTCTTTCACAGCTGTCCACAACTCACAAGCAGTGTGAGGTTTCTCACCTAAGCTTAGGAGTTTCAGCACAACCTGTTGCCGCTTGGCGGAGGCAGTACTGCAGTGCTTCCAGCTTATAACTGATGTGGTGATATCTGAGATGGAGGCTGAACATGAGGAGGAGGAGGATGATGCACAGGAGCTGTACACTGTGGGGGAAACTCTGACTGACATAGGGCCCGCAATCCTCGGTGTGGGGAGGATGTGTTCCGTCCCAAGGTCCGACTGGGTCCTGGCTTCCACTATGTTTACCCAGTGTGCCGTTAGGGAGATGTACCGTCCCTGGCTACAAGCACTTGTCCACGTGTCCGTTGTCAGGTGGACTCTCCCAGTAACTGCGTTGTTGAGGGCACGGCAGATGTTTTGGGACACGTGCTTGTGTAGTGCGGGGATGGCACACCGGGCAAAATAGTGTCGGCTGGGGACCGAGTACCGAGGGACGGCCATTGCCATAAGGTTGCGGAAGGATTCCGTCTCCACCAGCCTAAAAGGCAGCATTTCCAATGCAAGCAGTCGTGAAATGTGTGAATTTAGGACTGTGGCCTGTGGAGCGTTAGCTGCGAATTTCCGCTTTCATTCAAAGGTCTGGGATATGGACAATTGAACGCTGCAGTGGGATGTGGACGTTGATGCTGTTTCTTGAGAAAATGCCATAGCAAGTGAAGGCTGAGAGGAGGGGGCATCTTTGAATGCAGTATGGACAGGGGATTTCCTTGCACACACAACAGGGGGTTCTATTGCATGCACAGCAGTGGAAGAAGCAGTGGTGACACCCGCTGACACTGGTCGTGGACCCTGGGTTTCGGCCTACAAAGTCGGGTGCTTTGCTGCCATGTGCCTGATCATGCTGGTGGTGGTCAGGCTGGTAGTTTTGTCACCCCTGCTGATGCTGGCATGGCAGGTGGTACAAATGTCCTTTTTGGGGTTATCAGCAGAGCCTTTAAAAAAATTCCAGACTCTGGAAGACCTACCGGTTGTACTGCCAACGTCCCTCGTGTTGGTGTTACGGGGAAAGCCTTCTGTCTGCGGCCACCACACTGCTTCTTCCTGCCTGTTGGGGTACTCTGCCTCCCTCCCCCTGTGTGCTGCTGGCCTCACTCTGCATGTCCTCCTGCCACGTTGGGTCAGTTACTAGATCATCCACCACCTCCTCCTCTTCCACTTGCGCACCACGATCCTCCTCCTCACTTCCTGGCTATTATGTCTCGTCATCGTCCACCTCTTGTGACAAATTGCCAGCGTCGACTTCCTGTGGCCGTGGCTGTTCAAATATTTGGGCATCGCTACATGGGATCTCCTCTTCCACCACTTCAAGCGGAGCAGGCGAGGGGCACAAATCTGGAATTGGACCAGTGAACAGCTCTTCAGAGTGTCCAAGTGTGGGATCAGTTGCTGTCTGACGACACTCGGCATGGTGGGAGGAAGGAGCATCAGGGTGAGGAGGAGTATGCGGTCGAGACTCACGGCTACTAAGAGTCGACCGTGTGGTAGACAGGCCGGAGGTGGTGGTGCCCAGGTAACTGGAAGTATTATCTGCTATCCAATTAATAACTTGTTCACACTGATCAGTTCGCAATACTGGTGTTGTTCTGTGCTTCCCTAGTAATTCGGTCAAGAAGTGGGAGCGAGAAGATGTGGCTGTTGGTTGTGGCACATTTTCACCTTGGCCATGGCCCCGTCCTCTGCACGCACCATCACCAGAACGTCCACTTCCACGTCCCTTGCCACGCGCCTTGCCCATTGTAAAGTAAGTTAAATAGCTTACACTCGCACTATCAATGGAAAAAGGGTAATAAAAAGTAGATTAGAATCGTGGAAGAGGAAAACCACAGTTCTATTTCTCTGGCCTACACCCGACTCTTTTAAACAATCTGAACAATCAGGGAGAAAATATTACTGTTTTTCTTTACGGAAAAAATACCAAAAAATGAATAATAGAGATTTCTCTCCGTGGAACAGCAAAACCACAGTTATAATTTACTGGTGTATGCATACAAAATACATATTTGCAGCTGAACAGTGAGCGACACACTCAAACTGTTTTTTTTTAGATACAAATGGCCCAAAAGTGGATAATACAGAGGTTTGAACTGTGGAACTGCAAAACCACACTTCTATTTCTCGGGCCTACACCAGACTATTTTCAACAGATATATTTGTGTCTGAACAATCAGGAGACACTATTATTTATTTTTTACGGCCAAAAATTGCGAAAAGCAGAATAATACAGAGATTTGACCCGTGGAACTGCAAAACCACACTTGTATTTCTCTGGCCTACACCAGATTATTTTCAACAGATATATTTGTGTCTGAACAATCAGGAGACACTATTTATTTTTTACGGCAAAAATGCCAAAAGCAGGATAATAGAGATTTTTTACCGTGGAACAGCAAAACCATAGTTATAATTTACTGGTGTATACCAGACTTTTTTAAATATATATATATATTTGCGACTGAACAGTGAGCGACACACTCAAACTGTTTTTTTTAGATACAAATGGCCCAAAAGTGGATAATACAGAGGTTTGAACCGTGGAACTGCAAAACCACACTTGTATTTCTCGGGCCTACACCAGACTATTTTCAACAGATTTATTTGTGTCTGAACAATCAGGAGACACTACTGCTTTTCTTTACGGCAAAAAATGCAAAAAAACAAGATAATACAGAGATTTGACCCGTGGAACTGCAAAACCACACTTGTATTTCTCGGGTCTACACCAGACTATTTTCAACAGATATATTTGTGTCTGAAAAATCAGGGAGACACTATTATTTATTTTTTTACGTAAAAAAATGCCAAGAGCAGGATAATAGAGATTTTTTACCGTGGAACAGCAAAATAACACTTTTGTGTCTCTGGCCTACACCAGACTATTTTCAACAGATATATTTGTGTCTGAAAAATCAGGGAGACGCTATTATTTTTTTTACGGCAAAAAATGCCAAAAATAGGATAATAGAGATTTTTTACAGTGGAACAGCAAAACCACAGTTATAATTTACTGGTGTATACCAGACTATTTTAAATAAATATATTTGCGGCTGAACAGTGAGCGACACACTCAAACTGTTTTTTTTTAGATACAAATGGCCCATGAAACTGCAAAACCACACTTCTATTTCTCTGGCCTACACCAGACTATTTTCAACAGATATATTTGTGTCTGAACAATCAGGGAGACACTATAATTTTTTTTTTTTGGCAAAAAATGCCAAGAGCAGGATAATAGAGATTTTTTTACCGTAGAACAGCAAAAGCACACCTCTGTCTGTCTGGCCTACACCAGACTACTTTCAACAGATATATTTGTGTCTGAAAAATCCGGGAGACACTATTATTTTTTTTTACGGCAAAAAATGCCAAAAACAGCATAATAGAGATTTTTTACCGTGGAACAGCAAAACCACAGTTTTAATTTACTGGTGTATACCAGACTTTTCTAAATATATATATTTGCGGCTGAACAGTGAGCGACACACTCAAACTGTTTTTTTTAGATACAAATGGCCCATGGAACTGCAAAACCACACTTCTATTTCTCTGGCCTACACCCGACTATTTTCAACAGATATATTTGTGTCTGAAAAATCAGAGACACACTTTTTTTTTTGGGGTGGGGGGAAGGGACACCAAAAGGTTAATAAGACGGGTATTTGTACAGTGTGGAGGAGGAAAAAAAAAAGAGGATTTAGATGAAAAAAAAGGATTTTTCCTAGCCCCCGAGACCTGGAGCTAAGTCCAGCAATTTCAGCAACAGGAGCACACAGGACTGTAATGCAGCGTTTGCTGGTATAACCACTGCGTCTCCTATACAGCCTGCCTGCCTGATATCTGGGATGGACATTAGTCCTGAGAAGGACTGTTTGTTTGATCTGGCAGCCTTCACAGACCCTACACTAACTATTTCGCAGGATATATCTCTCCCTAAATCAGCAGCGCTGTCCCTACACTGTCTGATCCGGAGTGACTGTGTCCAAAATGGCGGCGCCCGGTTTTAAATACTCAAAGTGACGCTGTGCGGCCAGCCAATCACTGTAATGCCCACAAACAACATGGCTGCGGCATTACAGTGACTGGCTGGCAATCGCTGCATGTTCATTGGCTCTGTAAAGACCGCCAAATATGCAGGGCGGAGACCCGAGCTCCCGCCCGATTAACCTGGAAATGCTCGGTGCTCGCCGAACATCCCGAGTAGCGTGATGCTCGGGCGAGTACCGAGCAGTGTTGAGCATGCTCGCTCAACACTACATATAAGTTCGCTCCAAACTCAGTCATTTGTAGTGAGCGTGGAAGATACTGTCCTCCATTTAAAATGGGCAAGGCAAGTGGCAAGGGATGGGGAACTGGATGTGATGGTGATGGTTCATGCAGAGGCCGAGGACAAGGCCGTGGGCAAGCTGAAATTGTGCCACAACAAACACCCACATCTTCTCGCCTGACCTTCCTGTCTCAATTCCTAGGGGACCACAGCACACCACTATTGAACCCAGAGCAGTGTCAAAAGGTTGTTGCTTGGATAGCGGATAATGCTTCCAGTCACTTAGCCACCACCACCACCCTGTCTTCCACATGGTCAAGTCTCAGTAGCCGTGAGTCTGGACCGCATATTCCTCACCCTGATCCTCCTTCCTCCCACCATGCCGAGTGCATGGAGACAACTGATCCCACACTTGGACACTCTGAAGAGCTGTTCACTTTTCCATTTATTGATTCAGGTCCACTTGAAGCGGGGCAAGAGGAGATCACGTGTAGTAATGCCCAAATACTTGAGCAGCCACGGTCACACGAAGGCAACGGTGGAATAGTGTCACAAGAGGTTGACGATGATGAGACACAATTGCCAGAAAGTCAGGAGGAGGACCAGGGTGTGGAAGTGGAAGACGAGGTGGTGGATGATATAGTAACTGACCCAACCTGGCAGGAGGACACGCAGAGCGAGGAGAGCAGCACACAGGGGGAGGGAGGCAGAGCACCCCAACAGGCGGGAAGAAGCAGTGTTGTGGCCGCAGACAGAAGGCAGGCAATCGTTCCCCGTAACACCAGCATGAAGGAAGTTGCCAGTACAACTGTTACATCTTCCCGAGTCTGGTTGTTTTTTAAAGACTCTGCCGATAACCCCAAAAAGGCCATTTGCACCACCTGCCAGGCTGGCATCAGCAGGGGGGGGCAAAACGACCAGGAACAGTAACTACAGGTGGCACCATTGTTTCTTCCGCTGTTGTGCATGCAAGCCAATCCCCTGTCCATGGTGCATGCGAAGATGCCTCCTGCCCTGAACCTGTCGTTGCGCACTCTCAAGTAGCAGCATCAGGAAGCACATCCATGTCCTTGTCACAGCGCAGCATTCAATTGTCCATGCCCCAGTCCTTGGAACGCAAGCGCAAATATGCAGCCAACCCCCCATAGGCCACACTACTAAATTCTCACATTTCACTACTGCTTGCGCTCGAAATGTTGCCTTTTAGGCTCGTGGAGACGGAAGCATTCCGCAACCTGATGGCGCCGGCCGTCCCTCGGTACTTGGTCCCCAGCCGCCACTATTTCTCCTGGTGTGCCGTCCCCGCATTACACAAGCACGTCTCCCAAAACATTAGCTGTGCCCTCAACAACTCAGTTACCGGGAAAGTCCACCTAACCACGGACACGTGGACAAGTGCTTGTGGGCAGGGACAGTACATCTTGCTGACAACACACTGGGTTAACATAGTGGAAGCCGGGACCCAGTCTGACCTTGGGATGGAACACGTCTTCCCGATGCCAAGGATTGCGGGCAGTAGGTCAATCAGGGTTGCCCCCACGGTCTACAGCTCCTGCACCTCAGCCTCCTCAGCCTCCTCCTCCTCTTCAGCCTCCATCTCCGAAACGACCACATCAGTCAGAAGCTGGAAGTACTGCAGCACTGCCTCGGCCAAACGGCAACAGGCTGTGCTGAAGCTAATATGCTTAAGTGACAAACCGCACAATGCTGAAGAGTTGTGGACAGCTCTGAAAGAGCAGGCCTATCTGTGGCTCACACTGCTGAACTTACAGCCAGGCATGGTTGTGTGTGATAATGGCCGGAACCTGGTGGTGGCTCTAAGGCGAGGCGAGCTCACACACGTACCATGCCTGGCCCATGTGCTTAACCTCATGGTTCAGTGGTTTCTCAAATCCTACCCGGAGCTGCCAGATCTGCTTGTTAAAGTGCGCCGCCTGTGTGCCCATTTTAGAAAATTAGCTACAGCTTCCGCCGTGTTTCAGCAGCGTTTGCAGCTTCCGGCTCACAGACTGGTGTGTGATGTCCCCACACGTTGGAACTCTACACTGCAGATGTTGGGAAGGATTTGTGAGCAGAAGAGGGCATTTTTTGACTACCAGCATCAACAAGGCCGTCGGTATTCAGTTCAGACTCCACACATAAGACCTCAGGAGTGGACATGGATGTCAAACATATGTATCATCCTCCAAAACTTTGAGGACTCCACCAAGATGGTGAGCGGTGATGACGCCATATTTAGCATCAACATCCCGCTTCTCTGTCTTCTGAAACGCTCTCTGCTCACAATGAAAGAGAATGCATTGCAGGCGGAGCACGATGAGATGGAGCAAGGAACCATACAGAGTGATTACACACAGCCAAGCCTCATCTCATCCCAAAGTATATTGGGTGACAATGAGGAAGAGTAGGAGGGGGAAGGACAGGAGCTAGTTTCATACACTATAGACGGTACTAACTGCACAGCTGTCATACCGTCTGTTCAGTGTGGATGGCCGGAGGACAGAGAGGAGTAGGAGGAGGAGGAGGAGAGCATGGTCAGTCATCCTCTTGGTGAGGACACAGAAGTCTTGTCTGTTAGTAGTCTGGCACGCATTGCTGAGTTTATGTTACGCTGCCTTTCCCATGACCCTCGCGTTCTCAAAATTTTGGGTGACAGTCATTACTGGTTGGTGACACTTCTATACCCATGCTACAAGGAGAACTTTATATCTCTTATTCCTGAGGCGGACAGGTCTACAAAAATGGGGCTGCACCAGAAGGACCTTGTTGCGGAACTAGTAAAATAAATTTCCATCTGAAAATGCTGGCGGCAGAGGGCACACTTCGTTGGACAACCAATGAGTACAGGCGAGAGAGACACAACTTCAATCAAGCAAAGGTAGGGGAACACTGTCAAAGTTCTGGGAGAGTTTTCTCAGCCCCTACCATCGCACAGGCCCTGAGGCGCGGGGTACTCTCACAAGAAGTGCAAAGTTTGGGAAGATGCTGAGGGAGTACCTTGCCGACCGCACCAACGTCCTCCGTGATTCCTCTGTGCCTTAGAATTATTGGGTATCCAAGCTGGATACGTGGAATGAACTGGCTATCTATGCCTTGGAGGTCCTGGCCTGCCCTGCCGCCAGTGTTTTATCAGAGTGGGTTTTTATTGCCGGTGGTGGAATTATAACTGATAAGCGCATCCGCCTGTCAACTGAAAATGCTGACAGGCTGACACTTATAAAAATGAACAAGGACTGGATTGGGCCAGACTTCTCAACACCACCGAATTATAGCAGCGTAATATAAACTCAAATCCAGTGTCTTTTCTTGGGAGGCGTATTCACATGCACCTTTTCACACCCACACATGGGTATACGCTTCCTGATTTTGACTATTTGCTCTTGTCCTTCTCCTCATCCTCCACCACCACATCACCAGGGTGACCGTGGTCCGTGATGCAACACCCACATAATTTTTTTAAAGGGTGTTTATGATGCCCGTAAAAAAAAATTGTATACCGTATGTTCATACATACCCCCCAGGGATAAATGTTTGCCAGCCCATATGCTTGTGCATGGGCATTACAAGTATAGGAGGCCTGCCCCTCTCTAATGGGAACATTTTTTTATAAGGCCCTTCTCCACGTCTCTTCCAAGGGGCATTGAAGTGCCTCCAAATTTTTGGCAGCCCTTGCATTCACTGCATAGGCCAACACTATGGGAGACTCTCTCCTTTCTAATGGGAATTTGTCGCTACTGTAGCCTTGCTCTATGTCTCTTTAAATTGTTAGTGGGGTTTTTCCTAAATTTGGTCAGCCGTTGGACTCACTGCATACCCTAAAACTGTATAGCAGACTCCCTCCTTTCTAATGGGAACATGTCGTACCTTGTTACTGTGGCCCTGCTCTATGTGTCTTTAAATTCTTAGTGGGGTTTTCCCTAAAATTGGTCAGACTTTGGACTCACTGCATACCCTATAACTGTATAGCAGACTCTCTCCTTCCTTATGGGAATTTGTCGTTACTGTGGCCCTGATCTATGTGTCTTTAAATTCTTAGTGGGGATTTTCCTAAAATTGGTCAGCCGTTGGACTCACTGCATACCCTATAACTGTATAGCAGACCCTCTCCTTTCTAATGGGAACATGTCATACTTGTTACTGTGGTCCGGTTCTATGTGTCTTTAAATTCTTAGTGGGTTTTTCCTAAAATTGGTCAGCCGTTGGACTCACTGCATACCCTATAACTGTACAGCAGACCCTCTCCTTTTTAATGGGAAAATGTCATACTTGTTACTGTGTCCATGCTCTATGTGTCTTTAAATTCTTAGTGGGATTTTCCTAAAATTGGTCAGCCGTTGGACTCACTGCATACCCTATAACTGTATAGCAGACCCTCTTCTTTCTAATGGGAACATGTCATACTTGTTACTGTGGTCCGGTTCTATGTGTCTTTAAATTCTTAGTGGGTTTTTCCTAAAATTGGTCAGCCGTTGGACTCACTGCATACCCTATAACTGTATAGCAGACCCTCTCCTTTTTAATGGGAAAATGTCATACTCGTTACTGTGGCCCTGCTCTATGTGTCTTTAAATTCTTAGTGGGGTTTTTCCCAAATTTTGGCAGCCCTTGCAGTCACAGCATGGGCATTACCACTATTGGAGACCCGATCCTTTATAATGGGAACATTTTTGTTACTGAGACCCTCCTCTATGTCTCTTCAAAGGGGTATTGGGTTGCGTCCAAATTTTTGGCAGCCCTTGCAGCTACTGGATTTGCAATAACAGTATAGGAGACCCACTTGTTAATAATGGGAACAACAAAGCATAGCCGGCTAATGGCTCTCTAACAATAGCGAGGGCAGACTGCTGGCCTTTTAAGAATAGTAAGGCCTGTCTGATGGCCCTATAAAAATAGGCTTTATGACTTTCAGCGTTCCTCCATCATAAATAAAACAGGATGTGTCTGATTATGTGTCACACACCACATTGCCAGATAAGGTTGTAAAATGTTAAAATGACATTTCCCGGTGAATGCATTTGTCTTAAAAAATAACGTAAAAAAAGACAAAACAATAGGATCTTTCTTTAGTATAAAAAACAGTGTCACCAATTTAACCTCAATGTAATCACATTGTTCAGCTCTTGCACCTCCTCCTCCATCTCCGAAATGACCACATCAGTCACAAGCTGACAGCACTGCAGCACTGCCTTGGCCAAGCGGCAACAGGCTGTGCTGAAGATAACATGCTTAATTGACAAACCGCCCAGCACTGCAGAGTTGTTGAAAGCTGTAACACAGCCAGCAGCCTGATCTGTGACTCTCACCGCTGAACATACAGCCAGGCATAGTCGTGTGTGATAAAGGGCGAAACCTGGAGACGGAGAAATGACACCCAGAGTAGATACGGTTTCCCTCTATGCCAGTCCTTTCACCGAGCTAAATACAACTCTCAGCAAAAAAAGCTGTGGACTTGCTCCGTACCATCCCTGGCCACATTCACCTGTCCACATGTTTGTGGGTAGGCGGTCCTTCCCAGTAAGTGCTCCTGGTTGACCTCCTTAACCCACTGTCTGGTGGTGGACCAATCTGGCTTTCCCCACTATCATTGAGGGTACAGCTACTAGCTGGGTGTACAGGCAGGGCAGGCAGCTGTCTGCGGGTCCTTTGGCTTACCGCAGGCATGGCAGGCTCACTGTCAGCAGAGGGTTGACTCTCCTGGGCTGCTGGCGTGGGTTCTTCCACCTCTGGGGCCGCTTGCTCTTCTTGTTCTTCCTGTCCTCCTGTAGGCTCCTGCTGGGTAGGCTGAAGGAAGTGTAGGACTGGTACCACTATTGCGCCATTTATCTGAGTCCAGGTCCGGGGGAACTCTCCGAGAACTGTGCTGATCATCTCTTCCTTGTCCTCTGCGGGTTCAAGGTCATCTTGATCTTCACTTGGACTCTGTAGTTGCTCGGGGCACCGTTTTAGGTGGTCTCTGGAGACGGTGCTAGTGGTTTCTCCTCCATCCTTGGTAATCACACATACCTTCGGATTGTCGTGGTTGGACTGCAGTACTGTGTACGGGTCTCTCTCCCACTGGTCGTCCAGCTTGTGAAGCCTTCTCTTCCGCTTCAGGACCTGCTCACCAGGTTCCAGGGGACCAGCAGGGGCGTGTTGGTTGAAGAGCCTCTCTTGCTTTTCTCTCGCTTGAGCCAGATTCCTCTCCACACTCTCCTGTACCTTCTTGTACTGTAGCCGCCGTTTTGTATCCCAGTCCGCGTCTGGGGAGGTGTCCTCAGGTGTCAGGACTCCCATTTCCAGGTTGATCGGCAGCCTACCTGGTCTTGCTCGCATCAGGTAAGCCGGGGTGCAATTTGTAGCATTCACCGGGATATGGTTGTACAAGTCAATCAGGTCTGGCAGCTTCTCCGGCCACAGGCTGCGTTCTTCCAGGGGTAACATCTTGAGGAGATCAATGACGATATTGTTCATCTTCTCACACGGCCCGTTTGTTTGCGGGTGGTAAGGCGTTGTCCGAATCTTCCTACAGCCGTAGAGGTTGCAGAACTCCTGGAATACTTCAGCCTCAAACGCTGGACCTTGATCTGTCAAAACCTGTTCCGGATACCCATGTGGACGGCAGAAGTGTTGCTGGAAGGCTCTGGCCGCTGTTTGGGCTGTCAAGTCTTTAACAGAAACCAATACCAGGAACCGTGAGTAATGGTCCACAATTGTCAGGGCATAGACGTAGCCCGACCGGCTTGGAGCCAATTTCACATGGTCCAGAGCTACCAGCTCAAGAGGCTGCCTGGTGACGATGGGCCTCAAGGGTGTCTGCTGGCTGGTACGGTCCTTCCTTCTGAGGTGACATGGGCCGCAGTCCCTGCTCTACTTCTCGATGGCCCTTCTCATGCCGACCCAGTAGAACCGCTCTCTCAGTAGGAACTCCAGTTTCTTCCACCCGAAGTGTCCCGCTCTGTCATGGTAGGCCTCCAGGACCATTGCTGCATCTCGCCTTGGGACCACTATCTGCCAGGTCAGCTCGTGCGTCCGGTGGTTGACAAGCCTTCTGCACAGCTTACCCTCGTAGAGGAATAGCCTGCTTTTCTCCTTCCATATCTGCTTGGCTTCCTCTGGAGCGTCCGGGCCAGGGCTATCATCTTCCTGGGTTAACATGTCTTTTACCAGGCATATTGCAGGGTCGCTATCTTGCATTTCAGCCCAGCCATGGTGGGGTAAGGGGTTGAACATGACGGTGGTTAAGTCTTTGTCTCTTACCCGGTGAGAATGCTGAGTGGCCCCATACCGGTGGAATGCAGGGAGCTCTATTTCCTCCAGCTCTTCCGAGTCTTCTTCTCCTTCAGGTAGGTGGGGCATTCTTGATAGGGCGTCTGCGTTGGCGTTGGTTCTGCCTGTCTGGTATTTGATTGTGAAGTCATAATTGGATAGTCGGGCCATCCACTGCTGTTCTAGGGCACCTAGTCTTGCATTGTCCAGATGTGTCAACGGGTTGTTGTCCGTGTACACAGTGAACTTTGCGGAGGCCAGGTAATGCTTAAACCATTTTGTGACGGCCCACACCACTGCCAAGAATTCTAGCTTGAAGGAGCTGTAGTTCTCTGGGTTTCTTTCAGTGGGCCTCAGCTTCCGGCTGGCATACGCGATCACCCTTTCTCTGCCTTGTTGGTTCTGTGACAGTACGGCTTCCAGTCCCACATTACTGGCATCTGTGTGGAGGATAAAAGGCTGTCCATAATCGGGGTAGGCTAGTATCTCATCCCCCATGAGGGCCATCTTCAACTGGCGGAAGGACTCCTCTTCCGGCTTGTCCCACTTGAAGGGTGGCTTGTGACTTCTGGATTTAGATTGCCCTATCAGGAGGTCCTGCATAGGGGCTGCCATCTTAGTGAACCCGGAGATGAACCTTCGGTAGTAGCCTACCAACCCGAGGAATTGCCTCACTTCCTTGATGTTAGAGGAGCTTGGCCAGCTCTTGATGGCTGTAACTTTGTCGGGGTCGGGGGCTACTCCCTCTGCACTCACCATGTGTCCTAGGTACTGGACCTTCAGTTTTAACAGGTGGCATTTTGAAGGCTTCACTTTCAGGCCGTAGCCTGCCAGGGCTTCGAACACCTCGGCCAGGGGCTTTAGATGGTCCTCGTAAGTCTTCGAATAGACGATCACTTCGTCCAGGTAAAGGAGGACCGTCTCGAAGTTTCGGTGCCCTAGACAGCATTCCATCAGCCTCTGGAAGGTCCCGGATGCATTGCAGAGCCCGAAGGGCATACAGTTGAACTCACTCAGTCCCATTGGGGTGGTGAAGGTGGTCTTCTCCTTGTCAGCCTCTGCCACAGGAACCTGCCAGTACCTGCTAGTAAGGTCCAAAGTAGAGAAGAAATTAGCTGATTTTAGAGCTGCTAAAGACTCCTCTATCCTAGGTAATGGGTACGCATCTTTATGGGTGATACGATTGATTTGTCTATAGTCCACGCACATTCTCATGGTACCGTCTTTCTTTTTTACCAAAACTAAGGGAACTGCCCAGGGGCTACAGCTATCTCTAATGACCCCAGCTTCTTTCATTTCTCTCAGCATACCCTTGGCGTTCTGATAATGTGCAGGGGGTACAGGCCTGTGTCTCTCTTTTATTGGTGGGTGGCTCCCCGTGGGGATATGGTGTTCTATCCCTTTTACTCTGCCGAAGTCTAGCAGGTGCTTACTAAAAATTCTCTCGTACTCCTGAACCACCCGGTAGACTCCTTGTTTTTGGTGCAGGGGAGTGGAGTCAGCACCCACATGGAGTTTCTGGCAGCCATTACCCTCCGCCTGTGGAGATGGGGGCAACGGTTCCACGGCCCTGATAGCTTTGTGCTCAACAGCAAACAGTTTGGCAAGTGTAGCGTACGTGGGTGGGTGTACCTCCCTCTCCCCAATGTTGAGAATGCGAACGGGCACCCTCCCATGACGGACATTAACCACCCCCCGGGCTGTCAAAATGGTGGGCCTGTTGTCTGATTACAAGGGTTCTACCATGGCTTGGTAGTCTCTGCCTCTCAACCCGATTGCAGTCCGACACCAGATCATCATTTCACTTTTGGGAGGCATGGAAATGGGGAATGGGTCACTCATTCTTATGCTACCGATCTCACTACCAGACAGTTGTACCTGCTGCCGTCTCATCAGGGCTCTTATTTCTTTCTGGAGGACCCTCTGTTGGCTCGCATTCATCGCCACCTGCTGTAAAATCCCAATTACTTCTGAAAGACAGTTTTCAATTACATTAGTACCCACAGTTATTTTAGGGTGACTTTCACGACGGTCAATGTCCACAATGATCACTCCCTGTGCCGGCAGTTCCACCTTACCAATCTTAATGGTCATCTCTCTGATGGTCATCTCTCTGAACCCCACCTGCGGCACGGGTTGGCCATTGCTGGCAATGATGCTTAAGTCATCGTCTGGGTAGCGGGTTATGTCAGCGTCACTCCAGTACCACTTGAAAAATACGTAGGGGATGGTAGTCACTTGAGACCCGGTGTCCAGCAGTGCACTCATGGGGATACCGTCCAGCACTACGGGTAAGACCGGGCATCCCCCCACGTACTTATCACGCCAATTAGACGGGCCTAATGACCTTATGCCTGGGGGTTGGCCCTCTGCCCCGGGTCGGACCCATTTAAAGTACAGTACCTTGCTATGTTTCCTGGCTGACTGCAACGGTGGCAAATCGGCTGTCCATTCTCAGTGTAGCGGTTGGCGGGCCTCCCTCAGAATGGCGGGATCCTCCTCTGTCTACGCCACGGGACATCCTCCGGACTGGAAGCAAGCTTGATTGGTCTTGATGGTTCCACCTGCAACGACTGTACGGTCCTGGTTAATGCAGCCACACTCTTTGTTAGCTCCTGGACCTGATGGTGCAGGTCTGCAGGCTGGGATGGATTTAGGGCCTGTGCATCAGCCCCCACAAGGTCTGCGGGGTAGGGCGCTGCCCCCTGGTGGTAAGTGATGGCAGGGCGCCGGGAAGCTACAGCGCCACCTGGTGCGGGTTCTCTGAGCAGCCAGATGGCCCTATGCTTGAACTGCGCAAAAGTCAAATCGGGGTTCTGTAGGGCCATGAGGCGCAGCTGGATTCTGTGGGCGTTGGACAGCAGACCTTCTATGAACTGGTCAGTCAACAGTTTATCAGAGTCCTGCACGCTACCAGGGTCAGCTTGTTTGATAGCTCTCAGGGCTTCTTGCAGGTTCAAGGCATAGTCTCTGATACTATCCTGGGCCCGCTGCTTACAGCCATAGAACCGCATTTTGATTTCTGCTGAGGTACGGGTATCAAAGGTACTCCGCCGCCGGGTCAGAATGTCCTTTACTGTCCTTTTCTCCTCATCTGACCATGATTTCACTTCCCGCTGGGCTGCACCGGTGAGCTGCCCCGTCAGAATGCTCACTTTCTGTTCTTCTGTCAGGGGATAAACTTTGAATAAACTGTGCAGTCTTTCCCTAAAGTCATGGTATGGGGTATGAGGGTCCCCTGAGTATTGGGGTAGCTAGGCTGCTCAGGGGATGTAGGGCATAGAGAACGGCATCACCGCTGCTGCAGCCCCGCCGGTTGTAGAGGGCACCTCCGCGTCCGTCATCTTCCTCCCCCCTAGTTAAGCGTGGCCTACCTTCCGATGATCCTCTTCTGTAGGCCGCGGCTCGGCTGGTGCTGCTCCGTGTGAGGACCTTGCGTCGCGTCCTGGTGACATCATCGTCGCTCTCTCTCCCTTCCAGGACCTTGCGCAGCGTCGGTGCGTAGGGCGGGGCTTCAAGTCTCGCGCGTTTTGGACATCCACGCCCCTCTTCTTCCCGCGCGGCGTCCTGAAGATGGCGTACGATGGCGGGAAAACGGCTGAAGATGGCGGGAAAACAGCTGAAGATGGCGGGAAACTGCTGAAGATGGCGGGAGATGGCTGAAAACGGCAGGAATTGGCTCCGGATGGCAGGAAACTTCTTTTTAAGGTACGTTTACAGTCTTTTTCAGGCACGCAATACCCGTTTGTGGCGGGTTGGTCACAATCCTACCGACTACGCCAAAGCTGACTCAGCCCCTGGGCCACTCGAGACTGGCTTCAGGGCAATGCTGGGAGTAGTAGTGGCGACCCGGTCCCGTGGCTCAGGGTGGTCAGACCAGTGGCAATCTTTTATATGTTTTAGGTAATGTCTGACTACGCCACCCGTGGATTGTGGTCAGGGAGGACCGCCGCTGCAAGGCAGACCGCTGAGACTGGTGTTGGGGATGCAGCGGGGAATAATACAACTCCCCACGGGAGGAGTGTAGCCTCAGGGCAGGTAATAGGATGCTGGGGGTGATGGTGCAGGCGCAGCAGTAACCACACAGAGTCCAATAATGCAGTCCAGGGTCTTTTACTGATCTTATCACAGACCCACCAGGAGTACAGGGTAGGAATGAACCTGGGTGTCTGAGGGCATTCGGACGAGCTCCGCTGGTCAGGGTGAGTGGGTAGGCCTACCGTTCTCTCTCTCTGCCCTTGCTGACTATCTCCCCCTTTAGTGGTATTATAGCCCACGTCCCTGAGCTTGCCGTGTACTACGCCTGTATGGCTTGTGACTCGGGCCTTAGGTAACTGTAGCTTCTCCGTGCTGTACCGGTCCCTCTGTGTGGTGGAGCCTCCAGGCTTCTTGGCCAAGGGACCTGAAATCCCTTGCGGGTTGGTTATCTGCTGCAGGGCTTGAAACCCTGACAGCCTCGGACCCAGTGTCCGGTTGTGTAGTCTCTCTCTGCCAGGACCGGCTCTCGCCGCCTCTGTCCCTGGCTTTCTGTTCCTCCTTTGCCTCCTGGACTCCTCAGCTGCGACTGACCTGTCCCTCTCTTCTGGGAACCCTTCTGGATGCTTCAGAAGTGGGTCCTGGTCTCTCTAACCCTGCCCTCAGTACCAGTTTTTATAGGGACAGCCTGCTCCCCCTACTGGCCTGGGACAGGAGGTGCTGCATGTAAATGTTCCATGACCAGAGAACCTCCCTCCTGCTCTCAGACACAGCCTTACAAGTTTGTGGCATCCAGGCCTGGGGTGACACATATGCATGTGTCTGATGATATGTCACACACCACATGGCCAGATAAGGTTGTAAAATGTTAAAATTACATTTCCCAGTGAATGCATTTGTCTTTGTTGAAAGCAAAGCAAAAGTGCAAAAACGCATAAAAAAAGCTACATATGAATATAGCCCAAGGTGTGGAGGAGTATTTTTGTTTTTGGTTATTTATTTTGACTTATACAGTGGTGGCCAAAAGTATTGGCACCCCTGCAATTCTGTCAGATAATACTCCGTTTCTTCCTGAAAATGATTGCAATCACAAATTCTTTGGTATTATTATCTTCATTTCATTTGCTTGCAAGGAAAAAACACAAGAGAATGAAGCAAAAATCAAATCATTGATCATTTCACACAAAACTCCAAAAATGGGCCAGACAAAAGTATTGGCACCCTCAGCCTAATACTTGGTTGCACAACCTTTAGCCAAAATAACTGCAAAAAAAACGCTTCCGGTAACCATCAATGAGATTCTTACAATGCTCTGCTGGAATTGTAGACCATTCTTCTTTGGCAAACTGCTCCAGGTCCCTGATATTTGAAGGGTGCCTTCTCCAAACCGCCATTTTGAGATCTCTCCACAGGTGTTCTATGGGATTCAGGTCTGGACTCATTGCTGGCCACCTTAGAAGTCTCCAGTGCTTTCTCTCAAAACATTTTATAGTGCTTTTGGAAGTGTGTTTTGGCTTATTCTCCTGCTGGAAGACCCATGACCTCTGAGGGAGACCCATCTTTCTCACACTGGACCCTACATTATGCTGCAAAATTTGTTGGTAGTCTTCAGACTTCATAATGCCATGCGCACGGTCAAGCAGTCCAGTGTCAGAGGCAGCAAAGCAACCCCAAAACATCAGGGAACCTCCGCCATGTTTGACTGTAGGGACCGTGTTCTTTTCTTTGAATGCCTCTTTTTTTTCCTGTACACTCTATGTTGATGCTTTTTCCCAAAAAGCTCTACTTTTGTCTCATCTGACCAGAGAACATTCTTCCAAAACGTTTAAGGCTTTCTCAGGTAAGTTTTGGCAAACTCCAGCCTGGCTGTTTTATGTCTCGGGGTAAGAAGTGGGGTCTTCCTGGGTATCCTACCATACAGTCCCTTTTCATTCAGACGCCGACGGATAGTACGGGTTGACACTGTTGTACCCTCGGACTGCAGGGCAGCTTGAACTTGTTTGGATGTTAGTCGAGGTTCTTTATCCACCATCCGCACAATCTTGCGTTGAAATCTCTCGTCAATTTTTCTTTTCCGTCCACATCTAGGGAGGTTAGCCACAGTGCCATGGGCTTTAAACTTCTTGATGACACTGCGCACGGAAGACACAGGAACATTCAGGTCTTTGGAGATGGACTTGTAGCCTTGAGATTGCTCATGCTTCCTCACCATTTGGTTTCTCAAGTCCTCAGACAGTTCTTTGGTCTTCTTTCTTTTCTCCATGCTCAATGTGGTACACACAAGGACACAGGACAGAGGTTGAGTCAACTTTAATCCATGTTAACTGGCTGCAAGTGTGATTTAGTTATTGACAACACCTGTTAGGTGCCACAGGTAAGTTACAGGTGCTGTTAATTACACGAATTAGAGAAGCATCACATGATTTTTCAAACAGTGCCAATACTTTTGTCCACCCCCTTTTTTAGGTTTGGTGTGGAATTATATAAAATTTGGCTTTAGTGCAATCCTTTTTTTCAATGAAGACAAATTAAATGAAGATAATAATACCAAAGAATTTGTGATTGCAATCATTTTCAGGAAGAAACTGAGCATTATCTGACAGAATTGCACGGGTGCCAATACTTTTGGCCACCACTGTATACAAGTCATTAACCTGGAAAGGATGTTCCTTAACATATTTCCCAGGAAAATCCATTTTGGTTTTGTTTTTGTATGTTTTATTGTGAGTCCTTAAAAGTGGCGTAATACTCTGACAACATTGTTGACATCAGTGACCTGGGAGTCAGAAATGCTTCCAGAGGCCTTCCCCATGCTGTTCCCATGTCATTTGAGCACTGTTCCCATCGATTTGGGCAATTTTTAGGCCCTCTGCAGACCGCCTGGGGGAACCACCTGAAAAATGCTCAAGTTTCCCAAATACTTTCATTGAGCTCATTTCTCTGGTCGAGCACCCGAGTATTCCAATTTGCTCATCCAGAGCATTGAGTACCCGAGCATTTTAGTGCTCGCTTATCACTAGATATCAGGTTCGGTGAGGTAGATCTGTGTGACATCGGCATAGAGGTCATACTGAAAGCTATGAGACTCTATGAGCTGTCCAATGCCGAAGGTGTAGATGGAGAAGAGCAAGGGTCCCAGAAATGTTCCTTAGGGGACACCGACAGATAGGAGGCGGGATGAGGAGGTGGTGTGTGAGTGGGAGACACTAATGTCCTGTCTGTCTATGAACAGATCCAAAATAGGGCCAAGTCTGTGATGCCGAGAGATGAGAGAGTCTGTAGTGGTATCCATCACAACCACATTGCCAACTTGTCGGACGGCTTCATGGTTATGGTTTGATCATTTTCAAGTCTGCATAGTGCATCCATTTCACCTCTTGCAAGGTTATGTTATTCCCAATGCTTAGTTTGTGTCAGTTGTATGATGTCCTCCGTAACCAAATGAAGGAAGACATCTAGGGAACTTAAATCTCCGGTAGGAGGTGGCAGTCTAGAAATTTTATTTTTAAGGTTCGTGAAGGGACCAATGTATTCGGGTTCACCTCATCAAGATGATATAGCAACCTCACGCCTTGTAAAAGGTTATTGGGCATTCCCAAGTTGTCACACTCCTTTCTATCCTCCCTAAGGAAGTGCTCTTTTCATTTCAAACGTCTGATGAATAGATGCAGGACTTTTATTATTTCAAATTTGTCAATATCAGTGGTGTGGATAAAACTTAAACCTTTACTCAGTACGCACATTTCATCAGTAGTGAGGGGCATTGATGATAGATTGATGACCTGTGTTGTTAAACGGGATTCCGCTGGTTGGATCGGCTCCTGAGCAGGTAGTTCAGATCTAAAAACTCCCTCTCTGTGGGGTTCTCCTGTTATTTCCTCTCCCCTGATATCCACCCCTTCCTTTTAATTTTCCCTTTTGGGTTTTCGATTTTGTATCAGTATGTGAGACCTCTGTTTCAGAGTAGGATAAGTCTATCTCAGGAATATAATTCTGTCTGGTAAGCGCCACTGAATATTCCTTGTTTTCCCTGAATTCTTCAAGGTAATAAAGAACTTGTGTTTACACTCTTTTAGGTGGTATTGGTACCTTTCTACCTTGTTCTGTAACTGTGTTTCTTTTTTTGCGAAGTCCAGTTCTGACGAGAATTTTTTAGTTACCTCTATTTGCTCCTTAAGAGCTTCCTTTTTATGGTGCCAGTAGGGAATAATTGACACTTCCTTCCTCGTTTTTCCCAAATAGTGAAGGTTGGTGGTATCACCCTACTATGCTAGCACATGTAGGGTATCCATGCATGTGTATCTGTATCATTTTTTTACCCTAATGGTAAGCTGAGGGTCCAATCTCGTTCTTTATCTACACCCTCCTTAAGTAAGTAATACACACTGTACATAACGGTAAAATATCTTTGCCCAATCATTTTCTTGTTTTATACCGCAACCTCTGAGATCATCTGCCTCTTTAGAGTACCACGGTGTGTTTATAAAAATATCAGAGTATATCCCATTTGTTTACAGTGATCCGTGACCATGTGTCTTCTTGGGGGATTGAAGGAGCAATAAAAAATATGTGTCCCTTAATGTGGATCTCCATTTTCCAGCTGCAACCCATATAGCAGGGCATGCGTCTGAAGTATACCTGTTTATGCCACATGGCAACATGCCTGATGAGCAGCATACAGGAGGTTACAACCCTCTTACATGGTATCTTCGAGACTGGGAGGCAAGGACGAGGAGTGTGACACCTGGACACTGTTACCATGGGGCGGCGCCTTAGACGTCGCTTCCGGAACCAGTGAGTTCCAGCAGCCATGTCCTGAGTTCCACAGACCGGAAGTGAGGTCTTCGGACCGGAAATGCGTCACGCACTGTGGACGAAGCCACCGCAGCGAAGTGTTGCTTTAAAATGGAAACAGTGAGGTGAGTGCCTCTACTGCAGCATTGAGCAAGTTATCCCACAAACGTGTCTGTAACGATATTACTGTGGTACACGATCGGAATAAGTACCTCCCCTGATGTATCAATGTGTTTGAGGAAACGCGTAGGGAGAATAGAGGAAAAAGGGACCAACACCTATGAATGAACTAGGGAACCGGCATAGTATATCCTCAACTTGGGTTAGATTATTCCCTTTTTATCCTACAGTTGGTGAATAATCACAGGTGTGCACACAGTTACACCAATATCGCATTATTGTGCATACATGGTGACAGTGGTACGTTGAGATCATAGCCCTATGTCACTGCATGTACAGTATGTACCTGCATCTATAAGAGTGTTATCCCCCCTTTCCCAAAGTGGACAGGTTTATAGATGATGTCTGACTGATATATGCTAATTATTGTCATCCTACCTAAATACCTGAGAAAAGGCATAATATGCTCCACAGTTGAAGAAAAGGACTGGGGGTTCCACTAGTAACCACTTGAATGCTCAGCTAGTTTGAATGAGCATTGCCATTTCTGCACTAAGGTACATATAAAAACTGTTCAATAGTATATGAGGATATGAGCATTTATTGTACAGTTTGTGGCCACCCCTAGCTGGTCACTAAATTGTTATTTGTACCTGCTGTGTGTTTGGCTGCATGTCCAGTGACAATTGGTTTTGGAATACTGGCACTATTCTAAGCACCTACTAGTCACTGAGGTGACCTACCTCATCTCTGTTGATATTTGTTATTGGCGTTTTTGGGTGATTTTTATTGAGTTTTTTTAATCAATTCTAATAAAAAGATATTTTTAATTAGTCCAATTGCAGCTTTTCTTGACTTAAATCTGTTTGGGCATCTACCCCTTGCTTTTTTGACTATATTTTATGCATCATAGATACAGTCATTACATTAGTAGACACATAATTACCGCCCTTGTATTCCAGTTTGCCTTCATATTGTGGCAGCCGTGGATCATAAAAATGAGAACTGACATATACAACTACCTGAGTGCTATAAAATAAAGACACAAGGAGACAGAGCATTAATTTTAAACATTTTATTAAATAAAATGTTTACCCCTACCTAAAGCCAATGATCCAGAAGAAGGCAAAAAACCTGGACACGTTCAGCCAATGTGTGTCACAGGGAAAAAATTCCTTCTTGACCCCGAGAAAAGGCGATCAGTTCAAGAACCCTGGACCAAGGCCATACTACAACTAACTAACTGATATATAGAGCAATGACTCGTTTCCGGAGAGCAGATCTTCTTTGTCCTGGTAACACGCCTCACCTCTCCTTATCAGATCGGACTCTGAGCTTATAGCTTGTCTACGTTGATCTCCCCTGTAAAAATACAGAACACTACCCCCCACAAACACAACACCCCACAAACACTAGACCCCACAAACGCTAGCCCTTCGGATACAGACATAGGGCAGTTATATCATATCAGGTCCCTTGTACAATTAGGTTAGACAGCAGACACCTATGTAATATGATGTCATGATGCACTGATTCCAGAATTAGATCTACATAATCAGTATATAATGACCTCATAAGACAACAAATATTATCTACAGACATATTAAATGATTAACACTAAATAATCCCATGGCTCTTGTTAGATTCTTCAGTCTTCCTTCCAGGATCCAGATATTTTTCCTGGTAAGAAAAAAATAATATGAGACAGATCAGGCAAAGACCCATAGAAAACCAGTCATAAATATATTGTACTTTATGCCCTCTTTTCTTTGCATTTTTAAATTTTGATGTAGATACTTAAAAATGGTGTAATAAATTTAATTAAAAAAAATTGTGTAAAATGCACATAAATATATATATGTAAAATAAAGAGTAAAATAAATACGTATACAGTATGTCCCCCAATGTATGTACACCAACCTCTCTCCCATGTGGGGGAACAAGGGTAGATTTTTTTTGCTCCAAAAATCTGAAATTAAAGTGACAGAACCACCACCAGCAATCTGAGCCAGCCACAGATACCACTGGAACTGTCACTGACCGAAGTAGCTACTGTAGTGTCTCCATCTGAGGTCCCATCTTGTTGCTGACCTCTGTGATAGCCCCAGGGATGTCCCCATGTTTGCTGCATAGAACTCTCAGTGTCCAACATTCCGCTGTGTGACCTCACAAAGAACCTTCATCACCCAAGTCTAGAGATTCTGCCAGCAAGGACTGGAGAAAGCTAGAACCTTACAGCCACAATCTGTAGACTTGGAAAATCTATGTCCATGTTGGCGCTAAGTTCACTAACTTAAATCCCTGTAAAGTTTCTCATTTACCTGTATCCTCAATCCAGGAACTTCAACTCTCCTCGTCTTCATCTCCTGAAATGAGAATCTGTGTCCTCGATCCTGGATCCTCTGCTCTCCTTGTCTTCATCTCTTGAAATGAGAATTTGCCCCCTGAACACCCGTTTATATAGCCCCACAGTCATTGTGACATCATGCTGTGAGGTAACAATGGCCTCCTGGATTTGATGATGTCACATATGACCATGAGTGATATCTCCACAGGTATTAATTAATATTAATAACAAGTAGTAATAATATGGCAGATCACATTGGTTAGCATCAAGGCAGGAGGAGCAGGACGAATAAGGAAAAGTTCGAAAAAGTAAAATGCATTTACTGTGACTGAAAGAAATAAATAACTTTATATTACTTCAAATGTAATTAAATGCTAGGCTCTATGACAACACTACACTGTTACCATAGGAACAAAGACCTATAGCCCATAGTAACCAGTCCAATTCCAGCTTTAGTGTATTTAAGGCCTGAAATCAAGAACATTGAGTGTTTTGTTTGCTGGTGATACATCTAGAAATGGACAAATGACAGGTAAGAGCAGGAATCATTGTCTATGAGAGAAACCATTCCCATTGTTACACATTTTCACACATTTTGTAGGTGCAGGAAGTATGGACATTCCAGTTTTTATGAAACAACAACTCCCAGCATCCACAGGATAAATATGAACAAAAGTTCAAGAATTGCTTTTTATTTCTTTCATGACATTCGCCGTGCGGTATAAGCAGGGCCGGCTCCAGGTTTTCGTGGGCCCTGGACGAAAGAGTCTCAGTGGGCCCCTTTATCACATACCACGATTCATGACACACAGATGCCGCAGAAAAAAAAAATATATATAATACAATGCAGAAGATTTCACTTCTTACATTACATGACCGATATCTATTGTAAATTCCAAATAGCTCAGAAACCAGCGAATCGCTGCATGCAGAATACTGGCCCCCATAAAATGCTCCAGACAGGATATTGACCCCATATAATGCTCCATACAGCATACTGTCCCCCTTATAACGATCCTACAGGATACTGGCTCCCATATAACGCTCCATACAGGATACTGGTCCCTATATAGCGTTCCATACAGAATACTGGCCCCCATATAATGCTCCATGCAGGATGTGCCCCCATATAATGCTCCATGCAGGCTGTGCCCCCACATAATGCTCAATGCAGGCTGTTCCAACCACATAATACCTCATGCAAGCTGTTCCCACCACATAATGCCCCACGCAGGCTGTTCCCCCCTTATAAAACCCCATGCAGGATGTCACCCCTCTTATAATGTCCCATGCAGGATGTCATCCCGCTTATAATGCCCCATTCATTATGTCTCCCCCCCTTATAATGCCCCATGCAGGATGTCACCCTCGCTTATAATGCCCCATACATTATGTCACCACCCCCATATAATGCCCTATGCAGGATGTCACTTCCCCCCATATAATGCCCTATGCAGGATCTCACTTCCCCCCCTTTGAATGCCCCATGCAGGATGTCACCTCTCCCCCCTCTTATAATTCCCCATGCAGGATGTCACTCCCCCCCCTTTTAATGCCCCATGCAGGATGTTACCCCCCCTTCCTTATAATGCCCCATGCAGGATGTCACCCCTCCCCTTCCTTATAATGCCCCATGCAGGATGTCACACCCCCCTCCCTTATAATGCCCCATGCCTCCATACATTAAAAAAAAATAATCAAATACTCACCTCACTTCTTCTCACCTGCTGCCGCTGCTCTGGACTCCAGCGTCGCCGGCATCTTTCCACTCTGCGCTGTGACGGCTCAGGAAAGAGCGCGGTGAAAAGATGTCACCGCACCCTTTGACCTGAGACATCACAGTGCAGCAGCCGCGAAGAGAATGGAGCGGCTGCGGAGGAACGAGGAGAGGTAAGTGATGAGCCGCAGGCTGTAGGGGCCCTGAGGCCATGAGCAAGCGGGGGGGAGCGGGCGCTGGCACCGCTCTCCTCCTCTCACAGGTCCCATAGCGCGGCACGGTGCTAGACGGCGAGTGGGCCCCCCCCCGCCTGCTCAGGTGCTGTCGCCAGCCCAGGGTATAAGTGATATGATGACTTTATTCTGTAGGTCAGTTCGATTACAGCGATACCAGATTAATATAAGATTTTTAATGTTTTCCTGCTTTTGCACAATTAAAACATTTATTTTTGGGTACATAATATTTTATTGAACCCTTTTTATTCAGCAGTATGCATAACATAGCGCCATACACTCGTCCTACTATTCTGGATCAACATTGGACCAATTTTTTATACGCTAGTATGACTCCAGCCTTAAGTTTCCAAACTGATAGCCCTATAAGAGATCACTTTATTGAGCTCTGTCCAGTTTGCCTTATATACCGTATTTTTTGGACCATAAGACGCACTTTTTTCCCCCAATTTATGGGGGTGCGTCTTATGGTCCGAATATTCTGTTTTGTGATGTGGAGGTGGCTGGGGTTGCGGCAACGACGGGGGCTGCAGCAGTTGGGGCGGCAAAGGAATGGTGATACCCAGTAACGAGCGGCGGCAGCAGCATGTTTGTGGGCGCAGCCATGAATTCACTATGTCCACACTAGACATCAGGAGGTGGGCGGTCTCAGGTCCAGATTGCGCGCTGCAATGATGTTACAAAGAGGCAGGGCCGGGGCAACACAGAACAGCACAGCGCGCAATCATTACCGACCCTGCCTCTTTGTAATGTCACTGCAGCGCTTGATCAGGATGAGAGACCGCCCACCTCCTGATTTCGAGCACGGCCATAGTGAATTCATGGCTGTGCCCACAAACATTCTGTTGCCGCCGCTCATTATTGGGTAAAATCGCTCCATCGCTGCCACAGCCCCCTCTGCTGCCACAGCCCCCTTCGCTGCCACAGCCCCCTACCGCCACAGCCCCCTTCGCTGCCACAGCCACAGCCCCCTCCTGCCACAGTCCATTTCAGCCCCAGACGCCTCCGCTGCCACAGCCCCAGCCCCCTCCTGCCACAGCCCCCTCCGCCGCCACAGCCACAGCCCCTTCCGCTGCCCCAGCCACCTCCGCTGACACAGCCCCAGCCGCCTCCGCTGCCCCAGCCCCAGCTGCCTTCGCTGCCCCAGCCCCAGCTGCCTTCACTGCCCAAGCCACAGCCCCCTCCACAGCTGCAGCCCCAGCTCCCTCCACCTCCGCTGCCACAGCCCAGCCGCCTGCACTGCCACAGCCCCTGCGCTCCACTGCCACAGCCCCAGCCACCTCCGCTGCCACAGCCCCAGCCGCCTACGTTGCCAAAGCCGCCTACACTGCCACAGCCCCCTCTGCAGCCCTGGCTCCCTCCGGCTCCACTGCTACAGCCCCAGCCGCCTCCGCAGCCCCAGCCGCCTCCGCTGCCGCAGCCCCAGCCACCTCCGCTGCCACAGACCCAGCCCCCTCTGCAGCCCCAACTGCCTCCGCCCGCTGCCACAGCCCCAGCCACCTCAGCTGCCACAGCTCCCTCCGCAGCCCCAGCCACCTCTGCTGCCGCAGCCCCCAGCCAGTGTGACCCCGCTTCTTGCCTATCGTGGGTCCAGAATGAGAGGCAAGCATTATAACGTAGAAGTAAAATATAAAGTAAAGTGAAAAAGCACATGACATAAAACATTGTACTACTCCTGTGGTGAACTATAATCCCCAGCATGCCATAAGAGGTGAAGGACTTGCTGGAAGTTATAGTTCTCCTCAGAGCAACCACAATACCTGTGGGATCTTAAAGAGGACATAACATACATGGCTGAATACAGCCAGTACATGATACAAGCAACCAGTGGATCGAGCAGCATACTGGCTGTATGACTTCAGCCACATTTGTTTTTTGGCGCTTCTTCCTGCGTGTGTGTACAGTTAGACCACTCAGTCATTGACAGCAGGAGAGGAGAAGCCAAAGGACGGTATGTTTTCCTCTGCCGCAGCATTTCAGACGGAAGACTGAAACATACCATATCAGCCTTACGTCGTACATCCGGTGTCTGATACATTCCGCCTGATCCACGGGCAGCATGCATCAGCTATCGCAATCCATGGGCAGAATGCTTCAAAAGGTTTTTCTCCACTATTTTCCGCCTCTAAAACCTTGGTGCGTCTTATGGTCCGGTGCGTCTTATAGTCCGAAAAATACGGAGCTTCCTGCTGACATCAACTGATAGACCTGTATGAGAATGTTCGGACAGGTCTGGGCATGTACGTTGGAATATTTCCAATATATAATGCATTAATATTATAAGTGAATAGGCTTTGCATGTATAACTTAAAATATAAACGTGTCAGGCAAATTCGGAGTTCATGTTTGGAATCAGCGCATTCAATTTAGTGTAAATCACAATAAATCAAAATATTTTTCTCTTAGTAGCAAAATCATTGTTGACATGCACTTACTTTTCTAATGTGGTCACTAACCATTAATACAATAACCTTAGCAATCCAGATAATAGATTATCTGCTTGAAGATGGGGTGCCTAAAAGTTTAAAGAAACTCCAGAAGGAGATCAACTTGCCTCATTATCTTTTTACGAACACCTACAACTTAGGCACACATAATGGACCCAGTCAACCACGACAAAGGATGTTAATACACAATCACTTTATCACAGATATGATCATATCTGTGAACCATACACATGGTTTAATTTCTACTAAATATTAACAACTTCTGTGACCTTGAATAGATGAGAACCCTCTGACAGTTAAAGGTTTATTCTCATCTCCAAGATCATAACTCAATGTGTATTAGGTGTAATAATAATATTAGCAAATTCCTCCAATTATAAATGTAGTATAGTTCTTATGATTCACTATGTTACATACCCCATGCACAGATCATTGCAACATCTTAGGTATCCATGTGTCACGCAAGATGTGGGAAAAACCTACTGCAACACAAAGGGAAGAAGGAAAGGAAGTCTAAATTCTAGGGAAAGGGGGGAAGTGGAGACCTCCTAGGCTTATCTAGCATCACCCTGTCTTCCCTAACATCCTTGAATTGGCTCTTCACCAATCGCCGCATATGTGCCTTGCCCTGTCTTTCCCTGGCATATGGATAAGGCTAGGGAAGGGAGGAGATGAGCACGAGTTGATCTCAATTAAACACTATAGACAACAGAAGTAGACAAACAGGGGGAAATTACTTAGCTTTAGACGAACTCCAGACAAATGCGCACACGTTCTCAAGCTCCAAACAGCAAGAAGTACTGCTCTTGCTAAAGCCTTCACAAGTTGTAATGAATACACAGCAGATATTTATACAACCAGGCAGGGTGTTAATTAGCGAGAGGAAGGTAGCCGCTGGGTCCTAGAGACAGAGTCTAAGAAAATGTCTGTAAAGCCAAACAGGAGGAGAGCGGACCCTTCCCGCGAGGTCTCACAATCTACAAAGGATAGGTGAGCATACAGTAGATGAGGGTAGAGCTGGTCATGCAGCAGTATGGTGGAAAGAAGTTTACTGCAGGTTGTAGGCTTTTCGGAAGAGGTGGGACTTCAGGTTCCTTTTGAAGGTTTCCATGGTAGGCAAGAGTCTTTTATGATTGGATAGAGAGTTCCAGAGTAGGAGGGATGCATGGGATAAAGTTTGTGTGCGATTGTTGGAAGAGAAGATAAGAAGTGAGTAGAGCAGGAGATCTTGTGAGGATTGGAGGTTGCGTGCAGGTATGTACCGGGAGATTAAGTCACAGATACATGGAGGAGACAGGTTGTGGATGGCTTTATGTGCCATGGTTAGGGTTTTGAACTGGAGTCTCTGGGCAATGGGGAGCCACTGAAGGGATTGACAGAGAGGAGATGCAGAGGAATAGATGGGAGACAAGTGGATTAGTCGAGCAGCAAAGTCGGGTGAGATGAGGAGGTGGTGTGTGAGTGGGAGATACTGATGTCCTGTCTGTCTATGAGGAGATACAAGATAGGGCCAAGTCTGTGATGCCGAGAGATGAGAGAGTCTGTAGTGGTATCCATCACAACCACATTGCCGCCTTTGTCAGACGGCTTTATGGTTATGGTTTGATCCTTTTCAAGTCTGTATAGTGAATCCATTTCACCTCTTGAAAGGTTATGTTATTCCCAATGCTTAGTTTTTGTCAGTTGTATGATGTCCTCCGTAACCAAATTAAGGAAGAAATCTATGGAACTTAAGTCTCCGGTAGGAGGTGGCATTCTAGAAATTTTATTTTTAATGTCCGTGAAGGGATCAATGTATTAAGGTTCACCTCATCAAGATGGTATAGCAACCTCACGCCTTGTAGAAGGTTATTGGGTATTCCCAAGTTGTCACACTCCTTTCTATCCTCCCTAAGGAAGTGCTAT